>NC_133573.1:8512500-8825000 GCF_048773025.1 Camelus bactrianus | reverse complement strand
ATGACGCAACTTTGGAAACAGCAACTCACAGGGCTTTGAAAAAGTCATGGAGTCTGAGGAATTCCGGTTAATTCTTTTCGCTTTATTTTCTTTTTCAGTTTTCACGCTGAAACGGGGCAACTCCAACACTTTTGCTTTCTCCAGATAAAACAGAGCTCTTTCTGTCCTTCAGATTCTTCGGAGCTGCTTTTTAAGGAAGCTAACTTGGCTTCCTGATGACGTTTTTCAAAAAGCCTTTCTTACGACGTTCTCTGGAAAGCCTGGCTTTGCTGTAGCATTTCCAATATTTCGACATTTTAGTTCCAGATTAACTTTCTGTCATTGAAATTCTGACTAATTGAAATTCTTTTCATCTGTTTATAAGTTAACTTGTTTTTTTACACCACAAGGGAAACACATTAGAATCTTCATACATGAGCTATTTGATTAAATAAAGTTTAAAGTTAGAAAATATTTACAAGTAAGTTTCACATCTAGGCATGTACCTCTCCAAAATAAGTAGCCCCAAAATAAGTGCCCATATAAGCCCCAAAGGACATGCCCAGGGATTCTAGCAGCATTCTTCATGATAGCTCCAAAATAAAACCAATCCAAATGCCCATCAGAGGTATAACAGATAAATATGTAGCATGTTCTTAGTGTGCAATCATATAATGGAATAAAATACAGCTATGAAAATTAATGGACCTCTGTTGCATTCAACAATATGGGTAGATCCTATATTTTTGAGTGAATGAAGCAAGACACAAAATGCTATGTGTTGTATGGTTATATTTTTGGAAGTTCTAAAACAGTGAAAAGGTGTAGAGATGGGACATTTAAAAGCATACTTTTGCAACTTGTTAGCTATATGATGATAGAAATGTTTTCTTCATAAAAAATTGGAATTAACACATTAAAGTTGCTGAGGATTGAAAACAAATATATTTCTGAGGGATTTTGTTTATGAGTAATTTTTGCCGTATGTTCTGTGTTATGTCATGAAGAAATTCTAAAATTTGTTGTGTGTTATGTGGATATCCAGGTAATACTCAAAGGATATGTCCTAGAATGTATGTTTATGTTTTATAAAAGGATTAAATCACAATGATTTATCCACACATTGATTCTTTCTTCTAATGTCCTTGCTTCCTGCTCAGTGGTTTTTTGAATCTTCCTCTTGCTTTTCTTTCTCTTCCTCTCTGATGTGTAATTGAGCTGTTCTCCAGAGTTCCATCTTCTGTCCTTTTCCATTCAAAACCTCCCAGTCTCTGATGATAATTTCTGTCTTTAAAAAAATTTTTTTTTTTTTTGGTGAGGGGAGGTAATTAGGTTTATTTATTTATTCTTGGAGGAGGTCCTGAGGATTGAACCCACGACCTCTTGCATGCTAAGCACACGTTCTACCACTGTAGCTATCCCCTCCACCTTCACTGTCTCCTTTTCATGGATTATTCCAAAATCCCCATAACCTGCTCTAACATCCGTCCAGTACTCCAGTGTCAAACCCAGCTTCCTGGACAACCTTAGATAGCTACATATTTTGACAGCATTATGCAAAAAGAAAAAAACAACACCCCCCCCCCCATAAAATCAAACTAATTTCTCACCAAGCTCTCTATAGCTTTCTCCTTCCCTACCTGGATTGATAGCATCACCACTCAACTAGGCTCAAGATCTCAAACAGAAGAACATCATCAATAAGAAGACAAGACAAAAACAAACAAGAGAAAGAAAGGAAGAAGAAAGGAAGGAGGGAAAAAAATAAGAAAGAGAAGCCATTGGGTTCATTTCAGTTTTTCAAACCAGAACACAGTTTTAATTATTTCAGAGGCCAGAGGCTCAAGGAGGTTGATATAAACTCAAGATGGATGCCATCTTGAATGCTCAACCACAGTTGATTATCAGTGGATGGGGAAGATAATTTAAATATTCTTGTTGGTTTCTCTCCTGTCTGTTCTCAAAACCCAAAGGAGAACCCCATCGTACTAGTGCTGAATAATCCAGAAAGCAAAACTAACTGTGACACGAAAAGTGTAACTTTAGGATGAGAAGTACTTTCCATCCTAGAAATGTTCCCCTTTGAGGGATTTCCAAGTGCAAGAAGTGTGGGAGAATGTGACTTTCTGGGGTTTTAGTACCAACGCGTAGCAAGGCATTGGCGTGGAAGAGAAAGGAGCTTTGCCGTTAGACAGAAGAGAGACTTGTGGCGTTGATGCTTCCCAGTGTGGGGCCCGAGACAGACTGTGGAGGTCAAGTCTCACCTTTCTTCCCGACCAAGGGAGTCAACAGTATCCACCTCATAGAGCTGTTCTGACCATTTAATGAAGAGTGTGTAAGGCATTGATCGCACAGCTCAGCACACAGTCAGTCAGTAAACATGAGACATTATTTCTGCTTTGCTAATCAGTAAAATCCCGAGATAACAGGGGAGGGGGATAGAGTTCTTATGGGGGAGGAGGAAGTGGAGGATTGTGGGAGTAGGGATGGGGCGGTAACCAAACACCTGAATGAGGCTGAAGAGTGACCGGCCTACTATGATACTTCTGGGATGAGTGCCAGTGCTCTGAAGTCCCAACCAGCTACAGTCCCCAGAATGGTCCCCATAGATATTCAAGCCAACTTCTGGGACTGGAATGGATTTGGGTGGAGAAGCAGGAACTTGGGAAATTCTGGTCTGTGAGCTTTGAGAATGCCTCACTCATTTTGTTTCCTTCTTAATAGCACAATCCCCCCCATTTGGCATGACTGATTTTTTTTTAAGCTCCCCACTTATTACATGTGGCAGCATTCTACAGTCATAAAAACAACAGTGATTTTGCAAATAGAATGTTATTAACATATAAGTATTTCTTTCCTTCTGGCCCTGGAGATTGTCACTCACTGACTGTACCTCCAGCTCCTAAAGTTTGCTCAGAAATGTAAGGGAAGTTGGCCTTTAATGACAACATCTCTTATTGGAAGAATGCTGAGAAACCCCCTTGTAGTCTGAAAAGGATGTGCCGAAAGACCATAGGCAATTGGAATTTTGTGTTCGGGAACAACCTAGGGCTCATAGAATCATGTGGAAGGGAGCTGGGAAGCCAGTCACTCTGGGAAATAACTGTTGGCTTTGTCCAGGGCTGTTGCTCATCTACTGATGTGCTGGTTTAATTTGTACCTGAAACCTTTCTCATGTCTTTCTCAAATAATGAAGTTTATAAAAATAGTAAACAGAGAAATTAAGACTCTTAGAATTACAAATGTGCAATTAGGATGGGGGAGGGAGATAATGATCAATTTAGATGAGTAAGTAATTCATGGTGAAGTGTACAGTTTCACACTAGATAGAGTCTTCAAAACAGGTTGAGAAAAGGAAGTTGAAGAAACATCCTGGCAAGCATTCCAGAACTTTAAGAACCACAGGTGGACAGTCATTTTAAAACTGGAGTCCTTCCACCCTCCCAGGGTGGTTGTGAGCACGTTAGGGAATAGGTCAGCCAAACTCCCAATTCACAGTTGTCTACCTTAAATCTTTTCTCTTGGAAGTTTCCTTAAGGACTTTTGGATGTTTATCTTTTTTAAAAAGTTGGGCCTCACTGTGTAAGGATTTTTTTAAAAACTTTTTTTATTGAGTTATAGTCATTTTACAATGTTGTATCAAATTCCACAGTAGAGCATAATTTTTCAGTTATACATGAGCATACATATATTCATTGTGACTTTGACTTTTTGCTGTGAGCTACCACAAGATCTTGTATATATTTTCCTGTGCTGTACAGTATAATATTGTTTATCTATTCTGCATATGCCTGTCAGTTTCTACAAATTTTGAAATCCCAGTCTGTTCCTTCCCATCCACTGCCCCCTTGGCCACCACAAGTTTGTATTCTGTGTAGGATTTTATTAAGTGTGGGGAAAATTTTTGCTTTTGTGAGTTGATCATCCTTCCACAGTTGCCCTCCCCAGCACGCTGACCACACCTCTGTCCCAGCCCATCTTCTCATGCCGATGAGTATTTACTGAGCATTTACTGTGTGGAGGCAAAGGATTTATGGTGGTGATTGTAGGCTTTGGCTCTGTCATTTACCAACTACCTGGTATTAGGCAGCTCTTTTAACTTCTCATGGCCTCAGTTTTCTCATCTGTAAAATGGGGCTAATGGCATTCATCTCCTAGAGTTGTTGTAATGATTGAATGAGTTAATCTGTGTAAAGCAGTCAGAACACAGGGCAAAGGCACCTTCAGCAGAAACAGCTCTCATGGCCTGGACTATTCCCACATGCCAGACACTGCTGTTCTGGGAGCTTTGTGTGAATTAACTCGTTAAATTCCCACAAGGTTCCTGGGAGGTGGATACTGTTATTATCCCCCTTTCTGGATGATGAAATGAAGCCCTAGAGAAGTAAAGTGAAGGCAGAGCATGGCTGATCAGCTGCCCCAGAGGATGATCATGTCTCCATGAGAAATTCTGTTCCTGCTCAAGCAAACTCCTTTCAAAGAGTGAGGATCCTGGGGGGAGGGTATGCAGGAAACACTGTGTACAGCCTGAAAATCACACAAATCATATGGTTTTGATATCAATAGAGCCCAGCCTGCAGGTCCCCCCCCGCTGGAAGCTGGAATGCTTTCCTTTCCATGTTCCTATTTCCCTGGAACTTCACTTCGAATACACCTTTCCCATGATCCTTTGCTTGTGACCCTCACCCAACTCAGCCAGCCCCTTTCTTCTATGTTCCCTGAGTGTCTTAGTCCCTGCAAGCTGCTGTAACAAAACCCCATAGACTGGGTGGCTTATAAACAACAAAGATTCATTTCTCTGAGTTCTGGAGGATGGAAGTCTGAGATCAGGGTGCCAGCCTGATGGGGTTCTATGAAGGTGCTCTTCCAGGTTGCAGAGACCACCTTCCCCTTTTGTCCCCTCATGGCAGAGAGCAGAGAGGGGAAGCCAGCCCTCCTGTGACTCCTATTGTGCCACTAATCCCATCGTGAGGGCCCCACCCTCATGACCTCATTTAATCCCAATTACCTCCCAAAGGCCCCACCTTCTAATACCATCATTTTAGGGGTAGGGTTTAACACAGGAATTCTGGGGACACAAGCATTCAGTCACTAACACCGAGTACTGGGTTTTAATTGTTGATTTTTCACCTCTACAGCATAGGAGTCACCCACCTTTGCTTTCTTAACAGGGTTAAACCTGCTTTTAATGTCCAGATTATCATGGTATCAGCTCACCTCCATCAAAAAGACCCTGGGTATTTCTGAGCATTTCCAGAGGCCCCTGTCTTCAGTATGTTCTGGAACAAACAGTTCTGGTCGCTTGGTTCCAGCCCTTCATCTACAGTTATGTCCCTGTCGCCTCCTGCACTGCTGGTGACCCTGGGGAGATTTCCTCTCTTGGCCCAGCCACTGTGACTCCAATGCTGGTTCTGGGAGAGAGACACTGCTCTTTCTCTCTTCCCTGCATAGCTCTGTCCTAAGAATTGACACAAGCCTTGCCCCCATTTCCACAATCACAACAGAGACCAGGCTGAAACTTTTATAGGCCTTATTGAACATTCAACCAGCATGCAAAGAAAAATTAAATTTGCCCTATAAGCTTAGACCCATCCTGGCATCTGTACCCGGCCAGCATCCCACATAGAACCTGGACAGTCTTCCATGAGCAGGGCCAGGCTACCTAGCACCACTCCAGGCCCAGGTCTCTCCTGAGACCTGTTTCAGGAAAAATTGTCTTCTTGGATCCTAAGAGAGGGAGTACTTCCCCCAACTCCTACCTCAAGTCCACTTTGCTGGGTCTTCAACTTCTGCCTCCTCCCAGGAGGATGGGTGGTGAGAGTATTGGTTTACTCTGGAGAAAACCCTACCTCCAATAACATAAGGGCCATCTAGTCCTTGTCCCCAGCGTTCAACCTCAGTCACTTTGTTAATACATCAACACTCCATTTTCTTCCAAGAAAGATTCAAGGAGGTAAGGCTGTCTGATTCTTTTGCTTGTGTATGCATTAGTGGGTCCATTCCTTCCAGATGACACGTGCATCTTCATGTCTGTATGACATGTGTTCCTATCCAGACAATCAAATCCTCAGTAATGGAAAGAAAGTGAGGCTTATGTTCCCTTTCTTCTGGCTTCCCTGTACCCTCCATCCACCCTCTGTTCTAGCTACACACACACACACACACACACAAACACACACACAGGTGCACATGAACACACACGCATACATACTCAAGACCTAAAATCAGTCAATTGCACACACACAGCAGGCCAGTGACGAGCCCCAGATTTGTTTACTTTCTCACAAAGCTCCTGAAACAGCAACTGAAGGATTAAAAAGGCTGTAAATTATGCCTGCCTTCATTTTAAAGGTATTTGCTCTTTGTCATTTTAACATACCAACCTCATTCCCTTTCTTAAACTGAAATTTTTTTTAAAGATTTTTTTCCCTCCAGTATTTCTTCAGTATCAGTCTCAGCCCCAGTTGCCACTTCCCTGGACCCCCGCCGTGTGCATGGTGTCACCAACTTGCTGTTGGTTTTCTAAACTGCTTCTCACACATCCTCCACCCTATCCACACCCAGAGCCCTAGGGAGGCCTCCCCACCATCTGCTCTCATTCATTCAGGGGCAGATACTCAGGCATTTCAAATGCAGAGCTGAACTCTTTGCTGCTTCTTTGTCTCTCCTAGGGAGGGAAGAACGTTGGTGCTAGAATTCTTGCTTTCTGTCCTCCATACATTCAAAAGAAAAATAAAAGGTACTGCTTACGGGATATTTAAAAAATAAATCATTGTTCCTGACATTTCCCTTAGTAAGGGAGTTTTTCTATGGTTCCATTTAGTCCTGCCAGGCCTGGCCGGTTACATTCTGCCACAAAACCCTGAAGCCTTAGTTAGTGGACTGACTTATTCTGTATTTCTTTGGGCTTGTCATAGCTAAGAGGTAACAGATAATGAGAATGCGAGAATCTTCAGCCAGGCTTGGGGAATGAGGCCTCAAAGAGCCTTGCAATTAAGGCATTTTGCTCTTAGGTTAGTGGGAGTTGAGTAACAGAATACTCTCAATACAGACCCTCAACTCGGTTACTTACTTTCCTCTCTGATGAGGCAACACATGCAGAGAACCACACTGGTACATTACGTTTCAAATTCCGGTAAATACAGCAACGTTCTTAATTAAATGAAACCACTAAGGGAGCAAACAGTTCCTCTTCAGCACAATCTGAATATAGTATCTTCCTCATACATCCATTGTCTTTACCCTGGAGCTGGATTTATGAGAATATGTTACACTGACAAATACAAGAAAATAATAAATATCAGGTTCTGTGGCTGTTCTGCATTAGTGTTTCAACTCTAGACATTTCAGACAGAGGGAAACACGAATCCAACAAGACAAAATTCAGTGTGAGCTCAGCCAATTCTGAGACCGAAAGACCCCTTTTCCCATCTCCTGTGTTTGTTTATACTGTTGACACTCACTTTGAGACAGGAGGAGAGGGGGCAGGGCACAACCACTGAAGGGACAACGCAGCAGCTGAGGACAGGACAAACTGAGCAGAACCAAGATGGCAGAAGATTCAACTTCCAGTAGACCTTGAGCCTCATGGCACAGCCACAGGCGCCATGACAGTGCCTGGGCTGACCATAAAAAGTCAAAACATGGGTGGGGTCCAATTCCTGGAGATCTCACCCCCTTCCCCCAATGGTTGGAATAATCCTCTTACTTGTTAGAGTGTGGAATTAGCGAGCCCATAAAAATGAGCCACCCAGCACCTCGTGGTCACACTATCCCCTGAGACAACTTGCACTCAGTCTACGGAGTGTGTATCTACTTTTACTGTAAACACTCCCACACCTCATGGCCTCTCTGCTTCTCGCCTTTTGAGACAGTCCACATTCTGCCTAGGGAGTGTGTGTCTCCTAAGCCACTCTCCCTTCTGAGTGAGACTGGCCGCACGCTGTCTATGGAGTGTGTATTTCTCTGAATAAACTTACTGTCACTTCTCTATGTCTTGCACTTGAATTCTTTCCAGTGCGAAGGCAAGAACCTATTCTCTGGCAACAATTTGATGCATCAGATTCTCTTGGAGCCAAATTTAGTTTCTTTGTCTGTGTTGGTGGATATGATTAAAATAGTAAAACCCAGAAATAAAAGAACAGTTTTGATCAGGGAAGTAGTATGTGGTTTCCTACAAAGGAATCAATTAATTCACCTTCACTAAGGTCTTAAATTGAACCCCACATAGATGTGTGTATATTTCTGGTTCCTTCAAGAGGTAGCACTGGAGGGAAATGATTAGAAAAATCCAGCCTTAGTTGAGGGAGGTGGTGGAGGATGGAGGTTCCTCTTATCAAAATACCACACCCCCAAATACTGGCTTCTGCTCCTTCTTTCCCCAGGACCTTAAGGATGAGGAAGCAGAAGGTATTATGGCTATTTTCATTCTGAATTTATTCATCACATAGATGTTCATTGATTTAGGGTCGATCTGAAGTTTAAACTTACACACCTTTTGTTTCTTTCCAGGACTAATTATAGTTAGATGTTTGTAATTTGAAACACATACTTGTAAAATCTTCATTTCTCCTCCTAGAATCTTTCTGCCATTTATCTTTTAGATACACTGTCTAGTCTGGATCAACAAGACACTGGCAAGGGATGGAAGGGTTTGAGAGAGAAGAAATGGAAAAGCTTTTTTTTTTTTTAAACATCTCTGTTACTGTTCAAAGCTAAGTCTTTCCATTTACTGTAGTGTGGTAGAAACTAGAAAAAAAATAGACTGTGTTTTCCAAAAAGGATAAATAAGACATTCGCTGTTGACTGAGAACCTCACCTGGTTGAGCAGGGATTGGACTCTCATGGTCTTTTCTCTGCAGCTTCTTTGACTGGAAGGGGATGGGCTGGCAGGAATGCCACAGACATCTCAGCATGGCGGTCTTTAAGTCTGCCTGAAGCCTTTTGGTAAAGGAACATGCCACAGAGAACCCTGAAATTGTAGTGTCTCCAGAGAGCAGACTGGCTGTACATGTTTTCACACACCCACCAGCTAAGCCACAGATCCAGATGCGACATGCAACACTCAGAGGCCCATGTGGACACTTAGGCTGCCTTAATCATGTCTAATGTCTACCCTTGGTTTAAAAGGTGGGTGGAAAGGCAGGGAAAAAATGCTGTGGTCAAACTAAAAATGTTTCCTGTTGTCAAGGCAATAATGATGAATTTAGATAGTATGGAGGAGAAAACAAAAAGCAAAATACAAAGCATACCTACTTTATTCAATAATTTTGATGAAAAACAATTAAAAAAAATGCTTATTTCAAATCGTGTCGGGACTGCAAGAGAGAACAAACCTGGTCCAAATCTAGTTATGTTTTGTGAACATCACTGTGGAGTCTAACGTTTGTGTGTACATGAAACAGGTGGTTAGTATTAGCTCCTGTCTCCTCTGGAGACCCAATCCTGTTACCCCCAAACCAAGAATAACATAAAAGCTAGAGGTGGAATTTCTTGGAAACTATCTGCTACAGATTGAGTTACATCTCTTCCAAATTCATATGTTGAAGCCCTAACCCCTCTTGTGGTCATACTTGGGAATGAGGCCTCTATGGAAGTAATTAAGGTTAAACTGAGGTCATAGGTGTGGGGCCCTGATCTGATAGGATTAGTGTCCTTATATGAAGAGACACCAGGGAGCTTTCTCCCCATATTTGTGCACCCAAAAAAGTCCATATGAGGACAAAGTGAGAAGGTAGCTGTCTACAGGCCAAGAAGACAGTGCTCACCAGGAGCTGAACTGGCCAGAACCTTGGTCTTGGACCTCTCAGCCTATAGAACTATGAGAAATAAATTTCTGTTGTATAAGCCACTCAGCCCATGATGTTTTGTTAGGGTACCCTGAGCAGACTAAGACAACATCCCTGTGCCTATTCAGTTGGGTTTTTCAATAATGGGAGGTTCCCATGAACACCCCCAAATTATTCTCCATCCTCTTCTAGTTTATCAGAACCTGAAATTGTCTGCAATCAAGGGATGATATCTCTTGAATAATAAAAAATGGCTTTTATATATTTTATAATTACTATATGCCAGGAACTTTACACATATCAGTTTATTTAATAATTACAACAGCTCTATGAAATAGTTTCTATTATTATTATTTCCATTTTACAGTTGAGAAAACTGAGGCATGGTGAGGTTAAGTAACTAACCCAAGATTACCCAACTAGTAGGTGTAGGGAGGAAGATTCCAACCCATACAGTATGGTCCAGAGTCTATGCTTTTAACCACTATGATGTCCTGCCTCTAATAAAGCAATATATAGCATTTATTACACACTTCTTCTCTGCCAGACTCTAAGCATTTACATGAATTCACTCATTTTATTATCACATCAATTCTATGAAATAGGTACTATTATTTTATTCTATCTTTGCATACAAAAAAATACACTGAAGTTATCAAATGAACAAAATGGAAAAAGATCTTTTATTTGGTGATATTACTGAGTTGCTGACTTAACCCTAGGATGCCTCAGTGTCCAAACTTCTTGTTATGTGACATAATCAATATTTTATTTAAAATTAACCCCCCCCCCCGGATCTCCTGTTCTTTGTAGATGAAAGAATTCCAACAAAATGAATTAAAACTCAAAATGTGCATACTCTCTGAACCCAAAATGTAATTCCTAGAGCTTCATCCCAAGGAGATAATCAGGCAAGAATACAGAGAGGCATATATAGTACACTATTCATAGCAGTTGAAATCTCAGAAATCACTTAAATGCTCTTCAAAAAGAAATTGGTTAAATATAAGGTCAAATTGTTTACTTTTATACAGCCTATAAAGTGATAATGCAGACCTATATTTACAGACAAAACAATGTTATTTGAGACATATTGTTCAGGGGTAAAATCAGGTTACAAAAAAGCATATATCAGTATGATTTCATTTATATAAAAGTATAAGCATCTGATTAAAGAGATGTGTAGAAAGATATTTACCAAATTGAGGAGGAAGGTGGGGATGCCAAGCCTCAGATACACAGAAAAGAAGATTCCCAGAGGCAAACATGGCAGGTGTGGTCTGTATAACCAACACTCAGGGGAAAGTGAGTCTCAGCCATTGGACTTCAAGTATTTTTACCAATGGCAAGACTATGTCTAAGATGGGGATACATATAAGGCAGTGTAGCCAAATGAACTTCAAATGTTTCTGGTCTCACTAGCAAGACTTCCTTCTATAAGATGGAGCATCAGTCTAAGCTGGTGCCGTTTGTTTCTGTTTGGATGTCTTCAGCAGCAAGGTATAGAATGCCCAGCTTGAAACAGTGAGGAAATTTTATCTCCCATTACTCAAATCCTGAGTTGGAATGGACCTCAGGTGTGACTGATTCATCAAAGACCCCCTTCCTCTTCATCTGTCCACCCTGCTGTCTCCAGTGTCGGCTGGCTTCATCCTCAGGTTGGTGGGAAGAGGCCTGCAGAGGTTCTAGGGGTCACATCCAGCCCAGACACTGTCCAGAGAGAGAAGAGAGGCATCCCTCCCTGTAGTTCTCAACCAGTAGCCTCCTAACAGACTTCCTTCTCATCTTGTTAACCACATTCCCACTGCTGGACTGGAACTAGTTGCTGCAGGAAGGATGGTATTATCCTAGGTCAACTGGGTTGACCATGAGAACTGGAGGTGGGTTTTATCTGCATGGTGAGTAATGAACAAAATCAGAGTAATGTTAAGAAGGAGGTAGGGGGCACATGGATGGTGGCTGGGCATCCAGCATCCACCAGTCCACTAGGCTGGTACTCATTTTATTCCTCTAATTCCCTTGTTTTAATGTCCAGTGGTTTTGTTTCCAGGGACATAACGTGCTGATCCTATAGATGTTGCGTGTTTCCTATTTTTTTTTTTTTACAGCACTTCTCACATAAACTCTAGTCATATAACTTACATCTGACTATTTATTAAGCTCTTAATATGGGACAGACATTGTTTTAAGAGCTTTACACATAAGGAGGGGATGTACTTATTTTGCAGAGATGAATATTTCCAGTCCAAGTAATAAGTATTAAATGGTAGAGACACATCAAAATTACTAGCATCTTGGTGCCCACTTCAGCCTCCTGGATGCTATGGTTAGTGTGTGTCCACATTTCCAGGCTGAATTACTCCTGAACATTGAAGAGAGTCAGTCTCCAACTCTTCAAAGCAGAGGCAAGATCCAGATTCTTCTTTTAACTCCAATCCCGATTTGCCTCATCAAGATGAGCCAAATATTTGCTATGCCATTTACATTTATTGTGTTATTTGCTCAACTACACTACTGGGTTGGCTTTGTTCTCTCTGGAGATTTTACATATGTGGAAGCAGAGGCTCAGAAAGTCCAAGTAACATACCCTAAATTAAAGATAACAAAAGCCAAAATTTCTTCTACTTTATTTCCATTCCTCTTTTTTTAATTAAAAAAAACTTATGTCACTTGCTTTAATTGCATGTTCTTAGTTTAGTGATAAACTTGTTATTGCTCTGTTGAAACTCAAAAGGGTTCAAACCATTGCTGAGCATGTAATTATTTCTTAATAACTGTCTGGGCATTGTCCAATCAAACCAGGAGAGCCTTGGCATACTGGCTTTAAACCACATCATCGTGCACATGGATTTAGGTAACTCCCCATCTGACATGCATCCTCCTGCTGATGCATTCCGAACTCCTTAAAGTTTCCTATCTGCCTCAGTAAAAAGACACTGTAGTCAAAACTTGAGAATTAAGTATACTTACTATCTATGACTCGTTAAAAAGTGCCCTGTGAATTTTAAGCACACTGAGCATTAAAAAATCTGAAAATAGACATTTTACAGCTTCCCCGAGACTCTTGAGGCCAACTGAATGGTTCAAAAGCTTAAGACCAGCCATATATATCTACCAGGGATTTGAAAAAATCAAGTCACATTCTTCCTTCTAGTTAAGTCAATACCAAGAGTAAAGATGTTGCAATCGGAACCACGTTAGCAATGTCTCTGGGAAGCGCTTAACCATGGAATGTCGTTTAATTCCCCACAGCTGGATGGGAGTTGCAGCCCAACAGTAGCCAAGTGTGTTGTCCTCATAAAATATGACTCAGAAGCATTCATGGAGCCAGAGATATGGAGGTCCTAAAAATAGCCTATTTTTCTATTGGTGTTTTCCCTAACTCCAGCCTCATGGAAAGAATGCGTGTGTTCACAGTTCCAGTTTTCCTTGCATAGTGCTTTTAAATCCCACGTTGTTATGTCCACTTCCAGCAGCCTCAGAAATACTCCCTATTGTAAAATAGTGCCATGTGAAAGCGACCGTTCAAGTATCTCATCCCTCCACCCGACACTGCCATGGCCACTGGTGGGGAAGGCTGTCCTTCAACTTTCGGAAAACAATAAAAGCTTATTCTCGGGAAATTATGATTTCTTCTGTGCGAACTTCTTAAAGGCACTTTGCCGGTGCCTGTTACTGTGGAGCTCCTGGCGAACTTTGGCAGTCAGAAGACTGTGCTTATTTTTAACATTGAGGAAGTGATCGTTCATTAAAACAGCAGCAGAGGCAATTTTAGCATGCAAAACTGTCATGATGATAACGTGTTATAATAATGCCACAATGCACTTATCAAATGCCATGCCGTTTTTAAGCATTTTCCTAGCACTTTCCAGTTTAAGTGGTAGAGTACCCTACAACCCTGTTGTTGGCTTATGGGGTCTTCGTTCACACCCATCACTGATATTTTATTCTACCAGTAACAGAAGGAGACAGATGGAGAACGGGAGACTTGCCGTATTCAGTTCAACTCAGTTTTTCTAGTTCTTGTTTGAAGTAGTCTATGAGGGGAGGCCTTAATGCAGTCTCTTTGATTTCCCACTGAAATTCCTAAGTCACAGAAGATGTAAGAACTTGCTCAAGTATCCAACATTGAAACATCAAGTAACAGAATTTGGGAGAAATTTTTACTGTCACAAAGGCAGTTGGAACTAAGTTAAATAAACAGTTGGCCTAACCTTGCTTAATTTTATGAAACAAAGAAGCCCTGCCCCCACGAAAGAAGCGGAATACAGTTGTTCCCTTCTTTTCTGTACACCTCACCTCCTGGCTCCAAGACTCAGGGTCTGAATAAAGCATAAAGAGGGTCCTAGTACTCTCTTCTCTATGGCTTCCAATGGTTTCCAGGTGATCAGAGTCCAAGTCCCTAATTCTCCCTGCTAACATCATCATACTGGGATATCTTGTAACTTCCAGAAAACAAGAGAAAACAAGGTATTGTGGATTGAACCAGGACCTCGTGCATGTTAAGCATGTGCTCTACCACTGAGCTATTACCCACATCCCCACAAAGGAGAGGAAATGTAAAGTGGAGAGGAGCATGTAGCGTGCAGATCCATATGTATACACACAAACAGGGTCATCTCATTGGCAGGAATAGTAGCAGCAGAACCAGGGCTAATTCTAAGTATCAGATATAACAACACATACACCGAGACTTGCTCTGGGAAAGTTTCTTTCCACTCCAAATACGTTTTCCAACCAAATGTCACCCCATCTGAAATTCCACCACTAGAAGTTCATTTTAATACGTGAAGTGATGTGTTTTCTAGGACCGTCTCTTGCAACCTAAGTGTGCCCGAGAAGGGTAACATATGATGTCACTGACACCTTAGCAGGAATTGCGGGTAACGTTATAGTCAAACTTTTCCAGCCCCAGGCCCCAGGGAGGTTGTGTGAAGGCTTGACTAGTATCAGTGGAAGAACAGGGCACCATTTCCCTGATGGCTTCCCTAAGCTATGATCATACCACGTGCCTGAGTGTAACATCGTGAGACTGAGCTGGTTATGATCAAGAACAGATAATCCAGACCAGGTCCCCATTACTTTTTGTTTCCCCGTTATTTTATCATTCAAGTGTGGCACAGAAATACTCGAGCTTAATAAAGCTTCGGGTAATTATAATCCAGTATATGAATATATTTCTGTATTTTGTTCATTACGCTTATATGTCTGTCTGACTTTGGGCTGTGCTAAGTAGCTGTACTCAGAGTGCTTAACCGTGGGATATAAAAAAGGTTATGGGGGTCGGGGGGAGATTTTTCCCTTCCCTTCCCACTGAAAATAATTAAAGCGTGCAGAAACAAAATACCTTACATCTGATATCACTTACACGTGTGTGAGTTTGAAGTTCTCACACATGCATTGTCACACACTGCTGGGCAGCAGGCTGAACCACTCACACACTAGGACGTTAGTTTTATTAGGGTTAATTGGAATTGCTTCCTGCCTTCCTCCCCCACCCCCAGGCTAAGTGAGATGAAGGAAGTTGTCTTATCTTGCCAGTTCTCCCTTTCTCTTAAAAATACCCTCAGTGATTTGTGGGTATATTATTTCCTCATGTCCAAGTACACTGCTTTTGTTCTTTCTGTTGTGTCACTCTGTTTCCAATCACCTCCCCCTCCTCCAAACCCCAATCCCCACTCCTGCCTCCAGGGTCAGGAGAAAGTGGATTTGCTGATCTATTTTTCTGTATTGTTGGGGAAACACCATTTACCCTCTGTGTTATAGTCTTGGAGTGTTAAGCAGCTTGGCCAAGCCCATGTTGAACTTAGGTCATGTGAGTTTTATTCCTTGGTCTGCTGCTAATGCACATGTTGATAGACTGTAAGTTATTGAACTGCCATGTCTTGGTATGCACAGCTTTAACATTAAGATAAGATTGCAGAAAATGCCTGGCCCTGGTATGACTGATTCAAATGACTGATCTCTGTCGATGTAACAGTTCTCTGGAGCACAAGTGCTTATCCTAGAGTTGAACTTCCTCAATATCTTTGCAAAAGCTTGTGGCCACCTGCCTATTTTCTTGGGCGAGGGTTCATGAGTTCATCAGAGTTCACAGGAGCCTGGTTGCAGAATTTTTTATTGGTTCATGATGAAATGTGAAAAAAAAGAACAATGGGAAGGGGTTTTCCATAAAGCCAAATGAATTCAACTTTAAAGATGGCACTTTATTTTAAAGTGTACATTTTCCAGTGTTTTGGTGTTAAACTTACTATCTTGATAGTGTTACTGTAGGGAAGTCCCCCTCGCCCCACTCCAGTAGCTTTCCAACACAAAATTTTAAAGTTAGATTCAAAGAACTTTTTAATATTTTCATGGCTTGTGAAACCAAATATTTGAAACTACAGCTTTTACAGAAGACTCTCCTAGCCCTTAATTTTCCTTTCTAACATTTGCCGTTTGTCTTTGGCTATTTTGAGAGTGATATTAATCAAGTAGCATTGGAGTGCCTGGAGGGCTGGTCTATTCAACACAGATCAACAGCCATCAGCCTCAAAGAACAAAAGGTTGTCATGGTGGGTGTCCTTGAAGGGATAGTTCACATGGAGCATCACAATGAATTCCCTTTCATTTCTCCTCAAATCTCACAGTGATCAGAACATCTTAGCTTCTTTTCTTTGGTCCTCATACTTCCAACACCCCACCCCGCACCTCCCAGCTCTTTCTGAGCACAGCACGATGCCCCATCCCATGCTCCTTCTTGGGGAGATCCTCCTCCTTGCACAGATTCCTGTGGGGTATGATCCAGCATCTACTCTACCTCCTTTCCCCTGCCTCCTCCCCTCAAGCACTCATCCTGGGAATTTGGAAGATATAATCCTCCATCTTATAATGGAGTTACAGTTCAAAAAAGTGAGACAAAAAATGACAAATATAAAGATTTTGCACAGTTAAGGCTATTATCAACAAGATGGAGAAAATATCTGCAAATGATGCAACCAACAAGGGACTAATATCCAAAATATACAAACAGCTCATACAGCTCAATATCAAAAAAACCAAGCAACCCAATCAAAAGATGGGCAGAAGACTTAAAAAGACATTTCCCCAAAGAAGACATCCAGATGGCCAACAAGCACATGAAAAAATGCTCAGCATCACTAATTGTTAGAGAAATGCAAATCAGAACTGCAGTGAGATATCACCTCACACCAGTCAGAATGGCCATTATTAAAAAGCCCACAAATGATAAATGCTGGAGAGGACATGGAGAAAAGGGAATCTTCCTACACTGCTGGTGGGAATGTAGTTTGGTGCAGCCACTATGGAAAACAGTATGGAGATTCCTCAAAAAACTGAAAATACACTTATGATATGATCCAGCAATCCCATTCCTGGGCACATATCTGGAGGAAAATATAATTTGAAAAAGACACATGCATCCCAATGTTCACAGCAGCACTATTCACAATGGATAAGACATGGAAGAAACCTAAATATCCATCGACAGATGAATGGATAAAGAAGCTGTTTTATATATATACATAAATATATATATATACACATACACACACTATATACATATTATATATTTTATATATAATGTGTATATATAATGAATATATATAGCTGTAATGTGTGTATGTGTGTGTGTGTATATATATACACACAGACATACCTACACAATGGAATACTACTCAGCCATAAAAGGAATAAAATAATGCCATTTGCAGCAATGTGGATGGACCTGAAGATTGTCATGTTAAATAAGTCAGAAAGAGAAAGAAAAATGCCATATGGTATTGCTTATATGTGGAATCTAAAAAAAAAGGACACAAACGAGCTTATCTACAAAACAGAAACAGACTTACAGACACAGAGAACTTATGGTTACCAGGGGGTAAAAGAGGTGGGAAGGGAAAAACTGGGAATTTGAAATTTGCACCTCTTGGGGAGTGATGGAACTGTTAGCTATCTTGATTGTGGTGGTGGTTTCATTGGTGTATACACCTATCAAAATTCATCAAATTGTACATCTGAAATAAGTTCAGTCTACTGTACAGGAATCATACCATAATAAAAGTGTTAAAAATGACAACTATACACAATAGTGTAAATAAACTATACTTCAATTAAAAAAAGACTATACACTACATTTCGCATCCTTAATTTTTCATTTTACTTGTTTTTTTACTCTCTAGTATCTCTCTTCTAACAACATTTTATTAGCAATACAATAGCCCGTTGGAAAACAAGTGGATGAAAGCATAATGGTCAAGGAGAGTAAGCACTGGAGAGCGGCAGAGACAGAAAGAGCTAGTCTTCCATCTGAGCTGGAGTGGATTTGATAATGGAACGCTGTCCATTTGGAGGCTTCAGAAGCACAGGACCACTCATCTACCTCAGGGCTTTGAAGCTCCTTTGGACTGTTTTCCACATTTTAGTGTTGTATCTTGGTTCCTTCACTCACCCAACAAATATCTACTGAATGCCTACTGCATGCTAGACACTGCTAGGCATTGGGGATGCAATGGCAGACAGGTGCAGACATGGTTTCTGCAAACATGGCGGCTCAGACTAACACAGATCAGCATGACTGGGGAGAAGGGTGTATTTCAGGATCACTGAGTTGACAGATTCATTGCCAAAGGAAGTCTCCTTAGCTTCTTAAAAGGAGTTGCAAGGATTTCAGATCAAGATGGATGCATTTAATCAAAGGGAATGGAAAAGTTGCAAGATAAGATCCATGCCAGTGAAATCTTTGGTAATTATTCCTTAGGGAAAAGGCATAAATTGAGGTCACTGATGTGCCAAGGAAAACTCCCCTGACAAGGAAAAGAGCCTAGATGCCTGAACACTTGTACCACCTTCATTTTCTCAATTTGCCTTTCTGCTGCTCCTTGTGGCCATTCCACCTGTGAGGGCATTTAGATCTCAGTTTCTCAGAAGCTTGTCAAGAGCAAATATAACCCAAGGCTGACTTGGTCCCCCAAAATTCCATGCCACATTCAGAAAGGCGACCAGTTCTCTAAGGGACCAAAGTTAAATCAGGCTGTCATCTTGACCTAGCTGTGGACGGAGTCTACCTAATGCAGATGATTTTTAAACAGAGTTCATGTGAACACAGGCCACTGTGTAAATCCTGATTTTCCAGCTTAAAGTTAAGCTTACCCTTCATACATCATGCCTTTGTTCCCAAAACACAGAAGAAACCTTTGGTTTAGAATGAATTACATTTAAAACTTTAAAGAAAAAAAAAAAAAAGACTTCCTTGGAAGTGATCCTGAAATTTTGTACCATCTGAAAATACTCCATGTAAAGAACTAATTTAGGAGAAAAAAGACCTACTTTGGATTGGAAAATATTTTTAAACTAGGAGAGGAAGAGATGGAGATGGTATAGGAAGAAAACTTAACATCCAAATTATTATGGTCCCTAAATTCTCTTCTTAGGAGGTGAGTGGATAGGACTTGGGTGTTTTTGGTGGCTTAAGATATGGGTGGTAACAGGGCAGAGAAGATGACAAGACACATGTGCAGAGAGATACGTGCTTCCTGGGCATCTTCTGCAAGGTAATCATGGAATGAAGGAGAATGACTCGATGAGAACACTGCGAGATGCTAACACTGGGGTGGACAGTTGGATGAGTGGTTGCTGCTGTAGCTGGGGTGAGAGGGAAAGTGAAGGAAAGAGGTATCCAGAAGCATTTCTTTCCCTGTAGTATTACAAGGCTGTTTCTGTTAATTTTGCCATTTTGCCATAAAGCACAAAGAACTGTGATCAATGTTTAATATTAAAGACTTCAATAAATGTTGATGTTTATACCTGAAATTCTACCCATTAGACATTGATTGATGCTAACAAGCTTTTCCTTAAAATAAAAATTCTCTTAGGAAGGTTCAAGCCAACTGACCATTCATCTTTCACAATAAAAATTTAATAAGACTGCTTCTGGATATCTAGCTGAGATCAGCTGAACGATGAGAATTTGATGGCCAAGTGGATAAGAAGAGGGAAAGCAGTGTGGGGTCAGGGAGATGCTTGGCTAGGTTCGGGCACAAGCGGGATCTTGAGAAGCCAGAAATTTTTACTTCTCCAGAATAGTGTCATCAAAGTGCCCAATGAAGCGGGTATCAGGAAGAATAAGCCAAAAATCACCACTGTGGCTATGTAATTTTTGGCACAATGTGGGATTCACATAACCCTCCCTCTTCAAAGTTGTGGGCATTCTTTGGAAACTACAAATCTAAAATATCTGAAAGATTCTAAATTCTGTGAGTTGGCATCAATGGATCTTCTAAAGCCTAGTGATTTACAAACCTCCGTGGTGTTACCTCAATGAGCAAGCATCCATGTTTGCTGTCCACAGCTGCAAAGCTCTAATTTTCAGCAAGATGTAAAGTAGGCATTTGACAGCAAAAAGCAGCACCACAACCACCACCACAAAGGATCATTTATCAGTTATTTTGGGAAAAGGGCAGATTTTTTTTAGAGGAGAGGAAACTATGCTAATAAGCTTTTCGTCTGCACTCATTCCCCACTGAGACCCCCATATCTGTGGCTCTCAGTCTGCTGCATATTTAGCCTTAAAGAAAAATGAGGTGAGATGGAGATATTCAAGTCACAAAAGTGATAAAAACATGCTTCTGGAAAATAGCTTTCTACTCTTCCCTAGCTCCACACTTCCAGTTACAAGGCCTGTTTCTTCAGTGCAAGTCTTGGGAAAGTATAATGAGGGATACTGATTACTAGAAAAATATATACGTATGTTTATAATTTAAATGAAATGAAAGAGAGAAAGGGCCAAAAAATTAAAGAAAAATAACTTAGAGTTAGAAAAAGAGAAAAGAGTCAAGGACAAGACCTACCGTATGAGGATACTCTGAAATCTGCACCCATAACCAGTTTTCCAGGCAAAACGGGGGGTCTCCGTCTTTTGGCACAGGTGTCAGTGCCAGGGAGTGACTTCTAGTTACATGCTCTCCCTGGGAATCTTGCTGATTGGTGTACTTCTCACAGTTCCTTCAGTAGGCTGGGAGTGAGGGTGCCCTGCATGCTGGGTTGTTGATGGAGCTGAGGGAAGGGTTGCAAGGAGGTTGATGTGATGGGAAGCTTGGAAGAATCTTTGGTATGAAAAGAGGTGTTCTAGGTCATGAAGAACTAGATCCACTGGGCGCCTGCAAGAAATGTTAACGTTCCTCAAGTTTCCAGCTGATTCACTGAATTTGCATATCATCCTTGAAATGGTTGCTTTTGTGCTTGTGTGGTTGAAACTAAACACATAGGACCTCAAATACACCCTCCAAAACCAAAACATGACTGGGGCCTGACGTCAGATGCTACATGGCTGGTATCTGTGATGGGCAAGATCTCGAATGATGGCTGATGAGGTTGGTGTGTCTTGGCTTGCCCAGGGCTGCTATAGGGGGAGGGGACAGAGTCTGGGGCAGTTCTGGGGACAGAGTGTAACCTTTTCATGCGTTTTTCACCACCACCGGTAATCTACCTCCTAAATGGTCGAGTTGAAATTCCTGAGAACTCAGGTGTTGGAAGACTGGAAGTTGCCCTGCGTGAGTTCAGTTACCAAAAGCCCCTTTTAAATTGTGTGTGGGTAGCACCATGACGCCAGCGAAGGGTCAAGTGTCAAGTAGGTGGCAATCAGAAGGGTGGTCAAGGTGGGTCGTATGGGTGCAGGTTGCAGATGGGGTCTCGATGGACAGGGCAAAATGGAAGCAATGGAACAGGAAGGAGGGCACATGCCTCAAGGTGCGACAACCACCCCTCGACCTAGGTTCTGGGCTCCCATCTTACACTTGTCCAGAAGCTGAGCATCAGATTCAGGCAGTGCAAATATTTAAGACCTGGGTCTTCAACAAGATGAATTATCAGCTCTCTCATGTCTGAAATGTTGGATATACATGGTTGAGAAAAGTAACAGCGACCAAAGTCAACAGCGAGAAGACATCACAGCCACTATGATGCTTGAAACAGCTGTGCAGGGGAGTGGCATCTCTGTGTCCAGATGAGCACTTTCAGAGTTCACGCCTAATGAGCACGCAGAAGAGGAAATGTCTCACCCAGCAGGGGCTGGACTGATCTGTACATGAGTTTGGCTACAGAACTAGCTTCTCCCCCTTAACATTCTTTTTTTATGAGTCCCTCCAGATTCTGGAAAGTGCCCAGGAATTTGGCCATCTGCATATTTATGGGTGCACACACTGGAATGGAGGTGACTCCCCTGGAGGAGAGAAGGAGGCTCACCCAGGGCAAGAGGTGGTTTTAAGAAGATAACGCTCATAAACCCTGCCTAACCACGTGGGACTGGGTGAGGGGAGGTGTGTCAGAGAAGAGCCTTCAGGTCTTGACTGCCAGGAATATATTCTTAGATGGCTTAATAGAGACTTCTGAGGCTTATCATACAGCAAATCCTGTAGACACGGAGAGGAGGCTGCCTAGAATTAATTGACAGTTGACATATTCTATAGAGTATAGTCAAAGGAAGATGCCCTTAATGATTAAAGAAAAAAGCTGCACCAACTCCAGCCAACTTCCACCCAGGAAAGGTTCTGCCGGAACGTCAGCAATGACTAGATACAGCTTATTTTAAATTATGCTCATATCTGTGTATGAACCATCAATGATCTTAAGAACTTTCTTTTTTCTCCCCAGGGAGTGCTTTATGTCCTTGTGAAACCCTGTTCATCTGATTACCTTACTTTCCTGGGAAGATGAGAGGCAAGGAGGGGAGGAGACATTATTTCCTCGGCACCTAGTGAATCCAGGTACATATTAAATACGTTACCTCCCTTATCATATTTAATCATTGGAACAACACTATGCCTTACCTACCATTGATTCTATCTTCCTAATCAAGGAACCAAGGTCTGCAGAGTTTATGCAGCTTTCCCAGCCACTAAAAATAGGGACGGAACTCAAACTCTTGTCAATCTGCTTTCAACACCCTTGCTCCCTCCAGTATGCCATGCTGCTTCTCTAAACCAACAGTGGCAATGTATACTTTAGCCTAACAGGAGCTTGTAATGTACCACCTACCTTTTACCACAGGAAGGTACTAATATTTGCCAGAAGAATCTATAGCTTTAGCTGGATGGCTTCCCAGTCTGGGGTCTGTCTGCTACTCCTGAGCCTCTGAAAAACCAGCCTTGGCACCATGAGACCAGCTCACTACACACCCACCATGCATCCAGCCAGCATGGGTCTCACCCAGCTGCCTGCAGCTGACGGCCTGTCTGTGGGTCCCTACAAGTCTCTCCCAGGTTATCTGCATGCTTCAAAGGCCCGGGAGTTTTTGAGCACGGTGGAAGAATACAGTGTGCTTGGGTTTACTTTGTGTTTCTAGGGATGGGCTAAAACCATCACCGTAAGAAGCTAAAATACATGTAGTTGTTAAATACATTATTATTTGTTTTGGTGGGGAAAAAAAAGTTAGATACCATCCACTAATTGCCTTTTCCTATACTTGTCTGGATTTCTCCTTAGTAATTAACTATTTAATTTATTCATACGTTCACTCCACACATAGTCCCTGAAAGGGACAACTTGCATCAGCATAGGAGGCTAGGGAACAAAATGTGACTCTTGTCCTGAACGAGCCCTCGAGTAGGGGAGACAGAGCGGGTAAGAAATGAAGAGACACAGGTGTACAAGATGGACCGAGTGAACACAAAGGTGGGGGCAGAGTCCAGAGGCTTATGGAGAAGATAGCGTGGAGTTTTGCACACTGATCCTCTTACCAGGGGGCCCGGAGCTAGGAGAACTTCCTAGCAATTTCCATCAGGGCCAACTCAGCATCACTCAATCACTCAGAGACGTAAGGAGACGCCAGGATTCCAGGTTCTGATCGGTACCTAGGTAGGTACAGCAAGGGACTAAAAAGAAAAGATGCTGCTTGGGACTGGAACCACCCACAAGACAAGAAAAAACATGCTACAAGAATTGTATTTCTACCAACAGCTATTCTCACTAGGATGAAGGATTTGGAACCAGGCAACAGGAATGCACATCCTTCCTTGCTGCCTGATGCCTGGGAATCTCAGTGCTTTAGGATTTTCATCCTTGCATGAGGACAATAATAGGAATAACGCCTTCTCCACTGACCTCTCAGGGCTGTTATGAGGCTCAAAGAGGATAATGCCTATGAAGATGCTCAGTAAGTGAGCCCTCAGGATTCACAGGCACTATTGTTAATATTGGCAAAGTGTCAATTTCTGCATCCCTCTCCAACTGGGTGGAAATCCTTTTTGTCACCGCGCTCTTTGAAGGTCACTCTTGTCAATTCTGAGATGCCGTCTGCAACATGGAAGCTTGTCATGAGCAATGACGCATTTGGGGTTACTGCTTCTTCAGGTCTTATAAAAGCATTACATTTTTTAGAAGCAAACGCAAGGTGAAGCAGACCTGTTTGGATCAAGGTTCTATGTCTAATACTTGGAGGATTACATAGTTACATCATAGCCTTCATCTCCTAAAATACTCAGAAATAGTCCCATTCTCATAAGCCCAACATACATCTTGAATATTCCCGTTGCTCGTTGCTAGGCGGTGTGTGTGTTACACGGCAGGTGCGGATGTCGGCACCGGGTTGGGAAAGAAGATCGGAAAACGTTTTATAAAATGAACCCAATTGTGCAAAATATTACATGATGTTGAATAAATTCAGCCTCAATCCACCTGACGATCTCCCTGGCTTCAAGTATTAATGACTCTTGTCCTTAGATTTTGGAGGTAGACAGCATCCTATTGCCAAGGACCATTCCCATGAATGAATAATTGTAATATACACAAATGTAATAAATACAGGCCAGAGGTTCATTTCTGTGGGCTGCTTTGCTGGACCCTGACTGAGTAACAGCCTTGGTTGTAGCACTCTCAGGTCCATTCTTTTGGAATCCTAGGGGGAAGAAGGCCCCAGAGTGTCACTCTGCTTTGTCCCTTGTCTCCAGGCAAGATTTCCCAGAAACCAAACCTAATAGGGGGAAGGAACAACCTTGATACTCCTGTGAGAACACGCTCAAGTCTTTAAAATGATGACTCTCAGGAAGTCTTCCTACTGTGTGTCAAATCTTACACACATCTTTCATTTAGTCAGGGCCACACTACATCCAGGGCAATGGACTGGACTCATTTTCAGTGGCACATAATAGAAAGCTGCCTTTCTCCCCCTCCAGAAAATACACAGGCACATGGAATGAAGATGCCTCATTCAACCATCATGCACTGAGCACTCACTGTGTGTGAGGCAGTCTCTGAGACACCCTGCATTTCATAGCATTTGACATCTGTTTTCCATGTGACCTTCACAATGGAACTCTGTGCTCTAGCATGCTGGGGGCTGTGACCCCAAGATGATAGATGAAGGAACTGATGCTCAGAGAAGTTATGAGAGTTCCCCAAAGACAGTGCAGTTCAAACCCAGGTCCTCTGGCTCCAAACCCATGTTTCCAGTCACCCCACTCAACCTCTTCCTGTCCTGGGCTGTCATCCCTCTCCATGAGGGTGGGCACACCACACCGTCCCTTCCAGCTGGCTGTCTGCATTAAGGCTCCACATTCTGAATGAGTCCTAAGAATTTCTCACTAGAAGACCCCTCAGTAATATCCTTAGTCTCCCAGAGACTGAGAAAGCCTGGGTTTGGTCATCTCGAGGGGTCCAGGGCACCAGGACACCTTCTCCCTGACCCAGGAGGTCAAGTGCTGCAGTGCAGAATTAGGGAAAAGCCTTTGCCCCAGTGTGGCAGAAAGGTTAACAGTAGGTTCTACAGGTGGTCCAATCCCAACTCTCCCACTTGCCGCCTACGTGTGTAGACTCCCCCGTTTCACTTCCCTCATCTATAAGTTGGGGATCATAACAGCAAAAGCCTTATGAGATCAAGGTAAAGATTAAACACGTAATACCACAGAAAGCACTCAGAACAGGGGCCAGTACTGAGGAAGTGCCAATGAATGTTTGGTATATTTATGTCTCAAAAGTGTAAGGAAAGTAAATGCGACAAACGATGAGAGTGTTTTCGCTAATATTTCTATTAATGAAAATTATGGATTTCGACATCTAGCACTAAATGTGAGATGATCAAGCCGCTGTAGCGAGGATATTTGATGAAATGGGTGAAGCCCACATTGCTGTTAGACAACAGATGACTGGCCGGAGAGGAAGAGGCTGTGTAGATGACTCTGTGTGTCCTGCTGCTTCAAACACCCCGACACTCAGCAAGACTGTGTGACAGTCATGTTAGGTCACTCAATTACTCCCTCCCCGCCTCCACCTGGCGTGTCCTACAGAGAGAGGCTCTCAAACAATCCCCTTTCTCTGCTACTTTCCCACTTTGTTTGTTACCCACCAATGGAGGGCTTAGACAATGTTTGACATCCCCTCTCGTCTCCCCCATATTATCCCAGCTGGGGATGTGGGAACTGGGTCCTATGCAGGGATTAGTCTAGGAAGGGCTTCCCCCATCCACGATGTCAAGCCCCCTGGCACTTCTCTTTCAACACACCTGTGGGGATCAGCGATTTGACAAGCAGGGAAGGGTCTTTGTTGGTACCGCTCTCTTTCCTGGTGCCGTGTAGGTGCCCTTTCCCATCTGGGTGCTGTTTGCGAAGACTCTGCTGGGCCAGATGCCTTCGGATCCTGAGCACGGCTTCGGACCAGGAGAGGGGCAGCGGGAGCTCATAGAGCCAGCTCCTCATTTTGCAGGTGAGGAAGCTGCAGCTGGAGAGGGGGCCCGGGCGTGCCAGCAAGAGGCTGAGTTGGGAGAAGAATCCTAGGGGTGAGCGCCCGCCCGCGACTTCTTTATGGTTCATCCACCGCCTCTGCGATCATCCGCCAGGCTTGGGTCATCAGAGTAAGAGACTAATCTCAGCGGCATAAACGTGTCAAGCCACAGAGAGGCGTAGAGAAAGGCGCTCTGAAGTGGGGAGCGAGCTGGTGACGCCTGAGCCAGCTCAGAGGCCGCTGGGGAGTCGTCATCTCTGTAAGGGGAGACGGCGAGCCTCGTCCTGCGCGGATCACAGCTCCTCGGCGCTTTTATGGAAAGATGACCCATTTTGGCATAATAGCCCGTAAATTAATAAATGCCACTAAGTTTATGGGCTTCTCCTAGTCGGAGTCGTTTTCAGCTATCAGTTTCGTTTCTAATAAACTCTCCGTGACTTATAAAACCACAGCAGTCAATTTCTGGCCTGCGCTGAAGTGACATTTCTGAATTTCTGGTATCGACTCCCTTCTGCATGTGGGCAAGCGAGGCGGAAGGGCCAAAAACTAGGCGGCGAGACGTTTGTCAGTTTACATTAGGGAACGGGATGAAGGCTGGTGTGCGGGGCTGCCTCTCCCAGGCTCTGTGTGCCTGCGCTGGGGGTCTTGTCAGCCCTGAGCTGGAGCTCAGATGAAGAGCAGACAGGAAAGCCGCCTTCGGCTGAGATCCCCTGAAGCAGAACTGGATAGGGTTCCCCCAGCATGTGATTCGTCATCTGAAATAGTACCACCTCTGAATACTGCATAGGGGTGACTGAGGATAAAATAAGGGAAAGTCCAGTAGCAAGATTTCTGTCCAGGAAAATGTGAAAATACAATAATGTAATAAGAATAATAATACACATCATACATCAAATGTCTGCTACCAAGTAAGGCGCTGTGCCAAGCCCTGATCACTCATGATTGTTTTTGATGTCCATAGTCCTCTTAGGAGGCAAGTGTGACTCTCCTTGGGCTCAGAGTGGGTGGGTAACTTACTTAAGGAGACACAGCTAGCCTCCTGTGGCAAATTCACACTTCCAGTCTGGTTCTCTGGCTCCAGTCGTGGTCTTGCACTGCCCTGGATGGCTCAATATGTAATTTTTATTGAGGTTTATCAGCCTTAATTCAAATCATACTTTTCAAAGATTTTCTAATTGTTATAAACACAGATGCAACCTGGGATGCCTTTTATTCATATTTCCAGGCTTGGATTCTGCAAACGATATGCCAACCCAATGCAAGAGGCTTCACACAGAACTTAACTTCTCTTTCCCAAGAGTGACTAGACGCCCTACAGACTTGGAGGTTGGGAGATGGGGTAGATATTGGGAATCCTGGAAACTGCTTCTTCACGGAGAGCCTAGAAGTCCTAATTACATTTGGAATAGCTCTCCCATGGGCTGTTACATTTGGAGGAGGTTGTAGAGTTCTCCAAATTCAACAACCTTATTCTGCAGGAGAGGGTTCTGCAGCTCAAGGAGTTTGAAGTACTGCGTCCAAGGTCACCAGCTAGCTGGTGATAGAGCTGGCTTAGTTATTCTGAGTCCCTGTGCTCCTTCCTCCATGCTATGCTATCTCCTGGGCTGAGTGTACAGCCAGTGACCCACTGCTCTGGCACTTCCCTACAATCCAAGCTGTAGAGAGGTGGGGCTGGGTGAGGAGGAGGCATCTGAAACTCCGGTATGTTTGAGCTAGTGACTGGTCTTCATGGACACTTTCAAAGGGTAAAGAGGGTGGCTTTGTAGCTGACTCTACAAATCATCTCTTCCATGGCACTTTCAGACCTACCAGTGATCATGATGAGTAGTCGTTAAATTGGGTGGGTCTGACTGTGAATTATCTCTAGTGCCCTGGGAAGGTCCGACAATGATCTCAACTAGTAGATTTTTCAAGAATGTTCACTACTATATCCCCTGCACCTATCAAGGTGTCATATAGGCAACATCACTGATAAATATTTGTTGAACAAAACAGATTTTAATATCTCAATTTACTGAAACAGCAGCTCCCAGAGCTATATAAATCCAGTAGCTTGTTCCACATCACACAAAACTAAGAGGTGAGGGTAAGTCTGAAGTTAGATCTGCCTGCCTGCCTGCAAAGAATATATCCTAACTACTTTCTTTTCTTCCCTTTTCTTTTCTTTTTTTTACATCTCCCATGCCACTTGTTCTTTTGCATTGTGACCTTGCATTTCTTCATCAAAAGGTGGAGTTTGTTTTTTTTTTTTAACGGAGGTGCTGGGGATTGAACCCAGGACCTCGTGCATGCTAAACCATTGAGCTATACCCTCCCCTGCCCCCAATCAATTTCAGTCTTAAATTTTAAGGTGCAGCTCTCACACATTAGTGAGCTGAGTATATATAGGAACTGGCTGGGGTACAGAATCCTAGAAACTTCCCTAGGTAATTTTGGTGTAGGTGGACCACAGGCTACACTTGGACAAATGCTGCTCCAAAGGTCATTAATAACAGTTGACATTTATGAGCCCTTCCTCTGTCCCTGGAATAATTATTTAATCCTCTCACCAATCCTATGATATAGGTTCTATTATAATCATTTCATTCTAGAGATTAGGGGGAAAAACCAACCCTGAAGCACAAAGAGGTTAGGTGGTCAGCCCTGGGCACTGAGTTGGGAAGATCTGGAGCCAGAAGAGGAACCCAAATGCCTTTCCGCAGAGCACCTGCTCTTAGTCATCAGGCTGTGCAGAAGGAGGGGTGAGGACGGAGGGCGGAGTGTGATGGACTGTCATTATCTCCATTCAGTTTTGTCTGAGCATAAAAGGAACTGGATCCTCAGGTGCCTCCAGGTGGAGGGAAGGTTGGCAGAGGCGGCCCTTCCAGGCATGGCTTCAGTCTGGGGACACACGCACAGGCAGAGCTAAGCTGTGCACTGACAGAGGAACTGGACAGTGACTCTAACTCCCCAAGTTACTGCTCCCGTCTACTGCCCACCAATGGATGAGGAAACATTTAGAGCAGATTTTAGAGTAGATTCCTCTCTTAGGCACAGTTCTTTCATTTTTCTTGTAAAGAAGGCAGCCAATCACAAAAGACATAAATAAAACATAACTTGGTACGAGATTCATGCCAAAGCTTAGAACGATGTTCACACCTTTGTTACATGTCTCTTCCCTGTCTGTGTCCAAATGAAACTCTAGGGAATGAAAACTTTGGTTGCTAAAGAAGCAGATGATCTTAAAGGTCAAAAAAATATTTTCATGAGCCAAGCATCAGAACTAATAAAGACTCATTTATGAGAGGTGACACCCAGAGGAAAATAGCACGAGAGCACACGTTTCAGTAAACAGTCCGCATGCAGCAAAATCATCCCATAAAATGTTTGTAGCCATGACTTCTGCTTATGATGTCATGGAGGAAAGTAAAAACAGCACATGTACAGAGGGTCTGTTAGGTGCCCTCTTGTATTACTCATACTTTTCATTTTCTATGTTTTATGATGCCTCAAAATCTTGGTGTCTTATAGACTGGACGACAGACAGCTTCTCCCAGGATTAACTACAGTCGTACCTCCCCACCCGCATCCACAGAGGATTCATTTCCAGATCCCCAGTGGATGCAGTAGACTGGTTAGTACTGAACCAACATATACTGTTTGTTTTTTTTCCTATATGTGCATACCTCTGTTAAACTTTAATTTATGAGTTAGGCACAGTATGAGATTAACAATAACTAATAATGAAACAGAACAATTATAACAATACACTGTCATGAAAGTTATGTGGATGTGGTCTGTCTCTCTCTCCCCTCTCCCTCAATCTCTCTCTCTTTCAAAATATCTTACTGGACAAATCTCATGCCTTTTCAATCCTATCTAAGCACTCATCACCCACTGTGGCTATAACATTTGTAATTTGAGGGACAACAGCAAAACTGGCATGAATTTCTTTTTCCTTCTTCACAACTTCGTGGGTAGAAGATTCATTCTCATTGTAGATTGTAGCCACCTCAGCATACAATTTTCCTCTTTCCTCATTAAGTTGAGAACGTTCATCCTTTCACTTAAAGGAAGCACTTGACGGCCCCTTTTTCACATATCTGAATTGTCAGAATCACTCCTCTTGTGCTTTGGGGTCATTATTAAGTAAAATAAGTGTGACTTGAACACAAGCACCATGATAACTAGACAGGCAATCTGATAATGAAGGTGGCTACTAAGTGACAGTGGGTGTGATATTCTGGACAAAGGGATAATTTGCATCCTGGGTGGGACGGATCGGGACAGAACAAGATTGTATCATGCTACTCAGAATGGTTTGAAACTTAAAATCTATGAATTGTTTATTTCTGAAATTTTCCATTTAATATTTTTGGACCAAGGTTGACTGTAGGCAACTGAAACCATGGAAAGCAAAGCCACAAATAGGGTGTGGGGGACTCCTGTAATTCCTAGAGAAACAAACAACTTGCCTACCAACACACCTTGGTATGCAAACCAACCAATTTCAAGTCCATATCCCCACCCACCATTTTTTTTTTATCAGGTTCCTTCAGTCCAGGACATTATCCCCCTGCCCTAAATCACCCCAGGGCCAGATACAGGACAACCAGAGACCACCTCTATAGCCTGGAGCCTGCTGAAGTTAATCAAACTATCCAATCATAAGCCTTCCCAACTGTTCACGCATCCTTGCCCATTCTTTCCCATGAAAACCACAGTGAAGGCTTCACCCATGCCTTTCTCTTGCTCCTCCTGCCTCCTGACTGACCCTGGTGCTTCCTTGTGTGGCCCTGCATGATGTGCCATGCCCCCTCCCCTTGGGAACTATGAGTAACAAATGCTTTTCAATAGCAATAATCTCCTGATCTGTTGGCTTTACCACACCTGAATAAAAACAAAATCCTGGACCCATTTTGAACACCTCTTTGCTTAATGCCAGAATAAATAAATTCTCCTAATTTTTACTAAGGGAATCAGTCCTCTACCTGTTTGTAATTCAAGAATTTTTCATCCTATGCTCCAATAACCTTGCAAGGTAGGCTGCCCTGTGTCATTACAGGACAGTGGTTATGCCTGATGCTGGAGGCAGAAGGAGATGGTTGAATCCTAACTCCTATTTAGTGGGTGGGTTATTCCCTCAAAGCCTCAGTTTTCTCATCCATAAATGTTGACATGAATCTCTACCTCCCAGGGTTGTACGTGTATGTCAGATGGTGTCTGTAAAGAACACAGCTCCTTGGTTACCTTCCAGTTAGTACTACACAAAAAGGTAACTTTCAGGCATCCTCAATTTCTCTGATCGACAGTTTTGGTACTGTGTCCTGACAACCCTGGGTGAGGCTCTGACATGTTGCAGAGAGTATGCCCCCTTATCAAAAATTCTTTCTGCAGCAGAGAGATTAAACAGGTCTTGGAATCTCATATTCAGAGAGCCTGCCTTTCAACTCAATGCCCACGGGGATGCTGGAATAAAGACTGCCTCACACATTGGGCACCACAACACGCCAGCAACAGCTCAGCCAGTGGAACAGAGAGGGAGCTTGTGGGCAACCACTATCTTCCCATCTACTCATTTGTGCTCACTGTCCTGTGAAAACCTTCTCTCTGTGAAATTGGTGCAGTCACGATTTTGGGGCTGGACCATCTGCCTGGTCTCAAATGAGTTTCATGAACTAGAAGGGATTTGCATTAACTGTTCATTTCAGCAGCAGGAATTATGCATTCATTTCACAGCTTTGAGAATCGGCACCCATTTTGGACTTCAGCAGGCATGCAGGGGCTCTGGCATTTTGATAAGCATTGCAACCAATTTCTTTTTTTTTTTGAAAAACCCCCTCTTTCAAACTTTAATGGGATTGGCAGTAAGCTTTTTGGGCCTCCGTCTTTCAAGAACCCTCCATCACATTTAAAGTCATGTGCTTCCACCTTAGATATATATTTCTCTAGTAAATGCCTGCATTTATTATAAGTGTAAAATAAAAGAAAGTGATACACTTTTCTATTTATCTCCAAAGTAAAACTCCTCGGGTAGACTGAGAAAATGGGACATACTGATTAAATTTTTCATACTGATTAAATTTAATTGCTATTTAACTAAGGCTAAACCAAAACCTCAGGTTGGTTTCCATTATTCTAACAAAAAGATCTTTCAAATGTACTAGACCACTTTCTGCCTTAGTAGATTGAACATTTGATTAATCTTACATAATTCAGCTTCTGACAGTGTCTCAAATTTGCTAATATGAACATCAGATCTGCCAATATAAATGATCTGAATCAGTGTTCATGTATTCTAAACAAAGGTTATAAAATACTTATCTTAAAAATTCCTCATATTTAAATTGTATGATTTGTATTTTACCTCCTGTAAGTGAAACAGGGCTATTTCCCACCAATAGAGTTTGGGATAATCAAGTTTGGTTAAAAAGGATTTTACCATAAACTCCCCTCATCTTCAGCTCAGAGGAAAATGGCTGTTTCCAACATTGATTTAATGGATTTACCATTCTTTCAGGGTCACTTTTGTGGGCAAAGTTTGTGGCCCTCTTTGACCAGAGTATAGTTTAATGTTGCCAAGAAAGCTTGTCTTGACAGTGTTTGATGTGTAAATCCCCTAGAGAGTTTATCCATATCATGTATATTTTCTTAGGATGATGTGTGGCCACCATGGAGTGAACTCATTCTGGGTCTTCTAACTGACCCTGGGAGATCCACAGCCCTGCCTCCACCACAGTCCCTGGGGGGAGTTGCACAAATGACTTCACTGCTCTCCAGATTGGCTTCCTGATTTCTTGGGTGTGTTGTGAGGTCCTTCCCAAATGCAGAATTCTGGGATTCTATGATGTCTTATGCTCCTGGTGTGTGTGTGTGTATTGGGGGAGGGGCAGAGAATGAATGAGAAAGAGAGAGAGAACACCAATCATCCTGGTTTGCTCAGAATTGAGAAGGGTTCCCAGGACTGGGGACTTTTAGTGGAAATACTGGGAAAGTCTTTGCCTCAACTGGGACAAGTTGGCCACTGAGTTAGGGGGGTGGGTGTGTGTGCACGGTGTGGTGTGTGAGAGCACAGGCTCTGATTTATATGGTGTGTTATTAATGGTATTTAATTCTGAGGGTCAAGGTGAGGGTGAAAATGAGATTCTATAGGTGAAATATTAGCACATGCCTTAGTGCATGATGTTAGCTATTATTATTATTATTATTTTTCTCAAGTGTTTTCACAACTAGGACCTCATATTCACAGCAATTCTGGATGTGAGGCAGAAGGATGTAGACCTCAGAAGGTAAGATGACTTAATCAGAGCTGTGGGTCCTGGTGGAATCAGAGAGGAGAGCAAACCTTCTGAGCTGAAGGGCTGGAGCAAACACCCAACCTGGCACACGTTTCTCAGTGAACCTCTCTGGGAACTTGGAATTACAAGTGAAAATCCATTTCAGATGAGGCTGTAAGTCCTAACTCAGACGATGGCTGTGATTTAGACAGTCTACTCACAGCACAGACTTCAAAGTAACTTACAATCAATAATTAATCTAAACAACAGCGTTGTGTGTGCTACGTTATGAAAATGGAAGAGGAAACAAAGGAAACTAGGAGAACTCCCTTCGAAGGCTCGTGCGGCAGTGGCTTCTGCAGGAAGCTAGGAGGCAAACGCTAGTTGGGGATGTTTGTCATTCACAAGAGGGAGAGTTGGATTTCTTTACATTAGTAAGTCACCTTGGTGTCTGGGAGGACAGCAGAAACTACTGGCAGCTACTTAGCAGTCTAGGCTGCTAATTCACTTGGCCTTTCCTTGCAATAATATCCTTATCTGTGAAAAGAGGGAAGAAAATGAGGGCCCCTGGGAAGAGATTTGGCTGGGACATTTGCAAAGTAGAATCCAAGACTGAAAACCAGACACTGCCTGGCCCTTCAGGATAATGCCCCACACCTGCTCACACGCCTCTCAGAGGTTAGAGCTCAAGTCCATCTATTCTGGCTCCAGGAAGCATGCCGTGATCAGCCCCAAGCCTTATCCAACCTATAGCTAAGGCCCCACTTGTCTCTCCAGAGCCAGGCTAATTACAACAGACTGTTTTGTATTTATTTCTATTGGATTTTTTTGTCCTACATCCATCCATCTATCTTTCTGTCTGTCCACCTATCTGCCTGCCTATCATCAATCATCAACCAGTCAATCATCTAACCTTCCTGGCTATATGTTTATCCGAATTCAATCTCTCCACCTCTACCTATCCATCTGACTACCCATCATCTGTTTATCAGTTCCTTGTTGACCTTGTTGATAAACACTGGCTCTTGGAAGCTGGGGGAAGGGACGAGTCTTCCCTGCCAGGTGGTCCCCTCCGCTGACTGTCAGCACCTGTACCAGTGCTCTGGGTAATGGGACAGCTCTGTCCTGACAAACCTCCAGGAACTCGGGCAGTCTTTGGAACATTTTGATGGAAGAGAATTTCACAAAGAACTTTCATGCAGTTCCCTCCCATCAGGCTTTCCCCTCAGAGTTTGTCTTCTTTCACATGACAGCTCTCCAAATATCTAAGGCAGCCGCCCAGACTGCCTAGTCTTCTCTCTCCTGGCTAACCATCCCTGGTCCCTGCATCTCCTTCTGAACTAAATACAATATTCCAAGTTGCCCAGGCTCCTCCTTGTGGACAGGGACAAGGGCAGGGACTGCCCACAAGACTCTGGAGGGAGCTGAGTGAGCCTGGAGTCAGACAGAACCGCTACTTTTAAGAGTTCAACAAATGATACTTCTGCTAATGGAGCTAAGGTCTGTATGAATGGTTTTGACAATTTCAACAGTGTGTGGACTCCAGGGGTGGTATCGATAGCTCAGTCCTCTGTGCCTTTTCTCCCCTGTTCAGTGGAGACTCAGGGTCGGTAGGTTAGCTTTTCTCTCTCAGGCTCTCTCCATGTTCAGCCTACTGTGGTCCTTTTGGACACTCATCCTGTCAGGGACAGATTCCTGTTCCTCCTGGCTCTATGTCATCTCCCCCATGGTATCATCCACCTGATGAGTGGTCCCATCGCTGTGAAAGCTGCCACTGAAACCAGCATGTTTAAGGACATAGAATGGGGCTGGCCATGTTCCCAACATGCTGGGTGGGAGGATGGAGGATAAATAATAAGACCCTCATTGGGCGAAACCAGAGAGTGACTGAAAGTTTACTTTGGAGATTGTTCTAGGGATGTATGCAGGAGGAATCAACTCACTTAATCTGCACATCAACACTGTGAAATAGGTCCAGTTATCCCCCCAGGGGACAGACACCTCTGCTGGTGCCACCTGATCCCCTCCATCCACGTGCCCACCCCCCAGCTTCTGTGGGCTTTGCTGCCAACAACTCACAACTGCTCCCTTCTTCAGAGGGCTGCCCTCGGGAGCTGTTTTGCTCAAAGGGAGCGAGCCAGGGGTGCATGGAGATTTGTGTTCACCCAAGCAATCTCACAATGCTGAGAGGATGCAAAAGCCTGGATCCATTTCCTCAAAAGGGAGCAAACTCAGAGATGCAATTTACACTCCAGAGTGCCCCACACAGCCTCAGCCCGAAGCTGGGACTTTACTTGAAGTCTCCTCTTCACTCTGCATCTTTGCCCACCTGTCCTGTTTCCCCTGCTCCTTTCCTGGTTTTCCTGGAAACATTTCCTGAACTAGATCACTTCCGCTCAGATCCTTGGTTCTAGGTCTGCTTATGGAAGGACCCACCAAGATGCTCAGTTTTTTGCACAAGGGAACAGAGGCACATGACAGGTGAGTTGCTGTGAAAGCTCACACACCCAGCTGGAAGGTGGGGAGTAGGGACGTGGTCCCAGCGTGAGTTGGTGGCTGGCTCTTGTGTCCTAATAACCCTAAGGCTGGTGTGTCTGCAAAGGGCAGAAGCCAGGGCAGGGTGGGGCTGGGAGGTGCTGGGACAGGCCTGCAAGCTGAGTCCTCTTTGATGAGGGAGCCTGTGGGGCTTGTTCAGCCAAACTTCTGGTCACCACCACTTCAAAGCCTCTTTCTGGGAATTTCCCCAGTGCTTGAAGTCCGTTTACTTTCCCAGCTGATTTTACCGTCACAAAGCTTGCTCCTGACTTTACCCATTTTCCCACAGGCCCCTGGTGAGGGCTCTCTGGAGGTTCTGTTTTGAGTGATGGGGCTGCCCCTGGCTCACTTCCCACCCATTATCCACTCTTTCCCCTCAGGGACCCAGCCAACCAGCCCCTGCGTGCACGTATCAGCATGGTGCCCAGAGAGGATGGGCCGGTCTGACTCTGAACTGTCTGTCACCTGTTACAGGGAAAACAAAGACCCTCTTCCCCACCTTTCACCCAGGACGCTGGGAACAGGGCCAGCCCTTTCTGTGTTTTCAATAGTTTTCAAACATGCTCTTTTCAGAGCCAGCTTTTGTGGTGATTATCTCATTAGGGTCTTGGCCTCAAAATACCTTATTTATTGTGAATTGAGAAACAGCGTTCCCTCTCAAGCTTCTTTTTTTTTTTTTTTTAAATTTAAAAAACAAGCTCTAGTTTTACTGGAAATTTTTCACTTGTGGGAAAATATCTCCCTGCCCCGTTGAGAGATGCCATCACCCAGAGTTCGCACTGATTGGAGGGGACTGGCCTGGTGCCATGGAGCAGGAGCTCATAGCCCAGATGTCCAGGTAATTTCCAGACCTTGTTTTGTTTCCTCCATCCTCTTCATGAGTCCATGGATAAAACCATGTGAGCCGACAAGCTCCTGATGGCTTTGTATACACTGCACAGATTTTTTTTCATGAAAAAAAATAAATCTTGCTCTCTCCTACTGGAGCAGAGGCGCTATTCTCCACGAGAGAGGGAGGAAGAGCTGAAATGATTCTAGAACGGAATGGCAGGACTGTGATTGTGTAACCAAAACAGCCAGCATAAAATTGTAAAACTCTGCTGCAGGGGCAGATGGCTGCCAGGGGTATATTTATAGCAGGGACCTAGAAATAACTGTAAAAGAAAAGGCTTCTGAGTAATATGAGGTGGGACTTCAAGGTAGCACTCAGTCTAGAAGATATTCTTGCTCTTGTCTGAAGTCCTGAGTGGTGGTTGTGGTGGTGGTGGGGGGAGTGTGCCTCCACTACCAAGCAGGGGAGAATGTTCAGTATATTCACAGAATATTTGAGAGCTGTACCTCCTATAGTTCCGTGCTGCACAGATCTGACAGGTGGGAACTGGACCCAGGAAGGGAAGTAGTAAGACTATGAGGAGCACAAGTGGGGAATCTTGCACTGCAGGCTGTAGAGCTGCAGAGAGAGAGCTTGAGGACACCCCAGAATCAGCGTGACAGTGGTCATCACATCAGGGAGGGGCCACTTTGCAGAGATGAGCACGAGGCAGGGGCAGGAAATGTAGGACTGGGGCAAGGAGACCAGGTTCTGGGTTCAAATCAGGATGCACTGCTCCAGCCACTCTGTGCTAGAGTCTTCACCAATTGGCCAAGTAGTAGGGATCCACCCTGCGATTGGGCCTGGGTACTATTTGTAATCCTTTCTCTATTTCTGACTTTATGAACAACAGCAAGGGTACTTTGTTAGCATGAGTTCAGGGCTTTTCAATAAATCTTTTTGTCATTGTTCTAAACTCTTGAGCTTCAGTTCTCATGAAAGAGAAACACCCAAATTAAGCACCCAAACCAACACTGAAATCACCACCCTTCGGTCCTGACAGTGTAGATCAGCAAACCACAAAATGACACCAACCTCTTAGGACCATAAGGCCTGAACAAGACTTCAAGAAAGAGAGGAAGAATGTTTAGACTCTGAAAAGGGATTTCCTTGTATACTTAACCTCTTAAATAAGTCATTTTAGCTTTTTAAAATGCATTAAAAAGCAATCAAGGGTGTGTGTGTGTGTGTATGTCTCCAGTAGAAAAGGTGGCTCCAATTCAAAACAAAACACTACCATAACTCAATTTTAGAGAAAAAAGCTGCATGAAAAAGCTGTGCCATGTATGTAAAGATGTTTTTTCTAAGAGAACTGATTTAACTGATTTTTCCAATCTTAGTTGTCCTATTAGTTTATTTTTCTTCCATGTCTGCCTCATGCCAGTGGGAGAACCAGAGAGGAGCTGGGCTTTATTTATTTGCTTTCCAGCCAGTATGTCACTGAGATTTATGACGTGTATCTTTAAGTCCCCAACCAGAATCGCCAATGTGATTAACAACCCACGCTATCACTTAGAAGATAACACAGTACCACAAGCACAGCCCGTCTAGAAGGCCAGCTGTCCACTGCATACAGAAACTTAGCTTCCACTGATTTCATCTTCTTCTTAGTAAGGGATGGCTTGTATTAAGCTCACACCACCTCAGGATCTCCTGATCACCTATGTGATGAAATTTGTCTCTCTTACAGCAAGTTAATCAGGCAGAACTTGAGTGGCCCAGGGTTTCACACCCCAAGCCAGGCAGGTGCCTCATGCCTGCTCCATGTTGTAGCTGCTGGTGGAGACACTGGACCATGGAGACCCAGGAAGACAGCGATTGACTGACTCTTCTGCACTCTGGTCCCCTCCTGACATTGAATAATGGTAGCCCCAGTCTGCCTGAGGACAGCTACTGAAGGAGTTTCACCCGAAACTGAGCGGGACACTTTGATGCCAGCCTAAGCCCCGTTTACTATGACAGGACTGGGCAGACTGGGTGACAGGGCTGGGAAGAGACTCTGCTGCTGGCTTTGGGAGAAGGTACCAAGACAGAACACAGATCTGGAGGTAGGTTGTAAGCTCTCTGGCGACAGAGACCATGGGTATCTCTAGTACCCAGCTCAGAGCCTCACTTGTGGTCATCCTCCATAGAGTTCACAGTCCAGGCATCCCCAAAGCTGGGGTTTTTCATGGTGATCTAATTAGAGGGTTCAAAGTGGAGCCATGTGGCATCCAAACAGCTCAGTGGAGGACACTCACAGAGACGTCCAGCGATCAGAGGCATGTGGTTGGCACAGGGGGAATGGTCTACACCAGACCGTGGGGGCCTGAGACCAGGTTCAGATATAAAGGTAGGACTTTAGGCCTGGGAGAGTGTCTGGCAAGATCAAGGCAAGACTAGAAGGAGTGGACTGGTTACCAAGACTAGGGCAGAGACCTGGGTGGAGAGAATGATCCAGAAGTTGGGAGAAGCCTGGTCATGAGAGCTCGACTGTGAGCAGAAACAAAGCTAATGCAATGAAGCCCTTGTGTCCAAGGATGTTTAGCCAGAAATGGAGCCTCCTGAGTCACTTCTGTTAAGGTCCCCAGGCCAGTCCAGGGCAGGGCTGTGGATGAAGAGGAGGGGGTGCAAAGGCTGTGACAGGTCAGCGCCTGCATTTCTGAGCCCAGTGAGGGTGACCCCTGGGGCCACAGGCAAGACTCAGTAGTTTATAAAAACTGTCTTTCTGCTTGATTTACAAGTGTTTGCTTCCCTTCTGAACAAAGTGCATTTAGGTTAAAAACCAGGCAGCATATAAATAAACTAATTGAGAGCACAGGCACTAAGATTTTAGTGTCCTTTCATAAATTTGAAGTTTTAGCGTCTTCCCAAGGCAGAGGCAATATAAGAAGATCCCAGGCTTTATCTGCTAAGAACACTGTGACCCTGAATTTAATAGGGTGAAAGGGAGGTGATGGTTATGTAGAGAAATTAACCAAAGGACAATGTCACTTAAATCCTCCAAGTCATCGCGAGGCTGTCCTGCTTTCTAAAGAAAACACATACACTTTCACACTCACACACATGTACACACACACTCACACTCACACACACAGCTGAAGATTTGACTGGATGAGTGGGACCTGCCTGTAATCATTGTCTTCTGTAAAGGGAATATGTTTATAGGCAATGAATAAATGTCTTTGGTGTCAACACTATTACAAAGACAACCAGAATAGACATTAGCTGAGTATTAGGAGGAGACGTGACAATAAATCTTGCATTTCATCATTTAGTAAAAAACTAGGTGTCTTGTCCCCTTTAAATGTGCAGATCAACCTCTATTAGTAATGTAAATCAGAGCCCAGGGCTCGTAGAAGGATTTTTTGAATTCACGATTCACTATCCTAGAATGTTCCGCGGCCCTTGCCTTGGAATGCCTTTCATGAGCAGCCCGCTTTCCCTCACTGTTCACTGCCACCTAGTGAATTTACTTGGGAAAGAAACCATAGCTGGAAAGGAAATGTTTTTTAAAAGGCAAATAGCTTTCACTGATGACTTCAATTGTTAAGTTTCAAGCATACCTGGAGGGGGAAGGAGGAAGCTCTTGCCAAAAGGGCCACAGAGGAGATAATGACATTCAAGCCACTGAAGCAGAACACAGAAATGAGGCCGCCGTCCGGTGGAGGCTTCTGGAAAGAGCAGGTTGGGGTAAGCAATTTGTGACAGCACAAGGTTTCTAATCGGGACAGCCTGGCTCGACAGAATCAGCCTGTTCCTTTGAGTGCCCCTTGGTAGGACCCAGAGACAGGGCACCATGTCACACTGCCCAACGTGCAGACGTTAAGCGCTCAGTAGAGAAAAAGGGTGTTTGGAAGGATGTGGCTTGTGTGGAAGCTCCAGTGTCTGGGCGTGGGAGGCATGAAAACTATGTTAACGAGGCCCCCTGGGCAGGCGGCCACAGAAGCGAAGGAGATGTAATTAGAACGGGAATGTAATCGTGTGCAGCTTTCCTAAGCCCCAGCTCTGTCTTTGGCCCGTTTCCCCAGAGTGTGAACACAAAGTTGGTCCTCTCCCAAATTGAGAGCAGGACAGGTGCACATCCAGGGTCACTGGGCCCTGCAAGGATGCTGTTCCCCCATCACTCCACACACAAGACTGCAGGAGAGACGTGGGCGTGGAGACTGATTCAGTGAGCGCTCTGCAGCTCAGTCTGGTCTGTCTACTTCAGAATCCACCCTACCTCTCTTCTGAGATCTTGAGAACCTCTCAGTCCTGCCCAGGTGCTCTGAACATGCTGGAGACGTGGATTGCTCAGACTCGGATAATGATACCTCTACAAATAAGACGTGCTGTGGCTACTGCTGTTGGAGTGTGTATATATATGCATGCACATGTTTGTGCACGGTTGTGTATGCTGCCTGTGAGTGCACAGGCATGCGTGTGTATGTGTTTGCACTGTGTGAACGCTGAGAAACTGATGACAGTGAGTCTCTTACTGTCTTATTGTACATGGTCTCTGAAGGGTATGTTCTTTTTTCCTTTTTTTAATCAGAGTGTATTTGATTTACAATGTGTGTCAGGAGTACAGCAAAGTGATTCAGATATATATATCTATATCGGTCTATCTATGTATCTATCTATATATCTACCTAAATATATTTCAGATTCTTTTCCATTATGTGGAAACTGAATATAGGTCCCTATGCTATACAGTAGGTCCTTGTTGTTTATCTATTTTATATATAGTAATGTGTATCTGTTAATCCCGAATTCCTAATTTATCCCTCCCCTGCCTTTCCCTTTGGTAACCATAGTTTGTTTTCTATGTTCGTGAGCCTGTTTTGGTTTGTAAATAGATTTGTGACTTTTTTTTAGATTCCACATAGAAGTGATATCATATGATATTTGTCTTTCTCTGTCTGACTTTACTTGATATGATGATCTCTAGGTCCATCCTTGTTGTTACAAATGGCATGATTTCATTCTTTTTCATGGCTGAGTAGTGTTCCATTGTATAAATATGCCACATCTTCTTTATCCAGTCATCTGTTGATGGACATTTAGGTTGTTTCCATGTCTTGCCTATTGTAAATAGTGCTACTATGAACATTGGGGTCCATGTATCTCTTCAAATTATAGTTTTCTCCAAATATATGCCCAGGAGTAGGATTGCTGGATCATATGGTAAGTCTATTTTTTGTTTGTTAAGGAATCTCCATATTGCCTTCCATAGTGGCTGCACCAAATTACATTCCCACCAACAGTGTAGGAGGGTTCTAAAAGGTGAGTTTTATAGACTCTGATATTTAAGGCAATGGTAAGGCTGTTTGGCTCAGAAAATAAGAAAAGATTTTAATAATTAAATGAGACCAAAATGAAACTCTAAGATTTGTTTTTTCCCTCAGGAAACCATTGACCATTCAACTCATGACATCTCTCCCTCAGCATCGTCCAGAGGAACTAGTTCAGTGTTAAAAGAGTCTGCATGTAACTGCTGTATGTTTCCTGCTAGCCATCAGTTTTACGCTTAGAACAGATTTGCCCTGTTGCAAAAATGGTGATATCATGTTGGCACTGGGCCACCCGCTGATTTGATGCTATTTGTATTGTAATTTACAGTTGTCAATTGAATTTGAATGCTGGCGCTGTCTGTGGGGACACAAGCTATTAATACAGCAATGCATACAGAGTCTAAGCATATCGCAGGGGATCACTCAGTTTGAATTCTTTTACATACATCCTTCTAAACATCATCTCAACCTTCGCACTTTTCAGCCTGTGGGCCAGTGTTATTCACTGGATCCGCTTCTCCTATCTTACCCGGTGGATCAAATCCTTATTCAATATGAAGGAATGAAACAAAGAACACATGTGAAGGTGTCAGCCCACATATGATGCAATATACAATTACTCACAACTAACATGCCTTCTAAACAATATCCAACCCCTCCAGAGCTTAATTGCACGGAGTTTTATCCATCCAGGAGTTGGCGGTCCTATCCCAGGGCAAGTGCAAAGTGCACCGGGGCACCAGCTCCCTGAGGATCAGTAAAACCAAAGAACAGCAAGAACATTTGAGGTGTAAAAATGAAAAACTAGAACACTTAAGGAATGCTATGAATTTGGATCATCTGTGCCCGATTGAGAGAGGCTGTAAAAATAACCCTCACCATTCTGTTCTTCAGGAAAAAAAAAAAAAAATAGCACAAAGCCTTCTTAATTAGTACTTTCCCTGGTAGAAGTTTGGAGATGTTATGATCTTGTAATCCCCCTAGAGGTAGGAAGTTGACTTCACAGAAATCTTCTGTGCAACTTTGGGAAAAATGACTTCTTAACCTAGCTTTGCAAATACGTAAGTTTTTAATCATTAGATTTTTCCCTCCAAAGTTACAACAGAGAATTCACATAAAGAGAGTAAGTTTTAAGCAATAAACTTTGTATGGGGCTTACTCTGCTCAGCCATGGAGAGAGTCAGGCAGACTTGGAATTTGCTGGCCAGGAGTTGGGGACCCCGGAGGGATACATGGGTCTGAGCAAATAGTGAGGTAAAAACAGGATAGCAACGTGTGATGCCCCACCCATCCAGTGGGGGGCGTCAGCAAGATGGCTTGTTTGGCTGCACTACATTCTATTCATTCACTGAAGAACCAGAAATTTTTAAAAAGTCTATTTGTGGGAAACAGCATACTACACAGCACAGATTCTCAACCCTACTGGTCCGTAGGACACATCAGAAATATAATTCTTGAAAATTTTTAATTGTTTAAATGAGATCATAATACAAATTTAAAAAGTTATTTATCTTGATTCTCTGCAGACTTGTTCTCTGGTTGACAGGAAGGACTAAGGCAGTAAGGAATGTTAATAATTATAATGATGATAATAAAGTAGCTGTTATGTACTGAGCACTAACTACGCGCTAGGCATCTGTTATAATTGCTTTTAAGTGTTTCATCTTTTTAGTCCTAATTTTCATAATGCTCTTTAAGATAACATCATCACAACAGATTGAGTGCTTGTGTACCTCTAGAAAATTCACACATTGAAATCCTAACCCCCAGTGTGATGGTATTAGGAGGCGGGACATTTGGCGATCAGTTCATGACGGTGGAGCCCTCATGAATGGGGTGAGAGCTCTTATAAAAGGGGCCCCAGGGAGTTCTCACACCCTCTTGCTGCCACGTGAGGTTACAATGAAAAGTTGGCAGCCTGAACCCAGAAGAGGGTTCTCACTAGAACCCAACCACGCTGGTGTCCTGATCTTGAACTTCCAGCCTCCAGAACTGTGAGAAATAAATGTCTGCTGTTTACCTGCCGGCCCTGCCCCCTGGCTATGGTATTTTGTTATAGCAGCTGAAACTAGCTAAGACAATCAACATCTCTGCTTTACAAAGGAGGAAATTAATTGCCCAATGTTAAACAATTAATATGTAACAGAACTGAGTTTCAGACTGTGGACTGTCAGGTTCCAGAGTCAGTGACCTTAATTGTTACACGTGTCGACATACTGTGTCTTAGATATTTACATATATATATATATACATATATAATTTCTTTTCTGTTCCCATTTTCCTAGCCTAGGAAGCTTTCAGCGCTCTCAGCGGACTGTTGTGATAGTTTTCAGACTGCTCACCCCTGACCCCTGTCTCTTGTCCAACAAATCAAGATGCCAGTAGTTCTGTTCTTAAAATGCAAATCATATGATTCTCTCCAATATCCAAAGCTCTCAATGGTTCCCTTCCCTTGACTGATAAGGTAAATACTTCTGAATATGGTGCTCCAGGACCCATGATCCAGCCTCATGTCGTTTCACATCCCTCACATTCACCTGAACACCTCTGTTCAAGGCTCCAAAGGTCCCAGACTTTTGTTCGTGCTCCGGCCCCAGACTGATCACCTTCTAGTGGGCGGTTCAGCACAGTGGGCAGGAATATGGCCTTTGGGGTTGACGGACATTGGACTGGAATCCTGCCTCTGCCACCTAGCAGCTGTGTGCCCTTGGCTCTGTCGTGCAACTTCTCTAGACCTCATCTGTTCATCTGAAGACGTGCTCTGTTGAGGGCATCAAATGAAAGAACTGATACATCCCACTTAGCCTAGTGCCCGGAACAGCGTTCAGTAAATGGAAGCAATTTTCCTTTGCCTTGGGAAATTCCGGGCCCTCTCTTTGATCTGTGTTTTGGGGGTGCCCAGGCCTGCAGGGCCTGCTCTGCCTAATTGAGCTTCACACCTCATCAGTGTCACATTCAGGCCTGACTTTTGGTTTAAGCCCCAAACCCGTAACTGTGGCTCATCTTTCGGCTGGCCTTCCAGATGCACCCAGTGAAATAGGCTCTGCAGTCTGAGTGTACAGGGCAGAGTGAGGAGAGAGATGGGAGGTAAAGGAGGGTAAAAATCAGAAACTTGCATAATAATTATAATCAAAATAGCTAATATTTATTGAACGCCATGTATCAGATTCTGCTTTAAGTGAGGCATGTATATTTGCTTATTAAATCTTAAAAGATTGGTACCAGTTTTATTTCCCCCCTTTATAGATGGGGTTGCTAAGGGTCAGAGGGATTAAATAAGTTTCAAGAGACAGAGCCTGAGTTGAACCAAGGCAACCTGGCATCATCCCCTGTCATCCACTGTCTGGCTCTCCCCGCAATTCCCTTTTCCTGACATTGATGCAAAGTTTCAGGTGGAGCACAGATCTCTGGTTTTCACCCCAAATGTGCCAGCTTTTGGTGGCTCAACCTGGCCTTGTCTTACAGTCAGCTCAGCAAACCAGCCGCTCTCGTTGCATTGCCCCAACATTTACATCAGCTTCATGTCCACTCTCATTGTGAGTCACCTGAACTTATGATTTTAAAATCACTTAATACATGTGGTGAGAGAAGCATTTCATTGCCTATCACTTTTTTATTTGAAGTAGCATCCATGCTGGAGCTTCAGAGAGTTCATTAGAAACTTCAGCAGTAGTCAGGGCTTGACACACTCAGACACTTGGGAGAAATGCCTAGAAAAAATTCCCTGCTGCAAATATTTAAAAATCATTCTGTCATTATCTGCAAGGGTGGGCTGTGTTTGGGTGCTAGGAAAACTAGTGAGGGAGGTTTTGTGCAGAGCTGTTTCAAAAAGGCTATTCCACCGTATATTTCTTCTTCCTAAAAATCTGAATAAATGAAATAGCTCGATCTTTCTGTGCACAGTGATGATCTAGGCTCTGGGACGTTTGATTCTCTATCTTCACTGGATCTCAGGATCAACCACACATTTGAATCGCCATGAGAAAAGTCAAATCTAAGATTGTTGAAGTTAAGATTATATTGGAAATATAGCATATGCATTTTTTCTGATTGATGGGATTTTAGGTGGATTTCATTTTTTCCCCTTATACACCTTACATTTTCTAGGTTTTCAAATAATCAGACAAATTACATGTTGAAGGGAAAAATCAGTCACTTGTTCACTGCTGTGGGAAACCTCTGAACTAGAAGTTTAGAATGTTGGGTCTTGTTTAACTCTGCCCCTCCCAGCTGTGTAACTTTGGGCAAGTCTTTTAGCATCTCAGAATGCAAGCTTCTGGATCTTTGTGATGTGTGGGTTGGATGATGACATGGTGGGTAGATTCTAGGCTCCAAATCTCAGGGGTCCTGATGGAGCCTCTGGGATCCCCTCCCTGTCCCCAGATCTCCTTCCCCACTGATGCTCACCCAGGTTTATCAAAACAGCTCTGCTTTATCTGTTCCATGTTTTACATGTTAAGAATCCCCATACTGTTTCTACTTTAAAATATTTCACTTAAGACCAAAAATGTTTGAAAACCTCCGTGCTAGGTGATAACTAGGTGAAGTTAGACAGCTTATCACCTGGGATTTCATCATCCTTTTGTCAACTGTATATCTCACGAAGACTGTAGGATCGCCCAGAACGTCCTACCGTTATCCCGTACTCCACTGGAGGTAACGAGACTAGGGGAACTGACCTGCAATAGATAACTCTGCTAACACACTCCCCAGGCTTTTTCCTTAAAAAGAGCTCCTTGCCACACTGTTAGTCTTATGAGTAGGTAAAAAAGCTCTCTGTGATCTGCTGCTCAAAAGATCCTTTCTCAGATACCCGTCCCCGATGGAAATTCCAATGGATCATTTACACGTCACTATAATTTATGTGCAAGTTAATTTCAGCAGCCTTTGAGACAGGAGACCAGAGGAAAACAAAATGACACTGGGAGTCAAAGCGGAAAGGCCATCAGGTGAAGAAAGTGGTGACACAAGAAGATGAAGAGGAACCAGTGATCCGTTCTACCTACTTCACGTCCTGCTTGAGTCTGGACCTGGTCTGTGTGGTCACCATCTTCGTGCTTGAGAAAGCCTGCCTTCAAGTGGCGGGCGTGGCCTCTAGGCTAACCCAACCCAACACAACACAACCCAACACAACACAAATCTCTCCTTGTAAATAAGGCCCATAAACCACTTATGGAGCCAATCCCAAAAGTATACTCTCTTCCTCTTCCCTCCGCCTTCATTTTAGCATCTCTTATCAAAGTCATCTCATCTAGTTTTAAGCTTATCTCCCACCAGACATTCAATGCCCCTCATCTTGCAACCATTTCTAGAACTGAAATCGTAACATCAAGCTGCTTTCACTGGATTTAGGTCCAACCCATGGGCCACCATGCTTTTAGGGAGTAGAAGATGCAGATTGCCTCCCAGGTAAGCATATATATATATATATAAACCACCACAAGATGCAAAAGAGCTCAGAAAGTGCTACAGAAAAAAAGAACTGAAGTGGAGTCATCCAGGGATTGGAAGATTCTTTGATAAGTGACAGAACCTACGGCCCTGCCCTAGCAATAGGGCTTCAGCAAGATACATTCACAGATGTAGTATAACCTTTCTCAAGAGACAGCCTGAATAATGCCCTGCTCATTTCTTATTAACCAAGCTTTTGATTACACAGGTATGTCAGGGCGCCCTGACCACGGATGAGCAAGACCCAATTAAACCTCACTTAATGCATAAAACATCAGCCGGCTGTATAAAATCCACAATTTTAAAAGCTTTGGAACTTAAGGGACTTACTATGGGAAAAGATACTTCAGAGATGATTTCCCGTATCTATATGCCGTCTTCTGTAAGTTTTCTAAATTTTATACACAGCAAATATCTGAACTTCAAAAGCTTACTCAATTAGATGGATTTGGCTTCTAGTACAATGTTATTGCTAAGTCTTGGAGAGAGAGAAAAAAAGTCTTGCAGAAATGTATTCTTGAAAAGGGCAGGGCTTGGGTGTTCTCATTTGGCATGTAGCCCTTAAATAGATCTGACAGCTCAATTTTCCAATATGATATGCAGGAAATGTGAAATTAGCTCCCAATTATATCTGGTACAGTGATTATATGCACGGGAAGTTTCACGCAGGGCAACATGTCACAACTACTTCCTGAAGTTCTTTTTTTTCCTCTGAAATTCTAAACCCAGCCTCTAGAAAAATCAAGCGTCTTTTAAAAAAGATGGGGTGAGGAGCCTGATATGATTTACTTTTTGCTTTATTTGGGCATCTTTCCTATCTGGTTTCACGACATGAGCCTCTCCTTGACACAGGTGCCTTGGCCAACTGCAGGCTCCACTGCAGAGTGATGGAACCAGCAGTGTCAACCCCGACGTGCTTTTCTCTCCTCTGCTCCATGCAACAAAACACGTGTTTTAATCAGATCAGCAATGAGCCCATCTAAAATGGCATACAAGTATATTCTCATGCAGATATGTTCTGTGACTACGCTTTGCCTAGTGGGGTAATACAAGTCTCTTTAAGCAGGAGGGCAGAGCGTCTCCCTCTTCTTCCTTACTGCAGTCTGGAATACAGATGCGATGTTTGATGTCAAGCAGCTCCTTGGGGCCATGAGATGATATGTTGATGATGACAGAGCATTAAACACATAAAGCCTGGGTCCCTGCTGACCACAGAGCCTCCACCCCAATCCTGGCTTATCTACCTGCAGATGGTTTTTTTCACATGAGGGAAATAAATATCCATCCTGTTTGGGCCACTATCAGTAACCCTGGTAAGCCTTAGTTATTCTGTTATATGCAGATGAATGTAAACCTAATTAATATAATTAGCGTCTTTTCAAATATCAGGTTCCATTTAGTACAGAATTTCAAAATGAAGGCAGCACTGTGTGAGGGGAGCTCACCTTGTCTGCCCACTGCATGGGCCAGAGTTTTTACTGAGGTCGTTAGTTGGAAGGTTATCCAGGTCTTCCTCCCTCCTTCCCTGCCCCAATCCCTCTCTCCCTCCCTTCCTTCCTCCCTCTGTCCCCACTTCTCCCCTCCCCACCAACTCCAAATCTGGGCTCTAACAACAGTGTGGCCTGTGCAGAATGGGGAGGGGAGACATCTCCCTACCACTGCTGTCTCCATGGGCTAGTCCCAAGACTCAGAAGGATGAGGCTGGAGCATGTGAAATTGCCAACAGTCAACCACTGTTGACCTACGAAACTGGTGACTTCATGTGGTTCAGCTTAATTCAATGGCTCTTAGTGTCCACTCCTCTCATGTAAGGGAACACCAAAATCATCTCACACGATCCTATCCAAACAACAACCTTTAAAAGATGCCCAGTTACCCCAATGTTCATAGCAGCACTATTTATGATAGCCAAGATGTGGAAACAACTCAAATGTCCATCAACTGATGACTGGATAAAGAAAATGTGGTACATATATACAATGGAATACAACTCAGCCACAAAAAATAAAATAATGCCATTTGCAGTAACATGGATGGACCTGAAGATAGTTATTCTAAGTGAAGTGGGCTGGAAAGAGAAAGAAAAATGCCATATGACATCATTTATATGAGGAATCTAAAAAATAATAACAATGATAATAAGGACACAAATGAACTAATTATTATTTTGATTTCTTGAATATGTGTGAGCACATTTGACTGTCCTGTATGATTGGATTACCACATTCTGTTGATTCTTATTTTGTATTTGGCTTTATTCCTTTGATAACTATGTAAGTTTAAAAAGCTAAAGATCTAAGCTGTTCTTAGAAACAATAATTAGTACATATATGAAAACTAAAAAAAAGTGCAGTGTACCTCATATACATATTTACATGCAGTATAATGTGTATGCGCAGTTGAACTGTAATAGATCTACATAATAAAACTGAAATGGGGAAAAAAAGTTAAAAAGCTCAAAAAAAGAAAAAAAAAGAAAATCTCAAAAGTCCCCTGAATAAATATTGGTAAAAAGTGAAAAAAAAAAACCCCCAAAAAACAAAACCCAGTTTCATGTGCTGTGGGAGCGGGGAGAGAACTGTGTACTGGGAAGACATCTGAGGAGGGAAGGTCCAGGACTCTCAGTGTTTAATGGACCCAACCTCAGTTACACCAGACTCCTCCCCACCACCAGCAGGACTTTGGGGCATGGGGTGCCCTCTTCTCACCCAAGATCTTCAAGTGGCAGACTCCCTCCCACCCTGATAATCGCAGCTTGAATGTCCCACTTCCCCTCCACTGAGTCCCTGGCACTGAGCCTCATCCATAAGCAATGGGTTGTATTAAGAACTCAATGTGTATTCATGGTTGCCTCTTTTCTTTGGGCCTTAAATTTTTTTTTCAGATTTTATTGAGATGTAATTGATAAACAACACTGTGTAAGTTTAAGGTGTATGATGTGATGATTTGATATGCATATATATTGTGACATGTTTACCATTAGTTAACACATCTTTACCTTGCATAATTATCATTTTGTGGCTGTTACGGAGAGAACGTTGAAGTTCTATTCTCACAGCAACTTCCAAGTATATAACACAGCATTGTTAGCGGTAGTCACTGTGCTGTGCACTTGATCCCTAGAACTTACTCTTCTTATACCTGGAAGTTTGTGCCCTTTGTCTGACATCTCCCTACTCCTCCCGCCCCTCAGACCCTGGCCATGACCGATCCGATGTTTCTATGAGTTTGACTTTTTGAGATTCCAGATAGAAGTGAGATCATACAGTATTTGTCTTTCTCTGACTTACTTTACTTAAGATAATACCCTGGAGCTCCATTCATGTTGTTACAAGTGGCAGAATTTCCTTCCTTCTCAGGCCTGAATAATATTTCATTATATATATACACACATGCATATATGTGTGTGTGTGTATACATATATACACAGACATACACACACCACGTGTCCATGTCCATTCATCCAACCATCAGTGGCCCCTTAGGTTGTTTCATGTCTTGGCTGCTGTGCTCAACGCTGCAATGAATGTGGGAGTGCAGATTTCAATTCAAGACGGTGATTCCATCTACTTAGGATCTATACCCAGAAGTGAGATTGTTGGATCATACGGTTGCCCTATTTTTAACTTTTTGAGGAACCTCCATACTGTTATCTATAGTGGCTGTACCAATCTACATTCCTACCAAGTGCGAGATACTTCAAGTTTCACAGCCTCCAGAATAGCAAGCATTCATATACTTTGTGGAATGAACAAATACGGGCTGGGAAAATGCTGGTTCAGCAAAAGCATCTCAGAAAAAGCTGAGGAGGCTGACAGTGAGTGAGATATGACCGTCCTGCACAGGCAGAGAAAGACTCATTCACTCATCCTCTTCCGTGGTCAGCCCTCTGATAGAGCATAAGGTCCAGTCTGGTTCACTGTGTTATGGAAGTTACAGAGAAATTGAAAGAACTTAACCAAAATATGGAGAACTGATGTTATGGGGAAAATAAACAGAGTGATATTTGTTTCTTCTAAAGAAAGTAAAAGTAGAAGATGTCCCATTACTGTTTCCAAGTGCACTTAAATTTGAAAATATTCTACTGCTGGAAAACACAACACATAATCGAATGTGTTTCCCTTTGTGTGTAAGCTGCTGGAAAAATTTGTAGTAAAGTTAATCAACAGTGGACGTGAACTGCTCAATGTAAGTGCCTCAAAGTCTTCACGATTTCTTCTTACCAATGGTCTCTCCTCTATTCCTAAATGTTTCACCTCCCAGGCACCGAAAATCTTAGCAAAAGTAGATACGGTTAAAAAAGAAAATTAGGCATACACAAACACTGCTTTCAAATATGTTAGTATAAGAGAGATTTCATGAAAAGGCTGCTAAGATCTTTCAGTTTAATTTAGAAGACCAAATAAAAGGACATTGGTTTGTAGAAAGAATGGAAGGAATTCATTTGAAAGAAAGTAAACGAATACCCTCTTGCCCACTGACGAGGTCTGTGACATTCCTGTCTTTGAAAACACCAATGAGAGCGATTTTATAAATTGGAAAGTGGTAATTAAGGGTTTCTTTTTTATTATTCAAGAAGATGATGCAGAAATACACATTCTGGACAACTGAGATGTGTATTTCTTTTTTATTAAAAAAAGGCAAGATTGGAAACCTTCTAGGGAAAGGTCCACCCAGTCCCCTGAACTGCCTTCAATCAGATTTCTCCCTTATTTTGAGAAACAGCCATGAATCCCTTTGCTCTGCTTAAAATCAATACATGGGATTTTTTGTGGGGGGGGCATTGTTGAAATGATTTTAACCTGCCAAACACACTCTTAAGAATTTTCTCATAAACGGTTATCTTTTTTCTTTTTAATGGTCATTTAAATTTTAAAATTGTGATAAAGTCTCCATATAACATAAAATGCATCATCTTCACCATTTTAAAATGCACAGTTCAGTGGTGGGAAGTACCTCACAGTGTCACCCATCTCCTGTCTCCAGCACGCTTCATCTTGCAAAATGGAAGCTCTGTAGCCATTAAACAACTCCCCCTCCCCCTCCCCAGCCGCTGGCAACCCCTGCTCTGTGTGATTGTCTCTATACGACCTACTTGAGGTACCTCGTAGAGGTGGAATCACACAGTATTTGTCTGTCTGTGACTGGCTTATTGCACTGAATGTAGTGTCCTTCAGGTGCATTGGCAATGTTTTAACTCTTCTGTTTTGTAAAATCCCAGCTCTCTATGTTATGGGTTACCCTGAGGCATGGCTCCTCGAGATGATGAGTTACTATTCAAAGAGGCGATCTGGCTCACGGTTCAACGGTTGCCACTGGATGGTTACAAATCGTGCGGGTGTCTAGCTCCGGGATTGCTCTGCCCTCTGCAGCCCTTCCTTCAGGAAGGGGTTCTCGTGCAGCATCACTGCCTCTTCCCTGGAGGGATTTCTAAGCCTGAAACGCTACGGTTGGGAAAAGATCGCTAGTGGGGGAAAGATCAGAGTGTCACAATCATTAAGACTGAATTTTAATAAAATCAATCCATTTATTAATTAGTTCATCCATAGGAAAAATGTGTACTGGGCATACCTATCAAGGGAAAGCACTATGCCAGGCACCAAAAAGAAAAAGGCGTGATTCTAGTACTGAGAGACGAGGTGACCGCATTTAGAAAATGGACAAGATACGCTACAGCCTGAATGCTTGCTTCCACCCAATATCATACACTAAATCCTAGCCCCCAGGGAGATGGTGTTTAGGAGGTGGGGCCTCTGGGAGGTGATCAGGTCATCAAGGTGGAGCCTTCATGAGTGGGATCAGGTCCTTATAAGAGAGACTCCAGAGAGTTCTCCAGCCCTCCTTCCACCGTGTGACGTCCCGGTGAGAAGACGGCTGTCTATGAACCAGGAAGCGGATCCTCACCAGGCACCAAGTTTAGCAGTACCTTGATCTTGGACTTTCCAGCCTCCAGAACCATGAGAAATATGGTATTGTTACAGCAGCCAGAATGGACTGACACAGTATACTGTCACAGCATGACAGATTGTTACAGGATTCTCATACTGACACATGAATGGAAAAAAATTAAATGACATCACATGTCGTTCCCCATATCTTGTAGGTGCTCAGTGATTCCTGAAGAAAGAAGGTAGCCTTTTAAAAGGCAAAGAGGACAAGAGAGACTCCTGGCCTGTGGATTAGTGTGAACAAATGCCTCCTGCTGGGAAAGGTCATGAATGATTTGAGAAACACTCAGCAGACTGGTTTGTGAGAAGGAAGGGCAGAGGCCTGGGGTTACCTAGAGACAAAGGTCAGGTATGAGAATGAGCTCTGCTGGGGGTGGGGCGTGGTGGCCTGCGGCAGCGGGATGAGGTTTTTAACTTGATGCTTTAAGTAATTAGGAGCTTTGAAGACTGGGCGAGCAGGAATGACATGATTAATGTGGCATTTTAGGGGAATTAATCTGGCAGGTACCTGTGATGGATTAGTGCAGAGAAGAGAGAGGAAGACGGCCGCTAAGACTTTGCCATGATCTGGATGCGGCCCTGTCGGCATTTTCTCTCAGTGATTTCAAAAGAATGAGATGGTTTTGAGGAGATCACAGCAGCTCCAAGGGGACCCCACCATCAAACTTCATTTCTTCCAAATTCAAAAGGACATCCCAGTGTACGGTTCTATCTCTATCTTTACTCAGTGGTTATAATTATTATAATTAAGGAGACGTATAAGGGGGTTATCAAGTAGTGGCTCTGTTTAAGTGTGTGCCAATTATGAAATGCACACTGAGGCCCACCTGAGCGACTTGTTGAGGGTGGGGACAGGAGCCTGTGTCTCTAGTACAACTCCAGGCTTGAAATCCCTTTTAGTGATACTGCGTTCTGCGTTCGTTAAGGGAAAACCAACTCAAAGAAGGCTGCGAGGTGCATGGATTTTCATTTCATTTGTCATCACTGTTATTGGATTAAAATGTTCCTTTTTTTAAAAATAATGCAACTCTACATACTAAACCCATTTTCAGAAATCATTTGTTGTTTGTTTCTTTAATTATCCAAATCACAGACTAATTAGTAAAGCTTTCATTAGCAATGTGCATACATGTGTATACATGTGCGTATATGTGTGTTTTTCTTCCTCTTCTTCAGGATTTTAGGATTGAGCAGAACACCATGCTTGCTACCTCAATAGTCCGGAAGTCAGACCTCTTGACCTCCAGGACTGAGGGTCAAGAAGGTCTGTTCTTCTGCACCTCACACCAACTCCAACCTGTCCTATCTCCAAAGATGCTGAGAGCTGGTGTGAGTTGGCCAGATTCCAGTGCATGGAGTGGGCTCTGTTTCAATGGGTAGCTCTTTCAAAGGCTCAGAATGCTTGGGTATGGCTTCCTTCCGAATTGTAGTCTCCCCACCAAGGCTTCTCTGAAAGGTCAGCCCTGCCCATTGCCTGCTCTGCACTCCAACAAAGATTCAGGGAGGATGGCGAGGGCAAGCTCCCCCCACCCCGGCTTGGGAAGATCTGTTCCCCATTCTCTTTTGTCCTTTCCCTTGCACTCTCCTCTCTGTGGGTGAGCTCTGACCTGTCACTCGCTGGGTCCTGGCCTCTGAGATGCAGGTTGGGCTCTGAGAGCATCGTTCAAGACTGCTTTGGTCCTTCCCCACTCAGAGCAGCCTGGCTCGAGTAAGAGTCATCTGAGGGCATTTCATGCAGCTTATTGGAGTGGGAGGCCCCAGCCCAGCTAGCAGTGAGATATTCCTTCACTGTTCTTGGTTCTCTGTACATACGTTTTCTTAGAAACACTCATTTGGAAGTATGGTTGGGTAGATCCGAGTGCTCTGACCAAATGCTATCTTAACCTCACCCCAGTGGCTTCTAACTTTCCGAACACCACATTATCCTAGATAAAACCTAACTTCATTTTTCAGAGCTCACTTCCCTGGGAACACCCTGCACCTCAAATGCAGCCCAGGACCAGCCATAAGCAGAAGCCCCAGGAAGAACCAAGAGAAATAAAAGTCTGTGCTCCAAAGTCAATGCCTGTCATTTATAGGATGGCTCTCCAAACCCTCACTTGGAACAAATTTATTCTTATTTTTAGGCACAATTATAAAAAAGCCCATTTTTTGTTTCCTTAGTTCTCCTCCATTTATAGCCTGTAATTTAGGAGGGACAGACCCACAAAGAGCAGAAAGAAATGACCAATGAAACCCTGATGATGAGGGAGGAGTCAGAAGCATGATTCCAGACCATCAGATAACAGAAAGAATGGTTACACCCTTCTTCTGGGGCAACACATTTTTTGATAAATTTAAGAGGTAAGAAAGCAGGGAGGGAAATCTTAGTACACAGTTAAGCCCCCTTCAGAGAGCTTCTGAATCCCACAGATCCCCTGGTAGATCTCCGAGCTTGCAAACCCCCATCTAAGCCTCCAGGACTAGCACAAGCAGGTGTGCTTTTGGATCTGTGGCAGCCATCTGGATGCCTTGGAGCAAGTTCCAAATGGACTTATCAGAAGGTATGAAAAAATTGTGGAAGGAAAGTGAATGGAATACGAAGAGTGGGTGCAGCGTGAGATGATAAACGGTCACCTACCTACCACTGACAGTGTCGACAGGTGGAAATCCGGTGTGTCGTTTATCTACAGAGCATCTCAGTTCAGACCAGGCACGTTGCAGGTGTGCAGAGGCCACAGATGCGAGCAGTTACTGCATGGAAGTCCAGGCGTAACTGGCTATTCCTTGATCATTACATATGCAAAGGCCCCGAGCCCTAATGGGTTGTGTTATATGTAGCTTATTTCACAGTTCTTATGGAATCAGAGACTACATAAGAAGCGTAATAGATAATCACTCTTTTACATAGTTAGACAGATCATTCCTAGTCTGTCTTCCTGCCACAGGTAACGTACTGCATATACGATTCCACTCCCGTCTACTGCACGCATAGAGATCGATGGAAAGCCCCACTTAATTCCCCGAACCCACTCCTTGTCTATCAGCATCTCTGGCTGCAATGTATTCTCTAAAAACACCCTTGCCCATAATAGGCACTCAATAAACATTTTTGAGGGAAATACTGAGGAAATATTTTGTAACTGTCGTTCACACGCGTCAATTTCAAAGCACCAGACAAACAGCGCCGACATTCAGAAACACTTCAGGTGTTGGAGCATTGGTTGTTTCTCTCCCCAGGCTATCTCAGCTTTCATGCATGTAAATGGAGGGGTAGGTTATGAAAATTTCATGCCCTGCCTCACTGCTCTGTCCTAGTAGGACCCAGAGCTGACACAGGAAAACAGACACATGTTTTGCTCTGGAAACGTGTGCAGCATCTGTTAGGAAAACCCAAACGCTGCCACGACAGCTTGTTTTTCACCTCGGGTTCGGGTGAAGCATGCACACTGGTGGGTGGCTTTTGCATGTTTCTTCCTCTGTTATGATCAAATTGGACCCGTTGGAACCGGTGGGCTGAACAGACTTAAGTGTTATGCCTCCTGTGTTTTCTAGCTTGGCTGAAAGCGGATATCAAGAATTACTCCAATACTTACTTATCCTGGGGTTTACCAAGCCCTGACACTGCAAATTAAGAAGACCTAATGTACAAGGTGGCAGAAGAGGTAAAAAAGGGTTTCTGACTGTGGGATGCTGAGGCAGAAAGGAGCCCTACGGGGGACGTCTTTAAACTCAGCTCACTCACCATGCAAAAACAAGCAGTAAACAAAGAGTGTCTCATAACATTTGCCCAGTCTACCCTCCCCTCAAAATAAAAGAGTGAACTCAGATCAACACCTGGTACAATTTATAGTCACCTGCCCTAAATTACTCCTGGCCTTTAGAAGACAGGAAATGGTTATCAGCTAAGCAAGCCTAAATCATCTCAGGAAGATGGATGTTACTTCCTCTTACCTTTGCTCTGACTTTATGCCAAAATTCACCCACGCTCGCTTTCTTATTCTGGTTTTGGTGAAAACATGGCCCTGTGGCCACCAGGGGAATGCGCCTGGCAGACCTCCTAGAGCAGAGAGGACGACTGATCCAGGGCCCTCTGCTATGCATTGAAATCCATTGCTGTGCTGGCCCTGTGCCATTGCCACTGTAGGCAGCTCCCGACCTGTGACCAAGTGCAGCAGAGACGCTATGGTGGCCCATTCCTGGGAGACACTGGACTCATTTGTTGACCGGCTTAGGCTCAAGTCCTCCCCAGTGGCTCAAGCACTCCAACAGCTGCATGGTAGTTTAGGACGCTCCCACCCAAACTGCTCTACCTGTCTTAGTCTGTTCCGGCTGCCATAACAAAATACTGCTCACTGGTGGCTAATAAATAATGGGAATTTATGTCTCATGGTTTTGGAAGCTGAAAGTCTGAGACCAGGGTGCCAGCATGGTTGGCTGAAGGCCCTTTTCCGGGTCACAGATATTTTATTATGTCCTCATGTGGCAGAAGATGGCGAGGGGGTCTCTCTGGAGCCTCTCTTACAAGGGCACTAATCCCATTTGGGAGGGCCCCCACCCTCATGACTCGAGCACCTCCCAAGGTCCCCACCTCCTAACACCATCATCTTTGCAGGTGAGGATTTCAACATGTGAATTTGGAGGGTACACCACCATTCAGATCATAGCATCCCCCTCTCCTTCACTCCAGGTCGGACTTGCATTGCCTTCTGGGGGCTCTCCCAGCTTTCCCCAGCTCTTCTCTATTCCCTTTCATGTTGGCATTTCCCATAATAAAATCCTGGCAGGCGTAACCCTGACTTGGTGTCTGCTTCTTGCAAGGCCCAGACTCATACCAGCTCCTTTCCACCAACCCAAGAGAAGGCAAGAATCCATTACAAGGCAGGGCCTGAGCAGGGCCTCACATGCAGTGGGCACTCACATCATATTTGCAGAATGAATGAATGAATGGAATGATGGATGAATTAATGAGAGACCCTTATGCAGCTCAGGAGGCAACCAAGTTATGAAGGTGAATCTTCTTTCATTGCACAAGTGACAGTCTGCTGTCTCATCATTGGGGCCATGTCCCTCCAGTTCTAAGAAGCAGCAGTTCCATTTTTTAGAAGTTGACAGTTATTCTACTGCCATGTGTGTTGCAGTGACTTCGGGTCTCCAAAACTCCACAGCCTAATTTGACTGAGCTAAGCTCCATGTCCCATCATGGCATCAGGCAATGTGTACTTTTTAATTTTTTCACCCAGTGAAGCCAGAGAAAGGAGGTCCACCTAAGAGGCCAACCTCGGCAGGCTAAAGGCTGAAGTTGCCTCCAAGCCAAGACAGGCTGGTTACCCTGGGGAAGGGAGGACGGAAGGACCTGGCTCCTGTCTCAACACAAAGAGCATCGCAAGGGCATCCACAGATGGCGTGGAGGCCTTGGCTCGTTCCCATAAAGCATCCTCCTGACTCACGAGAGCACACAGCACAACCTGGAGTCTCGGACAGCTGTGGTGCAGCTCCTCGGCTGCACAGGTGTGAGCCTGTCTAGAGCCTCAGGTGCAGTCGGATGCCCTACATATTCAAGCACTTCGCAGTGAGTGCAGCGTCTGGGGAAGGAGGATGTTCAGGGATGCAGTGAAATTGCCAAAGAATTGAAGCCTTCATATTTCCAGGCCAGTTTTATCAAAGACCTGAGACACCATAGTCTCTGGAGTTAGGGCCAGGGAACTGGAATTTTAACAAGCATCCCTGCAATTCTGGCCAACATTAAAACACAACAGTTGAAGATCTTGAGAGAGATGGAGTCTATTTTTGGCAGCAAATGGGAGTGGTAGGGAGATTACAGACAGAAATTTAACTGAAAGCTTCTCCATCAACAGCCAAACAGAATCAGAACCCCTAGGGCCTTCTCCCCTGAAGACTCTGAGAGTCAGAGATGACCAGCCCCGATAGGTGGGGAGACTGACAGCAGATGTTTACAGGCGAAGACTTTGGGGAAGTGGCAGGAAGGATGGACAGTGACCCCACGGTCAGGGTCTGAAAGTATGAACTGCCTGTTATGAGTAATGTGACAGCCACCCAGTGGTGATGTGTTTAAACCTCACTTCATCCCACAGACGCCTGGTGTGGAAGCAGCCAACCACGAATCTCCTTCCTGTTTGGGGCACACCCACCAGATGAGACTTGGTGGGCCAGAGACAACTTCCTGCCAAGGAAGCTGAAAATACTCGCTCTTCCAGCCTCCCTGGAGGTAGGGTGTGGGCACTGGACCCAGGCACATGCATTGGTCTTAGACCTGGAGTCAGAGGCAGGTCTCAAGGAGTCATGGGCACCAGGAGGCATCTCCAATGGCAGCAGCAGTGGGGGAGGGTGGCCTCAGAACAGTGGTGGCAGTCGTCCTAGTGATGGTATGTGGTGTCCTGGGGTGGGAGCTGCAGCATCTGGGCTTGGTGTGGAGGTGATGGTGTCCTCAGGGGACCCACTGGGCAGTGGGATTTGGGGCCTTTTTCCTGGCCATATAACCCGAATCCCAGCATTTCTCTGGCTCTGGTAGAAATTCTGTAACCTCCTGAGTGACCTCCCTTGTAACACATTTCCTTCCTTTATGATCAGCCAGATGCGTTTCTGCAGTGAGGGACTAGGGGCCCCAGCTGACTGAGTGGTCTCTTGTTGGAGGAGGAATTGCTTTCCAGTGGAGCATGTGGCTCAGGAAGTTGGCCAGGAACGGTGCTGAGGAACGTAGGTAGGGGTCATCGCCCGGTGGGCGCCCGAGTTCAGAGGGGGTGACAGACAAGGGGGAGGATGGCTCGTTCTCACCCCTGCAGACACCAGGGCTGTAGGCGTCTGTGAACCAAGAGCTGCAAGAAAGGCATCTCCAGGAGCGTCCTTAGGGGAGGAAGGGAAGGTCAGGGAGGAGGAATAGTCCTTTCAAATAAAGCTCGAACCTGCATGAGCGCCTGCGGTCCGTGGGAGACAGCGTGAGGGCGCAGAGCTCGGGGTCCCTTGGGTAGGATCTAACTCAGTGAACTTCCTCACCTGAGCATTTGCTGTGTAACAGCTTTCAGGCCCCCTGGTGGGAGGAGTGGGGCGGAGCAAGTGTCAGAGGCCACGAGCGGGTATTACATTTCCCTGCCCAGGAAGTTCGTCAGGAGTAAAGGCTGGGAGGAGAGGACTGGAGGCTGACACTGATGTTCGCTGTGATACATTGGCAGCGTTTTCCAAGCAGATCAGGGGGCAGTGGCGAGGTTACCCCTACGCTAAGCTTCAAATCAACCTGTCTCTTTTGCATTTGGAACATCCTGTGATTTATGGGGACCCAGAGCCCAGCAAATGAGGGGGTAACAGCTTGTGGGCCGCTCTTTGTTCTGATTAAGTTATTAATCACTCCCTAATTACGACAGACACAACTTTGTATCCTGTCCCACAGACCTGCTAAAGGACATATTTGGGGCTGACAGTTTGGTGGTGAGAGGGTTTCTGGCTGCTCAGAAAGCCCAGCACCCCCCCGAAGACCGAGGGGATGGGTGAAATCTGCATATCCCTCTCTCAGTAACGAGTTCCCTGGGGCGAGGCAGGTGACAGCTGTTCCAGGACTGTAAAATGTGGGGTAATTTAAAGCAGCTTGCGTCTCCATTCTTGCAGAGTTATAAAGGGCATTCTAGGGAGGAAGTTCATTCTAGTGTGTGTGTGTGTCACTGTTTTCCAGCTGACTAGACACGAGTGTGACATGCAAGTGTGTGGTCAGAACTCTTTGCATCTTTTCTTGCCGGCCTGGGCCAGACCACAGGTCCACCTTCCCCAACTCAGCCATGGTGAATTGTCTTCCTTCATATCCCTCATCCTGCCCCGAAATCACCATTCTGCCAACCGGCATCTCAGTTTCCCAAACTCGAGTTCATCCACAACTTCACATCTGCTGCTTGCCCTGCAGTCTTTAGTCTTAAAACTTCACCCATAGCCTTGTTTATTCTTTCCATACATCTAAACACAGTTCAGTGTCACTTCCTCCAGGAAGCCTTCCCTGATATCCCTGACTGATGCCCACATTCTCTGTGTTCCCAGGGCGCTCCTATTTATTGATGTCCATGGTCTCCAGTCACTGAGCTGCTCATTTTCCCCTCTGAGCTCTTGGCAAAGAGGAAAGGTATTATTTATCTGTTATTCTAAGTCCTCCATATTCCAGGCATTAACAAATGTTTGTTGAGCTAATGAATGAACAGGTGAATACATCAATCTTATTCATTATTCAGTACTATTCATGCATTTATTCATTCAGTGAGAGCTAAACGTTTCCAGTGAACTGTGGTGGGGATGGGCAGCTGCTCACTAAAGCTTCCTCCTGAACACACAGCCAGACCAGTTTCCACCTTTCTTTGCAGTTAGAGGTAACCGTGGAAAGTGAGGGGAAGTAACAGGCATCACTTCCAGTTCCCTGAGAGCAGAGCCCTCCCCACTGGTTTGATTTTACAGAAGTGAGAAATACTTATTGTTAAATCACGGAGACTTTGTTTACCTGTTACAGCAGCTCCTGCCACCAAAGACTGAGTCTCCTGGCTGGAATTCCCCCAGCTTTCCTCTTTCTTGTCTCTGAAGTAGCAAGATCGGAGGGCGATTATATTGAGTGAGCTCATCTGTTAGAGGTCAGTGACTCTCAACCTTTAATGCACATGTAAATCACCTGGAGATCTCGTGAAAAAGCAGATTCTGATTCAGTAGATCTGGGTGGAGCCTGGGATTCTGCAGTTCTAACAACCCCCCCCCCCCGCCCCAGGTGATGCCAGTGTGCTTGTTCACAGACTGCACTTTGAGGAGCAAGAATTTGAGAACAGGACGTCGGCCTCCATCACCTGTGAACTGCAGTGACACCACCTGCAGGTGGGAGCGAGCAGGGCCAGACGGCTTGGTGCCTTGGTTCTGGGTATTCAGGGCTGAGGCCTGAGAATCTGTATCTCTAACAAGTTTTGAGGGATGTCTGTGCTGTGATCTCAGGGACCAGACATCGAGAACCATAGCTTCATGGCAAATGGTGGGCACTTGAGCAAATCACCCAGCCTTCTGGTGCCTCTGGTGCCTCAGTTTCCTCATCAGTTAAATGGGGATGATGCCAGACATAGTACTGACCTGACAGGATGGATGTAAGCCTGGCACAGAAGGGCTATCACTATTACATGATTAGAGTGTGCGGCATGTGCACATCAGAGAGAAGAGAACGGTAGGTTTTAATCTCGCTCATCTACCTGCCAACTCTACCCCGGGGCAAGTTCCTTAACTTCTTGAAGCTTCATCGTCTCCATTTGTTAAATGGAAATCAAAGCACTTGCTTCAGAGGGATGGTGTGGGGATTAAATGAGAAATGAATAGAAAGCATCGCATGACTCCAAAGGTGGCGGCTGCTGAAATGAATCACAAAACTGAAGGTTGAAGCTTTCACTTGCCCCCCCTCTGAGGTGGGCGACCCCCCCCCGCTCCAGTGTTCGTGATCAGCTGAGAGCCGGTGGCTCTACGCCAGCCTGTCCAAGGGGCTCTCCTGTGAGCACACACATGCCCCTGTATTCTAGCTCTGCTCCGGAAGTTCTCCTACTCTTGCCAGCATCTTTGGGTTTCTGGCCAAATCTTCCAGGAGTAGAAGTGTCCAAGACTATTTCTCTTAGTGGCTGGAGGGATAACTGTGCAAACAAAGGCAAAACCCACAGGACCAGAGGACCCACAGTCCTCTCCCTGCGTAAGAAAACTGGACTTCTCCAGGAGAGTCGAGGGCCACCCCACCGGGCCCCCCATCTTTACTTCCGGCTATTAAGGGAACTTGGGCTTGCTTTCTGAGTCACATCCAGCCTTTCTTCAGCAGAAATGCCTTCCGTATCCTAGAAATCCTGTTGACCTCTCAGAACCTTCAAGAACCCTGATGTGCTTGGGCCCCCACCTAGGAGAGAGGCCACCAGGCTGTCTTGGAGCTGATGTTGAAGTTTAAACATCCACCATCATTGTGACTGCTTTGTGAGGCTTGTTATTGAAACCCATGTGCACAGTGGTCACTTCGGTTTGCTTGGATCCGAATGGAGTGGTCGTCTTCCTCACTTAGGTAGACCCCGAGTCCCTCAGACTGAAACTGGCCATTTTATTGGCAACTCCCCAGACACCCATTCATTCTTCCCATGTCCCCTAGGAAAATGCAGAGGGTTCTGTAAAAATACTACAGAGAGCTGGGCTTAGGGCAAATACTTGACCAAAACACACCCACCCACACCAGTATCCCCACTGCAAATGGACAGCACTTGTCTCTGGGCACAAAGTAAGTGACACTCTTTCCAGAGCAGATACAACAAATGCCCAGAGTCCAGGGCCTCCTTATTTGAGCCGAGAGGTGTGGTCTAATCAGGCCAGACCCAGGAAACACAAGAGTCTGAGTTCAAGCTTTCCCACCGCCTCCTTTTGTGACTCTAGACATGAGAACGATTTCAGTACCCAGGTACTAAACGTGAGCTCTGTGCCAGGTACCATGATGGCTGCTTGGCTGGGGATTCTCACAATAGGTGCTCACAGGCAGGCGGCATAATTTCCATTTCACAGAGGAGAAAACTGAGGCTCAGATAGGGTTAAATAGCTAAGTAGGTAGTAAGGGATGGAGCCAGGATTTGAACCCGAGTGTCCTTCATCACCAAACAGGACTCTATCCACTGCTGGGCATGAAACTTTCCTGGTTCCACTTTCTCACCTGTAAAAAGACAGGCTTGGAGAGTGTGAAATTCCCTTTTGCCTCTGGGTTCAGCCCTTCCTTGGCGGCCACAGGACGGCCCGTGAGCCTCTGATACAGTTAGAGACTGTATTTGGAAAAGGGTAGAAAAGAGACAGTTTTGTAACATCAGTTTTTCAGGGCAGAGGAGCATGGAGCCCTGTGTAGGGCTGTTTTCTAGCTTCCTTCTACAAATGAGGCTGAAGAAAGTAAAGTTAATGAAGCAACTCAGCGACGAGCGAGAATGCAGCAGGAAGTAATCAAGTCCGGGACCGTGGGGCGGTTGCCATGACATTCCGAGCTGGCACCATGATCGGCGTCTGTGAATACTCCCTCCCTTGATTGATGGCAGGCTGCCTCGCTTTTCTTGTGAGCAAGTGTGATAACAATATTAAGCAATTGCAGGTGATGTCTCCCAGCTGCTTCTCCACTGCCTTTGAAATATTATTTTGGATCTGCCAAAATAATTGCAAACCTATTAACAAGAACAGGGAGAAGCATGTACCCCTATCTTCCAAAGACAAAAGGGTGAAGAGCTTCCTTCCAGGACAAAGACCCCGGCCAATCAGCCTGAGGCTTGCTGAGGTCCAACTGCACTTGGGAGAAGCTTGCAGGATGAACCCTTCAAACATAAAACAACAACTAAAGGCAGAGTTAGGAGAGAAGGGAACAGATGCAGTGGGCGTTTGGGCGGCTCCAAGGTTAGAATGCAACTTTTCCACCAAAGTACGGCTGTCTGATCTTCACAAAGCTGCTGCCCAGCTAAATTCGGCAAATATTTATCTACCATTTGCTGGGGACAAAGTGATCATGTGCTGCGGGGAATGCAATCACATACGCCCACGAGTGAGGGCATACGCGTCTCCTGTTATCTTCATGCTCTCAGGCTGATCCAGAGAGGAAATGCAAATGTTAGTAAATAAGTCTGATACGAGGGGAACTGTGATAAAGAGGACAGCAGGGGGCTGGACATGGCACAGTGGAAGCAAGCAAGAAGCGGAGGTGAATTCGGACTTCATTTATGGAACCGATTATGGAGCAGTGCCTGAAAGTCTGATCTGGAGGAGTCTTATTTTAGCCAGTGTTTTCTGTCCCAGGGATTAGAATCTCCATGCATCACCCAGTGGTCCAAGCCAGAAAATGAGGAGTCTTCCTTAAGACCAGGTTCTCCCTCCCCCTGTATGTCCCCAAACATCACCAAGTCCTGTTCACTTTGACCTACTTAATTTCCCTCCATTTTCCCCAACTCCACTAGCACTACCTTGGCTACAAAATGACCACCACCAGCAGCTGGGCAACTGGCAGCCTTGTTTACCTCCAAGAATATGCCCTGCCCTTCAGTCTGCTTGGGAAGATTTGAGGCCACTCCGGGGCCAACACCAGTTGCCAGAAAAATGCCCCATGGGGGCAGGATAATCAGAATCTCCTCCTGGAACAGAGGATTGTGTGGATCTCTGAACATGGGAAGGAGAAAGAGGAAAATGCTTCTTGGAGAAGAAACCAATAGTAGTTTGCCTCAGGGAAACGGCACCATACTAGGATAAATCATAATTAGTAATTGCATATTACATATTTATTGTAGTCCTTGGGTTCTCAGTTACCAGGCAAAACTGTCATTTATTCACTTGACAAGTATTTGAGGGGTAGGCACTAGGGACACAATGGTGAACAAAAAATGCAGAGTTCCTTGCCTCACAGAGCTTGGAGTCTACCAGGAAGGGCTGGCGTGAATGACAGGGTCACATAACAAGAGGCAGTGCAGGCCTCTGCAAGGAGGAGACCCACGTGCATGGCAGGAGCCTTGGAAGAGGAGTTGACGCCACAAAGGGGTCAGAAAGGCTGCCCGAAGTGGCAGCACTGGGGCTGAGATTGGGAAGGTTAGTGGGCAGGGGTTGGAGACAGCACTCAGCCAGCTGTGGAAACTGGCCCACGGGATGGAGAGGGAAGAGCGGGAAACGCCAGGTTCTGGACGTGACTGTTGAGCCGCTGAATTTACCAGTGATGACTCCTGCCTGACCTCTGGACTTCTTGTTTGATGAGGTGCATCCACTTCCCTTTCCTTTCAGCTAGTCTGAACTGGGGTCTGTTACTTACAACCCAAAGCAAAATAATGATGCTGATCCCACTGCCTTGTGAGTAGAGGGGAGGCCTCACAACACTTTGGGGGAAGCTAAGATGGAGAGGGTTTTAGAGCACCCAGACTAGAGGCCCTGCCAGGTAGCATCTAAGAGGATGGCTTCCAGAGCCAGACTACCCAGATCCCTTTCCTGGCTTTCTGACCATGTCCGCTCTGTGCCTCAGTTTTCCCATCTGTAAAATGGGCTGATCACAGTTTCTGTCTCTGCCTCCAAGACCCTTCACAACTGGAGCAATTTTACCTACGTTTTCAGCCTTTTAACTTAGAACCCTCTTTCCTGTATCCCCTGTTGTATCCAAGTGGATCACTCATCACTCCCTCAACATGCTCACGTTTCTCTCTTCCATGTCATTGCTCAAGACATTTTTCTCCCCCAAATAACTTTAGTCCATCTCCTATTGAAATCCAACCCACTGTCCAAAAAACCCATTCAAATTCCATCTCCATAAAGCCTTCTTCAGTTACCCCTGCCATCTCCACTTCCTCTGAGCTCACTTTTATATGTTGGACCAGTTTTCCCATCACTTCTTATCTTTCACTTTCTTGGAGAGTGACAGGCACATGTGATTCTTCCCTCTACTAGAATGTGAAGTTGTTGAGGGCAAGTACCATTTGCAAAGTCATTATATTCCAAGAATCCCAGGCACTCAAATCTGATGCAAGTTTTGGCGTGTTTTCCCTGTGAAAATAAAACACGTTGGTACATGGCTTTGCATGTTGTGACTGAGCACATCTAGGGTCTGAGCTTTCCTGTCTCCCAACTCAGTGTCCCAGCGACAGATAAGTCTTCTTGTTGTGTTCAGTTCCAGGCCACCACAATAAAGCGAATAGTGCAATAAAGCAAGTCATACACATTTTTTGGTTTCTCAGTGTGTATAAAAGTTTTGTCTACACTATACTGTTCAATAGCATTATGTCTAAAAAAAACACACCACACATACCTTAGTTTAAAAACATTTCTTGCAAAAAAATGCTAACCATCATTTGAGCCTCAGCGAGTCATAGAAGCGACATCAAAGATCAATGATCACAGAGCAACATAACAAATACAATAATAATGAAAAAGGTGGAAATATTACAAGAATTACCAGAATGTTGCACAGAGACACAAAGTAAGCAAATGCCCTTGGAAAATGGTGGGCCAGTAGACTTGCTCAACGCAGGGTTACCCCAAACCTTCAATTTGTTAAAAAAAAAAGCAATAAAGTGAAGTACAATAAAGTGAGGTCTGCCTGTATATGCATATTAAATACTTTCACCACCGTCGCATTCATCACCATCATCATCATCACCAGCATCATCACCATCACCACCATCATCATCTCCATCACCACATCATCATCATCACCATCACCAACATCATCATCATCACCATCACCAACATCATCATCAACATCACCATCATCATCACCACCATCACCATCACCACCATCACCACCATCATCATCATCACCACCATCACCATCATCACCATCACCAACATCATCAACATCACCATCACCATCATCATCACCACCACCACCATCACTGTTGTCATCAACATCACCACTCTCAGGCCTGACTCCATCTCCAGTGTGACTCAGCCCTCCTTTGACCTCACTTCACCCCACCTGCCCTAAATTCCATCTTTGGATTGTGAGAATCAGGGAAGATCATGAATGTGAAAAAGGGCTGGGTGCATGAATGAAAAGCACACTGCTGTTTTCTAGCTAAGAAAATAAGCTCATTTTGCAAGGTTGTATATCAACAGTACAGGCCCTGTCCCCCAAATACCGTGTTTCCTGCTCCCCTCCCCTGTCTTTTTCAAATCCCTTGCCTCACATGGATGGACATTTCCATTGATAGCAACTTCACCCCGATAGGTTTTAATCTTTCTTTTTCCACCGTTGTGAATGGCAGGGAAGAATTTTATGATAGTCTATCTAGTTAATAATTCAGGGAGCCAAAGCACAGAGACATTTTTTTCCTTTGATCATTTGACTTAAATCAGGAAAAAAACAAACAAAAACAGTTCCTCTGAGAGTCTTAGGGTTGCTTACTGATTAAAAATCACCCATCATTTATAACAATACCATTATTACTCCTAGATATATGTGAACAGTAGAACACAATTTGGAATCAGCAATTTAAAAACCAGTGTGAGGTCACAGACAATACAATGGAATTAGACAGAGGAATTAGCACTCACCCTATAACGTGACTTTAGCTAGTGCCCAGCTAGGAGAGAGGGTTCCCAGCAGCTCACCTGCTGGGCAGGAGGCCAGCCCCTGGAAGTGGAGGCATCCACCCACAGACCACCAAGCTGGGAAGAAGGGTCCCTTCTAACCATGCATGCGTCACCCTGGATAATTAGTTCCATGTATTATTGCTGAGTTGACCTATTCCTGCTCCCTCATCTGTCAGTGTTGCTGGGAGCTGCCTGAAATGTAAGACAGGAAGTCTTACCGTTGGGTGATATTAACAGAGTTAATTGACATGAAACAACAAGAAGGCAGTGGTTAATCTTTGAATCTGGTGAACTTCTTTGCCCAAATGCTGCTGGATTTTCCATTTCCCCAAGGCACTTGGCAGCGAGCTCCCCGTGGCTGAAGCCTTGGGTGATGCTCCTTCCAGCTCCTTCCATGTGGTAGCACGCCCTCTTGGTTCTCCTGGTGCCCTGGGTTGTCCTTGCTGCCAGCCTCCCTGGGCTGTGGTACTCCAGCTGGATTCAGGCTGCTTCAGTGCCTTGTGGCACTTGCTTGCTCCCCAGCCAAGACTTCCTCTCCCTGGGGCCCTGGTGAGGGCCACCCATGGAGGAAGCATGTTTCCTTTTGCTGCCAGGACACTTCTTTCTCCCTGTACCTACCCTCCTGATGTCTCTTCTTCTTCTCTTTACTGTATTCAGAGGCCTTTGTCCTCCACCAAACTGAAAACCTTTCTCTGTGGTACTCGCCACCATCAATACTCTTAAGTTTCCTCCTTAGTGTGTATTGCAGTGTTGGGTGTGTAAACAGCACTTCCTGGTGACACTGTTAAGTGCAGTCTAACTGCATTCATACTGTGCTTTCTCACTCCTGTCTGAAAACAATGTGATGATCACATGCTTCAATACTTGTATGGAAGCTGTACGACTTAGAGTTAGGCATCACAGTCTATCTGCATGCATCTGTCTACAAATATGTGTACTTTTTTTCTGGTTTGTAAATAAAATTTGTATCTTTATTTTATTTTTTTTAGATTCCACATATAAGCGACATCATATATTTGTCTTTCTCTGACTTACTTCACTTAGTGTGATCATCTCTAGGCCCATCCATGTTGATGCAAATGGCATTATTTCATTGTTTTTCATGGCCGAGTAATATTCCATTGTGACACACACACACACACACACACACACACATATTCAGGCTGCTTTAGGGCCTTGTGGACTGTCTTGTTTGGTGTATGTATATATGTGTGTATGTGTGTGTGTATGTGTATATATATATATATATATATATATATGGTATATGTATGTATATATACATACACACACACAAACACACACCACCTCTTCTTTATCCATTCATCTATTGACAATCATTTAGAAATATGTGTACATTTATTTGACATAGGAAATAAGGCTTTATGTACTTATCTCAAAAACTCCTAACACCAGGCTCCCAGGAGGCTTTGAAATATATTTAGCCTGAAATGAAGCCTCCATAATTCCTAAATTCCCCAACAGGACATTCCAGCCAGATCCCAGGTTGGAGCTCAAGCTTCTGTTGGAGGGAAACGTGCCCAGGTGGAATCGAGCATCTGTGGTTTGTATGCCTGGTACCTACAGAGGAAGCAGGACTGCTGTGCTTTTAGAAAAGGTTAGCTGCACCAGACAGCATTAGAATCTCACGTACCATCTCCCCAGCGCCCCTGTAATTGGCCCTGTTCCACCACCAGCACCTAATTGCAGTGTCTGCAACGTGGAGTTGAATCACACAAATCCCCTAATCAGACTTCTGCTAGAACAAAGGAATAACAAATGGCTGAGTTCACAAATCTCTCTTCCAATCATTCCCCATTGCAAACCAGACCAGCAAACCCACTGGAGAGAAGGGCAGGCGAGGTGATGTGGAAGCAGCAAGCACCAGGGAGCCCCAGGATGGGCTGGAGAAGGAAGGTGAACCTCCTGGATGTTTAGTTAGTTCATCCAAGCTACTGCCCTCCTGCGACCCTGCTGTCTCTTCTATTTGGTGTCTCCCCCGGGCCACTCTGCTTGGATACACAGCCCTGATGATGAAATCTAGTTAAGTGTGACTGTCCTGGAGACTCTTGGAAGAGACAGATCCAACCCATGAATGATACAGACAGAGTAACTTAGTTAAGTGTCTGGGGCTCAGCTGTGTGGCTGCTCTGGCTCCCGTATCAAATGTCTGGGGCTTTCATCCAGAGCTTCCTAGCCACTTTCCCGTCCATTACAAGGAATCTGGGCATAGATGAAAAATACATTTTAAAATCTTGGCTCAGGGGAGAGAAACAACAAGACACAGCGCCACTGGATGGAGAGGATGCTTTTCTGTACGTCCCTGACCCAGGAAGCCCCGTTCCTCCTTCCCTGCAAGGGCTACACAAGGTGTCAGGACCAGGAGCTGGGCTGTTGAAATCATGGACCTCTGTCCTGTCCTTGTGACCACTACAATGGCCACTTCCCTCTTGACCCAAACACCCCACCTTTGAACTCCCATCCCAAGTCCCCTGCTCTGCCCCTGGTCTGTGATCACACGGGCAATTTGCAATTTCTTATCCCTGACCGATGAGGCAGAAAAGTCACACGCACAGTCAGGTGGGAGTGCCCAGAGAATCATACTTGCCTTTCTAAGTCATCACCCAACCAGATGGAGAAATACTGTAGGTAAAGGAGAGCAGAGCGCGTGTGCTGGGGATGGAGAGGCTGCTGAAGGTTCCCAGCAGTAGACGGCAGGCAGCACCCCCTCCTGCTGTCTCTGACCCTGCTGGGCTGGTTGTCAGCCGCACTGAACCCTGTTTGCTCTGAGCCTTCCCACCGGCGTCTGGGAACTTGTGAGGCTCTCGAAGGCAGAGACAGCTGGTGCTAGGGACTGAATGTCTGTGTCCTCAAATTCCAGTGCTGAAGCCCTAATTCCCCATGGGATGGGATTTGGAGATGGGGCCTTGGGAGATGGTGAGGGGTAGATTAGGTCATGAGGGGTCCCCATGATGGGAATAATGCCCTCATAAAAAGAGGAAGAGACAGGAAATCTCTCCCTGTCCCTGTCTCTCTCTGTGTCTCTCTCCCTGCATGCACACACCAGGAAAAGACCATGTGAGGATGGAGGAAGACAGCAGCCATCCATAACCCAAGAAGAGGACTGACTCTCCTGCACCCTGATCTTGGACCCCCAGCCTCCAGAACTATGAGGAATAAATGTTTGTGGTTGAAGCCGGCCAGTCTCTGATCATTTCTTATAAGAGCCTGAGGTGAGTCAGACGGCTGGGTCTTGAGTATTTCCCACCATCCCCCTCCCTCTTCTTAAAATCTTCCATTTGATGTTCAGAGTTGTTCAGCTCCTTGCACCTGGCAGGACCAGGACACACCACAGCCATCACTGGAAGCCACAAGAGAGACGTGTCACCAGCAGGGTCCTGCCTCTGTGAGTCACAGCATGGGTGGCGGGACGCGAGTTTTATTCTCCCACAGGCATGGTCTGGCCTCACCATGATCCGCTGACCAGCAGTTGAGCCCCATCATGGTTTCAAGTAGATTCAACAACTGTGTTTTTTTAAATTGAGGTATAGTTAATTTACAACGTTTCGGGTGTACAGCAAAGTGATTCAGTTAGACATATGTGTGTGTGTGTATATATATATTTCACATTCTTTTCCATTATAGGTTATTACAAGATATTGAATGTAGTTCTCTGGTCTCTACAGTAGGTCCTTGACAACCACTGTATTTTCTTGTACTATCAGAATTCTAAAGACAGGGCAGCCACCCTGGTTATCTAACTTACTAGCTAGTCCCATTTTATCCTGTGGCCTCATCAGTAAGATCAGAATAAGGAGGGAAAAAAAATCATGAAATCTAAGTTAATTCTGGCCAAACTTTAGAAGATTTGGTTCAAAACATGTGGCTGTGGAAGGAACATGTGACTTCCATATGACAGAATCAACTAATGTTGAACTGGCAGGAAAAGGCGAAATCTTGCTAAGGGGTCCCAGGGACACTGCTATTTGGGGCCAAGCAGATAGCACATTGCAAAAGCCTCTAGACTTTAAAGATGGCATGTGAAAACTGAGTAAATAACTGAGTTTGATTTTCAGTGCCAAAGCAATGCTGGAGAATGTAAAATGAAGTGGGCACTTGGCTATATGCTGTCAAAGCCTTCATGGGTCCCTCATGCCCAGGCAGCACGGTCTCTAGATGCCTGGCCATCTCAACAAGAAACAGGACCATGGACCACGTTGGGAGAGTGGGATGGCCATGGATGAGGGGCTACATCCAGTGGCCACCAAGACCCAGCTGGCGGATGTACTGGTCCTTCTCCAGCTGGAGGAGGAAGGACACAGTTCTCTGGGGGAACGACTCTCAGATGTTCACTGCCTCCTGTCTGTGGCATCCTGCACAGAGAGGCGGGCACGGAATCCTTTCCACCTCTGCTTGTCTAGGACCTGCCCCTTTCTCCCCACTTGGAGATAGAAGCCGCCTTTAAAGCATGCTTCTTCACTGCCCGTATCCTGCGATTTTTGTATTCTCTGAATAAAAGCCCATCATTTACAGGCCAAAGGGGCCTCCCTCTTTCTCCACCTCTAGAGTTCAAAGTTAGTCCCACACAGAGTGAATTCAGATAGGAAAGAGTTTGTTAGGAGTGTGTGGTGATGTGCAGAGAGAGGGGAAAACGAGGTGAAGTTTGAAGAAGCTGTTTCTGTTTAGCATCTGTTATGACCTGTGAGTCTTGGGACAGGCTAATTTCTTCTATTTGCTGTGACTACCAGTAAATTTAGAGCCACAGCTGGGACTGACCTTTTGATGATCTCTACAGCACTTCTGGTAAATATTTCCAACGTCCAACTTAGTCTTGGGTTTTCTTTTACCATTTCTTCCTTTGTATTTCTTTCTTTGTTCCTTTGCTGCTATGAAGTGTGTGTTTTGCAAGCTGTCCTGAACTCTTTTGATTTCAATGAGCCTCAGAAAGCATGCATAGATGGGTGGGTGGATGGATGAATGGACGGACGGTCATAGAGATAGAAAGATAAATGAGTTAGAGATGGTGATGGAGACAAAGACAATGGGGAAGAACATTCACTCGTGCTGCCTGGCTGTTGACAAGGGAGATGAAAAAAATCAGAAGGATACTGAGGATGAGGACTCAACTGAGGTTAGAAACACATGGTCACAAACCCTGTCATGTCAAGGCTTGGAATACAAAGCCCTGGACAATTACATAAAAGGGAAATCAAAGACGTTTTGAGCGCTATTTTCTTTTTTCAGGCTAGAGGCTACGCAGGTTACCTGCCATTCTATTTCCATAATATTTTCATGGAAGAAAATTTTAAAACAAGCAAACAAGCACTCAGCACAAGAGCAGTATTGAACTGAAAAGTCAGCTTTCTGATTCACTTTTTCAAGTTCTCAGAGATGGGTCAAGAGATGAGTTCTAAATGCTCAACCCACTGAGATCACACCTAGGGTCCTGCCTAACCCTGGCTTTCCATCTTCATGCCCCTCTTAGCCAGGTCACTCAAGGTTTTCCTGCCATCTTGTTAATGACCCCTAGGAACCAGTAAGTTTTAAGTGTTTATAATTAATTTTATGCATTTGGCAGGCGTGGAAGAGAGAGAAATTCAGGCACTGCCAGTGAAGCAATACTAAATTGCAGTGAAGTTTCTGTGGTTGCACATATCTTGTCTGCCTCCCTGCAGGTAACTTCCTCATGATGTCACTGCCCCCCTGATTATCAGCACTTGCCAATTATTCCAGCTCAGTAAGAGCTGTGCCATTCATTAGGTGAAACCACCTAGGGTCTTGCTAGTCTGACCTCCTGAAAGCCAGACCTGTAGAGGAATTTTCATTAGGTGACTCCTACAAGGAGGGTCTCATGACTTCTGTTTTGTTTTTCTTCAACTGGAATGGAATGAGTATAATTTGAACCTTAAGTTTTGATATATGTATATACACACACACACACACACACACACACACACACACACACACACACACACACACACACACAAAATGGAATACTACTGAGCCATAAAAAAGAATAAAATAATGCCATTTGCAGCAACACAGATGGACCTGGAGATCATCATTCTATGTGAAGTAAGCCAGAAAGAGAAAGAAAAATACCAGATATCACTCATATGTGGAATCTAAAAAAAAAAAAAGACATAAATGAACTTTTTATGAAACAGAAACAGACATAGAAAAGAAACTTATGGTTATCGAGGGGAAAGGGGGTGGGATAAATTGGGAGTTCGAGATTTGCAGATATTAACTACTATATATAAAATAGATAAATAACACATTTCTACTTTATAGCACAGGGAACTATATATTCAATATTTTCTAGTAACCTATAATGAAAAATAACATGAAAATGAATATATGTGTGTATGTGTATGACTGAAACATTATGCTGTTTACCAGAAATTGACACCTTGTAAACTAACCACACTACAATAAAAATACTTGAACCTTAAGTCATGAAAAATCATCTTCCTCTACAAGAATAACTCCCCATCCCCAGTGGAAAGATGCACTCTGACTCTGGAACCAGATTTGCAGTCTACATGCAAGCACATGGAGCTATTTGAGCTGGGCTTTTAATTCTGTCTGGGAGTGTGTGTGTTTTGAAGCAACAAGTGATGAAAGGTGTTGGGTTTGACTGAACAGAAGATTTGAGTGGTTTTAGTACCTATCACTCTTCTGCTCCCACTGAAACTCCCACCCTTTGAATTACACCTTGCGATTGGAGCGCTATCAGCACACACTGATTTCGACATCAAGAAGTTGTTTGCCTAATGGGAGTGGCGTGACTGGAGTTGCGTGGAGATGAATAGGGAGGCATGAAAAGTGCTCATGCACGTGGCCCAGGAAGCCTGGCTCTTACTGCGTTGAAACACCTCCAAGATGTGGTTCCTAGCTCTCCCTCGACCCCAGCTCCCTCACCCCTCTCTGATCATCTCTCTTCTCATTAGCTGCCAATTGCTTATATACTTTTTCCAGCTCTAAATATGAAAGAGTGTTCTGCTGCCCTCCTTCTTCCTTCTCTAATTTAGTTGTCATCCTATCGGAAAATGTTTTCGTTCCTGCCTCTTTTCCTTCTCTTATAGGAATATTTAAGCCCCAAGTGCCTTTTCCCTGGGAAGCATTTTGGAGTTGGGCACATCAAAATCTTTGAACAGCCTTGTTCTGCACTAACCATACCAGTAAGCACGGGTGGGCATTTTGTTCCTGATATGAAGCTATTATTAGAGATAAAGTTCATTTCAGCATCCCAGCAGGGAAGCCAAGAGACCAAAAGATGACCAACATATTTACTGAATGGGAATGGAAAATGGGTCATTGAGTCTTCAACCAGCTCTGGATTCTGAAGGAATCAGGAATAAGCTTGTGTATTCATTCACAAACTTTCTGTGTGCCTAGCCCCAGTGTTAAGTGTTGGCGACACCAAGGTGCCCAAGATGTGCCTTGGTTCTCCAGGATTTCACAATATGGTGGGCAGGGCGAAGTGGCTGACTCCAACTGTGTCTCTTAGAAAAGACTCCCTACAGCCTTGTAGGGGGCTCACCTTTCCCCCCAAGATAACGATGTAGTTCTGGTAATGCAGTCAGCGTTTGATGACAGTGCTAGCAGAATAGATAAGTTCAACCTGCTTTATTATCTTCCTAAGGCTGCTGGGACAACAGACTGGAAGAAAGTTCATTTTAACCTATCTACTAGCATCTCTGATAGCCTGCTAATACAACTGCTGGAAATATATTTGTTAAAATGCTGACACACTTCCCTACTGGTTTGTAGATGGCCATTCTCTTGAGCTCCACAGCCTGGAACACTTTAGTGCCCTTGTCCCACAGCTTGACTGCCCAGTCACCCCTGTCCTCTCCCTGGGACCTCTGAGCCTCTCTGTGATCCAGATGACTAGGGATTTCAGAATCTTGCTCCAATGCTCTGAGCAGTACCCATTCTGAGTGGAAAGTACCTATCTCCTACTGGTGGCTAAACATTGTTGTAATCATCCTTGTTTGTATTATAACTGCACACAAAGAGCAGAAGCAGAAAAAAAATGCATGGCAAATAAAACCAATGGTCATTTGGAAACTGGCGAACAAAGGATGACTTTGACAGTGGTAGGAAGTCAGAGAGACAATGGTCATGAAATAAACAGCATCTTAAGAGTACTCTTTACTTCACAGTGTGTGTGTTTAAGTCAACTGTATCATTTTATTTCTTAAGTGAGCCACACTAAAATTTGCTGAAATCAGGGACTAAACAATGCTCTTTTCTCCACTGACCAAGGAAGTGAATAAGTTCTATCAAAAATATGTTTCTTGCAAGACATATTATTACTCTTGGCTTTGTAGTCTTCAGACTTGGTTCAATCCTCCTCCTGGAAATGCCTTAAAATTAATCTCTATGAATACATATGCTAGAATTCATTACCTTCATTCCTTGTTCACCTACTGCTGAAAAATTTAGAGATCCTATGTCTGAAAGATAGATTTCAACAAGTGGATTTTTTAGTTTCCTTATTACTCATATTAAATTATATCCCTATATATTCTGAAAGATACCTAAATCCAAAGCTCCAGGCTAGCGTGAGGAAAATATATTTTAAATAAGGATTAAGTATCTATGTCAAGGAATGTCCTAAGTATTTTGTACATGTAATTTAACACTGACTACAACCTACTGAGATGGGTGCTAGCTTCCTCACTGCCATGTATGAGGACTTGAAGATCTGAAGTATCAAATTTTATATCTCCTTTATCCTTGACCTCTAAAGACAGGCACCAATTCCTTCTACCTGAAACTCTTTCTCCGCCCCCCCCCCCCTTATTTTGATTCTTCTCTCTGATCATTCATTGTGTGTTCCTTTTCATGTATGTTCTCCTGAAATATTGGAGGCCCTGGAGGCTTCTCCTTAGAACTTACCTTACTGTGGATTCATCTTCCCTCTATATGGTGATAACACAAATCTTTATGGGAATGAGAAGGAATGACCATCACTTCATCTTCCCTTAACTCAGGACTGTTTTTAAATACACGTGTGTGTATGTGTGTGTGTGCGTGAATTAACATGTCATTGTTCTACTCAACACCCTTCACTACCCCCATTTTCTATTAAAAAAAAGCCTGAATTACTGAGAAATAGGGAGTTGTCTCTACCCTTCACAGATAGAGCAGGGGACCAGGGGTTCTGAATTCTGGCTTGGGGTGTGGGTCAGGCCAAATGGCCAGTGACTGGCCAGCACTTGCCCAAGGACAGCAGAGACTCAGCCACAAAGGGCAATGGGAGCCTGTCCCAAAGGGGCATCTGTCCAAAGGGGCTAGACTAGGGGGCAGAGAGGGGTACCAGTAAGAAGACAGACTCCAGGGAGAGGAAGACTTCAAGGAGATGGAGACTGGACACGTTTTCTGAGCTTAAGAGACAATGGTGATCTGATACATCATCAGAAGCCTGTACCCCAGGAATGAGGAGAGAAGGAGCCTGTAGGGGTTCCCACCCAGAAGATGCAAGGAAATGTATGAGCACTGATGGAGCACACAGTATATCCCAGCCACTGCAGGAGTCATTTCAGGAACTACATTCAAATTTCACAGCAATTGTTAGGTAAGTAGTTTGTATTGAGGTGGGACACCCCATAAAAAGACCAGCAGGCCCCCCAGGCAGGGCCACTACTCTCCTGCCAGCGCCATCCGGTTCCCTGGCCCAGAGGCTCTATCTCACTTTTTGGCTCTGAAACAGCTTACTTACCCCTAATAGTCTATTGGTTCCCTGACCTCACTCCTGATTGGTTATTTCTCTCACTCCTGATTGGTTATTTCTCTCACTCCTGATTGGTTATTTCTATAACACTTGTTCCTAATTAGTCAATTTTTGTTATACCTTATTTGCATATGATGTTGCAAAGTGTAAACTGGCAGCCTATAAAAGCCTGTGTAAACCCACAGATGGGGTCCAGAGCTTGGAGTGCTATCTCTTCTTGGCCTGCTGGTGTAATAAACCTGAGTTCTCCAACTCTGAGTGCTGCTTGGTCTCTCGCCTGGATCCAGGTTGCTGTCACAACTGAGCTGTAACACGTTTTTTTCTGCAACACTATCACCATTTTACAAGTTAGAAAAAGAGATCCAGAGAGCCAGGCACCTAAGTCTCTTCACCACAGGACATTGTGCTATTCAGCCTCATCTCTCATTGCCCACTTCCTACCAGTTCTCAGGTCAGGAGGCTCATCCTGAAACACAGAGCATTTGGTCACTGCTGTCTTTGCCTAGGCTGTGATGGTTAATTTTGTGTCAGTTTGACTGGTCCACGGGATGCCCAGATATGTGGTCAAATGTTATTCTGGGTGTGTCTGTGAGAGTGTTTTTGGATGAGATTAACATTCAAAGGGGTCGACTAAATAAAGCAGATTGTCCTCTTCATGTGGGTGGGCCTCATCCAATCAGTTGAAGGCCTGAAAAGAACAATGGACTGACCCTGCCCCAAGTAAGAGGGGATTCTTCCTGGGTGACTGCCTTCCAAAGGAGACATCTGCTTTCTTCCTGCGTTCTGACTAGGGCTGAAACACTGGCTCTCCCTGGGTCTCCAGCTGGCAGCCCTTTGGATGGGAACTACACCACTGGGTCTCCTGAGCCTCCAGCTTGCCAACTCACCCTTCAGATCTTGGGACTTGTCAGCCTGCATAGTCACAAAAGCCAATTCTTACAATAAACCTCATTACATATATATATAAAGAGTGTGTATACATGTGTGTGTGTGTGTGTGTGTGTGTGATCCACAATATTACCAGCTTCTTGTGTCTTTGGATCCTCTGATACCTGGCATAGTGACTGAATTCCACAGTTTGGTTGACTGAAAAATCCCTTTTTCCTTTAAACATCACAAAATGTCTACATTTGTTCTAATAGGCTATATTGCCACAGAGGGAGGTTTATGAAAAAAAAGCAGAGTTTGGATGACTGCTTTTTCATTAGGATCAGTAATATATGGTAAAAGCTCTCATAGATGGAGACGTTACAAAGAATTTAAAAAAAAAAGTTTTTTAAACAAATGTGCTACTAACAGGAAAGATTATTTTTGGCCGAAAGTTCCAGCTTTCCCATCTTTAACTCCTTTAATATGCTTCCTTTCTGTCATGCAATGATGGTCATTCAAGATGCAGGCATCATTTATCCACATGATCTGGTGACATTCTCTAAATTGTCAAGCACGGGTTTTTTTAAGCAAAGTGTCCTCTCTGCTATTAAGGGAAACTGTCAAGCAATTTAAGCAGAAAATATGACCTAGTAAAATGCTGACCCTTCGAAAGCTGTAATCTCATGGTGACTGCTTCTTAGAGTACAAATGCTGTCAAAAACCCATCATATACCCTAAGAGAATTAAGAGCAGCAGGAACACTGAGATAGATGCATCCCTAACTGGAAATCTGGTCCTAGGACATGGATTTAAAGAGTTTGCACACAATAAGCTCCCCCAAATCAACGTGTGAATCATGACCAGCACCAGGACTTTCCAACCTGGAAGAGACCTTAAGCGACACTATAACCCAACACCCTCCTTTACAGATGAGAGAAAATGAGATCACAGAGCATAGAAGTCCTTAAAGTCAGAGAGTATTTTAATGGGTAGAATGAAAGCCTGGACCTTCTACACAGCTGAGCTGGGATCTTCCTGCCCTGTCTGGCTGCCAAAGTAAGGTTGGTGGTGTAATAAAAATGGAACACAAAGGTAGAGGAGTGTATCTTTTCCCCTAAGTCAGGACAAAGGGTGAGAATGTCACAGAGCTGGAGTAAAGTGTTGAAAGCGAAGAGATGTGGAAGTGTGGGTAACACACATAAGTGGAGGAAAGGACCCCTACATGCTGAGGGCCCCCTCAAAGTCCTCCCACCTGCCGGCTAATATTCAAAATTTCTTCCTTTGAAGTTCATTCACTTGACTTTAGGTTGTATAAATGCAAATCAGCATTACTCCTGGGAGCTGCAGCCAAATCCATCACATGGTCACTAGTGCCTTCAAGGGGCAGGGACACGGACTCCCCTGGGAACGGGTTCTGAGGGTCAGGGAGAGGGCAGCGGGGACAACAAGAGACTCATAGCTCATGGGACTCTTTCTTATTTCTCTTGCTCCTTCTTATTTTTAAATCTCCAGTGTGAACAGGTGAATCTTTCAAACAGTGCAAATAATTATCTTTGGTCTGCATCACACGATTTGCATTCTCCAAATTGAGAATTACGAAACCCTGATGGATGTCTGCTCTAAACCAGCCCACTGGCAATTAATGTCTTTACAGCATTGTTCTCCCTATTGTCGGTGGCCTTTTTGTGTTTGGTAATTGTCTCAGCACGATTTGTGTCACTCAAGCGGGTACGATCGTGCTGGGGGGACCATATGGGAATTTGTTCTGATAGATGGAGTGGCCGCCTCTGAGCCTGAAAGAGAGGGGACCATTTCCCAAGCCTTGGGTTGAACAGGGTGTAGCTTTGGAATGAGAAAAACTGGAATTGTTCCACATTCAACTTGGTCCTGGGGCTGGGTGATTGGGTGATGGAGACGGATGAATGGGACACTACCAAGAAAGACATGGGTTCAAGAGAAATTCCTGGAGACGGCAGTGATTGGATTGAGACAAAGACATGGAAACTGACACAGACTCCTTCACTACACTGTAGTCAGGCTCCTCTAAACCCTCCAGGCCTTGACATTCAGTGTCCCTCCTTGTGCCCTTGTTGGGCCTGCATCGCCCAACCATAGCATGATTCCCGCCAAGCTGGTTTAGAATCCCCACCCTTGAGGCCTGATCATGTCAATATCTGATCAGATTCCTCAGGTGATGTCTGATCACGCTGTCCTGCCTTCAGCAAGAACCCTATCGGGTCAGTTTAGCCGGCATCTTCCCTTACCCCAAAGGCTCCTCTTAGTAATTTTCTATCCACATATTCCCCTCTCTGTTCCTCAGCTGTAAATCCCCACTTGTCCCTGCTGTATTGGAATGGCACTCCCTTCCCTTTTCCCCTATTGCAATAGGTCCTGATTAAAACCTGTTTTCACTGCTTTAACTACTGTCCAGCTTGGCAAGACAAACCCTTAGAACTAAAAGTTCCTTTGAAAACATCTAATGCCACTCCTTTGTTTTCCTGAGTGCTGGAGAAAATTGGTGGTGGTTGATGAGATGTTGGTGGCAGAGAAGGGAAAAGAATCCAATGTCACTTCCAGGTTCATTTCTGGGGTGACCTGATTTGCCATGAACAGGTGTCAGCTTACACCAAGAAGCAGAAGCAGAGCAAACACATGTAGACACGCACAAGTGAAATAAGCCCGAATAGCTCACAGGCGGCGGGGGCGGCCACAGTGTCGGATTGCTAAGTGACCAAGAAAGCCACAGGAAGCCAGAGTCTTAACCCTAATTCTGTCACTGATTTATTGAGTTTCTTTGGAAGAGTCACATAATTAACCTCGCCCAGATCAAACTCTTTACTCTCTTCCACTCTCTTCCCCACATCGAGATAATATATACAATTAACTAGCGCTCACTGATTTGAAAACTGAGTTCTACATGCAGGTCATGGAGGCACTCAGGGTCTCAGATCCTATCTGTGGCCAGTTCTCAGTACTGCTCTTGAGAGATCGTCCCCCCAGGTTCGGGGGTTGGGGTTGGAATAATAACACCTACTTGGGATGTGCTAGCCCCTGTGTTATACACACACACTCAACAATCTGAACGTCATGATGGAGCTATTTGGCAGATTTTATTATGAGCTCAGTAATTATAGCTTCAAAAATTATATGTGCTATTACTAGGTGAGAAAATCAACGTACCAAGAGGTTAAGCATCACCTCCGGGGTCACAAAGCCGCTGTTTGGCAGAACAGGGATTTGGACTTACGCTCTCTGGGTCCAGAAAACAGGTACTCAATCTCTCACAATGTTGCCTGAGAGACAGAAATTGATCCAAAAAAAAAAAAAAAAAACCCAAAAACAAAACCTAGAGGTGTGTCCCCCTTCCTTAGAAGTAAGGACTAGGCTCTCTGACCCAGGTTTGGGAACGTTTTCATTTGGAAGAACAGCGGGCTTACTCTGTCCTGATATGAAACAGGATCAGTGGGTCTTGGCACTTGAAGGTGGATTTGAGATGAACCTTGGAACTTTTTCCTAACAATACAATCTAGAAATGGAATCAGCATCTCAGACGGCTTGGTGGCCCAAAGCGCTGCTGTCCGCTGGCCCTGCGACCATAAGCGAATTATGTAACATCTCTGTGCCTCATCCTCCTCATCTTGGTGTGTGGCTGGTAACAGGACCTACCTCTTAATGCTAGTGTCAGGGTTAAGTGAGCTGATACATGGGGGATGCTTAAAAGATGGCTCACCAGAAGTGCTCGTTAAACATGAGCTCTCCTGTTTGTCATCATTCCTCCACGACGTTAGATGCAGCAGCTAGATGACCATGTGACAGAAATGATACGGGAAGAAGATTCCTACATTGTGGGGAAGGTGGTCAGGATGGGCATTTCCTCCTAAGATCTATGAGTCTGATAACGTCACAACACGATACAGTTCAACACAACAGGACACAATGCAGTAGACGGCAGACAGGGTCTACCATCCTGACCAACCCTATTAGCATGGCGCTTACCAATAAGTAATGAGGTAAATGACACCTGCTAGAATCCTGAGACTAGGGAACATCTCCCCCACACCAGACTGGCTTTTCGCTTCTCAGAGCCCGTATACCACTTCCGACACAATATGGCCCCTGCATTAGTTGTCATCTTGTTCTACTCTTGGTTCGTGAGGACCAGGCTTCCCCTGAGGTTTAATGTCACTATCTAGCCATGTCTAAAACACCCATGTCATCAACATCTTTGTCTCACCGAGAGTACCGAGCGCTTGCTGGGTACATAGTAGGTTCCTAGTACACATGAGTTGATTGATGGATTGAAAATACATATACAGTTTTGAATGTGATCAGTCAGGGGCAAATGACATTAATGATTAATTATAGTAAATATAATTGTCAATTTGCTTCATTTCCTTTTTAGGTTGGCAATTTTCTACTTTCATTTAGTAAGCACGTGTATAAGTCTTTATTATGCTGTTTCAACTCATTTTGAGGCACAAGGTATAAAAATAAATAAACAAAATGCCAGACAGGTCAGTTTGCTGAAAGATGGCCTGGATTTTACAGATTTCAGAGCCCTAGGACATATTATCTTTTGGAAAAGATACAAATTTTCCTTTCCCCATGCCAACCTGCAGCTGAAGAAGAGCTTATGAATCAAAGCAGGTGAGAGTCTGAAGGACAGGTGGGGGTGAGAAGGTCCAGTGCCAACCCTGATGGGTATCCATTATGTTCCTAATGGGAATCCATTGGCGCTAAATGCTGGGGGAAACCACACCTCCAGACCAGAGATGCCACAGAGATTTACTAAGAATGTAGCTCTCTGGACCCACACTGTCTGGGTTCAGATTCTGGCTCCTCCACTTACTATGTGATCTTGGGATAGTTACTTAAGGTTTCTGTGCCTCCATTTCCTCATCTGTGAAAATGTGAATGGTTGAAAGTCTTCCTATACCAGGTGTTTGAGGATAATCTAATTCCAGTAATCTCCTAAGAACATTCTCAATAATGTTCTTAAGGGCTCTTCTTATTCTCTTAAGAGGTACACCCTCTACTAATACGTCTTGTGCTGTGGTACATTGTTACCCAGAAAGTCTTGGGGAAGGATCAGACCCACCACGCACTGGAAGAGTGAACACACCCTATTTACCATTCTGGAGTCCATGAGATGTAGTCAGATATTGAAAAAAATATAAAGTGTTTTAAATGCCTTTGTCTTGTTTCCAGGTTAATGAGCTCCAGGAAATTTACATGTCAGGACTGTCTTATCCTTTTCATTTGTTTTAGAGAAATCACCATTCCATTTTTCAATTCTTTTGATCAGAACTCATGGCCATCAATTGACCATGGTCTCAACCAGGAAATCTCCTTTGCAAACAATGAATGAACAAAGAAGACATTCTTGAAGTGTGTTAAAATCCAGCGAAAACTCCTCTTTTTTAAAGAAACAATGAAAGTAATCTTACCCTTGTTTCTTTGAGGAATTATAGAACCAGAGTTTTTAATGCTAAAATCTGGGACAAGACTTTAGTGCTAATGTGTTTCTTAGACTATTGGAGATTTACACCAAGATTTTACTTCCCACATACAAACCCAGATATATGCAAACACTCACACACTTGTAATTACAATTGAGCTATAATATATGTTTATATACACATCACTGAAGATAAACCCAATTCACACACTGAAGCACAGAAATGACAAAATATTGATGAGAATGATCCTAAGAACCCGCAAATATCATGAGAAGTCAAAAGCCAAGTTCTTAAAACTTAATGAGCTGTACCTGTTTGCAGTTAAACTGTAGTCCTCCAGGGACCATTATTTTCACAGAAAACCCATGTTATAGAAGATTTTGAAATGAAAAATAAAGTATGATACTCATCAGGCAACTCGATGATTCCCATAACATGCTTAATGTTTCAATATTAATTATAGAGGATAGACATATCCAGTGGGTCTGATGTAAATGTCTTTTAAATATTCCCATCACTTTAAGATATGGAAACATTGTCAAAATATGGAAACAAACTAAGTGTCCATCAATGGATGAATGGATAAAGAAAACGTGTGTATACATACACACACACACACACAAATGAAATATGATTCAGCCATGAAACAAGAATGAAGTTGGGCCATTTGTGGCAACATGGATGGACCTCGTGGGCATTATGCTAAGTGAAGTAAGTCAGACAGAGAAAGACAAGTACCGTATGATCTCACTTATATGTGGAATCTAAAGAAACAAAGTAAAATAAAAACAAAGACAGGAAAAAAAAAAAAAACCAACCCAAATGAAAAACCAAGCTCATAGATACAGAGAACAGATTGGTAATTGCAAAAGGCGGGGATATGGGTGTGTGTTGGGGGGAAGTGGGTAAATTGGGTCCAGGGGGTCCAAAGGTCCAAACTTCTGGTTAGAAAATAAATAAGTCTTAGGGATGTAACGGAAAACATGTGGGAAAAAAGAAATGACCACATTCATCAGGCAACTGGATTCCTCCCATAATGTACTTAATACTTCAATGTTAATTATATTAGAGGCATAGAAATATCCAGTAGGTTTGATGTAAATGTGTTTTAAACAGCCCCCTCCCATCCCCTTAAACACGGAGCCAGCTCCATCTCCCACCCTCAGGGAGGATGGAGGATGGGGGGTTAACATAGTAGGCTTCCCGTCCCCAAGTGGCATCCCCATCCCAGCCAGCACTCTTTCATTTAGGTCTTAGGTTTATTCTGTTGGTCACAAAAGGAAGGAGATGAAGGAGCAGGGACATCTCGCACGTTTCATACATTTCATATGAGGCCGCCATTGGTCAAAATAAACCAACGCCTCTGACTTGCTGATAGGGAGTAAGTAGTACCAGCTTCATTCTCAGATGATAATTAGATGGTTATTTTCATTTACGCTGTGACAGTGAAGGCGAGATGATGCTTTTATTTCATTTGTACATTGCTTAATTTTTTGCATACTAATGGGATTAGATTGTGTTCATGTCCAGCCAACACACCTGCTTTTACTTCTCTTGCACTATACCCACCTCGACATTATCAGCAGTCTCAAAAGAGTTCACTAAGAACAGAGTATTTTCTTTATTAATTAAAGACCGTGGGGGCTCAGCCAATGATTTATTTTTTTCTTTCCCTGGGCATATCTGCCTGCATATTTCTCAGTCCTCCCCTTACGTTTTGGAGAGCCCACTGCACTCCATCACATGTGGTTACCTAGGAGACACGCTTGCTGCCAGGAACCCCAAACTACACATTTCCATTTCCCTTCCCGCCTCCTCTCCCAGGAAGCTTTAGCTAATGAAACAAGGTAAAAATATATCAGCACTTTTAAAAACTACTCTGCAAATGACTCCACGGATTTCATACTCATTCATGGAAACCCCTTGTAATTGCAGACTATGCGCTTTTTCTTGAACAGCCTCAGCTGAGAATCACACCTTAGTGACAGCCTAGGCATTGAATTTGTCACATGCCTGGGGATTTCACAGGCCACTCAGAGGTGAGGAAATTCCTTGACTTCTCAGTTCGAAGCTCCATGAGTTAGTTCTGGTGGTTTATCCAGCCCCTGTGCTTGGAACGGTGTCTGCCCATTGCAGGAGGGTGAATGTCCGAGTGGAGGGAACAGAACCTTCTACAGGGAGAGCAGCCCATCCTCCCTGTAACCTTGTCTCCCTCCCTCCCACCCCCGGGTGTGCTTCTTGGAAATGCTGTAGGTTAGTTTTGGAGATGCTTCATTAACTTCTTTTCTCCTTATATTTTTCTCTTTGTTTGACAAAGGCGCCTGTGCTCCTCACTTAAGGAAAGTTTCCATACCAGCCCAAAGGCAGAAGTGGCTTGCAGGACACGTTCTACCCCAGTTTCTAGTTTCCTAAAACCCAGCTCATTGAAAAGATGCTGCCAGGGTTCCCAGGGGGAGGAGTGAGAGAATGAGACTCAGAGCAACACAAACAGAAGGCAATGTAATGCCTTTATGGTGGCTTTTATTACACCAGTTGGTGCCAGAAAATAGATAGATACGTAGCCAAACCAGGATACACTCATGTATTCCCATGAAAGAAATCTAAAGAGAATAACTCAGTCCGTGTAACTGAAATAAAAATATCTGGCTGGCATCTGGGTCTCACCGACCAAGGGGACACCTGGGGACAAATGTCTTCCCTCTGGACCCTGTTTATTGAGCATCTTGCACTTTAGAATGTAGAGAGGAGAGACTCCTCCCAGCCTAGGATGCAGGTAGAGTCCAGGTGCTTCCATGAGCAATAGAGATCTTTACCCCACCCTCTGGTGGAGCCCCAGGAAGGAGGCAAGATCCAAGGGGGAGATGGCAGCAGGGGGCTGCTGGGAAGGCTGGACTCTGGGCTCTAGGGCCCCACACAAGGCAGGGAAGCAGAGAGCTACCCAACGTGCCTCATGTACACTTGACCGTGAGTGCTCAGAGGTGACCACATTGGACTGGAGGAGAGAGGTCTTCTCCCATTTTCCATGCACCACATGAAAAGACTGACGAGAGTGAAATCTCTGCCCATCTACAGGGATGAAGCCTTAGATTCAAATGAATTCAATTTAAGAAAATAAACCAATGACCATTCTTGCACATCTACCCTTGTAGACTAGGATTCACCTTTGTGACATACAAATGCTAACTTTTGTATGTTGTCTCCTGAATGATTTTTCGGATAAAGCTGGAAGCTAGAGATGATATATACCAAACATGAGTGCTGATTTCCCCCCTCTGTGCTCATGACAGACATTATCCATCAATCAATCAATCAATCAGTCACTCTTTTCCCAACTGGACAGAGCCACAGGAACATCAACACAGGGACACAGGCAGCCACAGCCACCAATCAAACTGGTACAAAGTAAGAATCTTATTTGCCTTTTCCAACATAGAGTGAGGCCATACCAGTTTGCCAGAGGGGGAGTCACCCATAAAGTGTCATTCCCTGTGCCAGTTATCTGAGAGAAGTGGAGGGTCAAAGGACAAAAACCGGAACTTGGGAGGGAAGCTTTCATGTGCCTGCTTCCCCCGCTTCCCCTGCTCGGTGTCACAGGCAGGTACATCCCCAGGGTCTCTGGCTGTTGGCTTTGTCAGTGGGGAGTGGTGAGGGAAGACTGGAGGGAGATCCCTTTCTCTCTGCTTCTAGTGGTGCTGCCTCTCCTTGGCTGTCTCTCCCTCCATGAACTTGGCTCCTACCAGGCAGCCACTGCTGGGACTCTAACTCCTGACAGATGGCTTAGGCTGGTGCGGTCTGGTAACCTTGCCTCCTCCCTTGGTCCCTACAGCCTCTTGGAGGGGACAGTGGCTTCCTGCTGCCACTTCACCATCCCCTGTTCAGCTTCTTCACTTTTCCAGCATCTGGGTAACCAAGTCCCTGTCTTAAATGATCTATGTTTGAAACACAGGACTGGACCTGATTAAAACAGGAAGTGACAAACAGGAAGTGATCCCAGATAAGTTGGGCAGGGAGCATCTGTCTCTCTCTTGGCTTCAAACTCTAAGGTATGGATTTTGGGAGCTTCCAGCAGCTTTGCAGGAACTGCAGGTGGTGAAGAACGACTCTGCCAAAGAAGGGGACAAACAGGAGAATCCAAGAGGACTTGATGCTGAAGATGAGTGACTGAGTCCTCCTGAGAGAGATGAGAAAGTCACAGGGAAATGTGCCATCTGTGTCTCAGCTATACCGAGAGGTTTGATTTCATTTCAGAAACGTGGACCTTTTTCAAGGATAACCTACTCCCAGACTTCCAGTGCTGGCTTAACTTAATTTTTATCATAATTTTACTTACTTACATGTGCGCAACCATTAAAAAAAAGATAATCTCTTTATGCTTAGAGTTCTTACATAATTCTAAAGTTAAATTTGTAAATTAAATACACACACATGTGTATAAAATCAATAAAATTCAAATCAACATCATCGATTTAACTTGATGATGGCACTTTTCGGCCAAAACTAAATTGCTGCTCTTAGCATAAATGCATTCCTGACTCCCACGTGGCAGGTTCTTTTGAGTGTGACATGCCTGTATTACCATGTGCTGGGTGAAAAGTCAATTCTCCTACCATTCTTTTTCTTGCAAACCTTTAATAATGCAGGGTGATGCCCTTGGCCTGCATTTGGCAGAACCATACACTTGTCACTAAGTAAATCTCTGTTCTTTCCTCATTAGCCTGAAAGAAATATGGTGGAAGGTACAATCGTGAGCTGATGCTCAGCTATGAGGTGGTCATCAGATGGTGCACAATCCCCTCATCCTCTGTGTGTTTTAAACATAGTTGGGTTGAAACATAAAAATTAAACTTCCCATAGAGGCCCCTGAGAAGCAGTGCTAGTAACAGTGTCCCGGAGGCCAGCCTAAGAGTGGTGGCAAATAAATAATGAGTGATTCCCCGGGGAAGTTGGACCTCAAGATGAAAGGAATGAAAGCTCAATGGATTAGCTGCTATCCATTTCCACATGGAGAGTCTCCTTCCTTGGACAGCTTTAAAGGAGGCGGAATTGGCTTTATGAACGGTCTAGTAGGTTTTGTTACAGTTTCATGAATTTTATGTAAATTTCTTTTTCTATATGTTCTCTCTCAGGTAAAGGACAGAGCAAAGGAGCACATGTCAAAAACCCCAGTAGAATCAAGTAAACCTAGATCAGGCCATACTGATTAATGCCATGTAGACATACGCACACACATTAGTGACATATTGGGATGAGGAGATTGAAAGCACATGTTAGCGTAGAAAGTCATGGAGGTTCTGGAGGGAGGTAATCAAATACCTCGCTCACCTTCATCCTCAGGACACAATACAACAAGTATAACAAATGTTCTATGTGTAGACAGAGACATTTACACCGTTCCTATTTTTGGTGTCATCCTTAACTACACACAGATACACCAACTCCAGAACACGGTGAAAAGAGAGGTGTGATACAGGGAAATGAAACGTGTTTTGATGGTCACTGTCTTTGGAGAGCAATTTAGTAACTGTTAGGATGTCTCTACCTCACAGCCCCACAATTCCCCTCCCAGCGTAGACCTTGGGGAAGTTTTCCCCCATGAATTCAAGGAGATATATGCAAGAATGGACATGGCAATATTGTTTGCAATGACTGCAAAAAGCATGCGAGGGAAATATTCACCCGCGAGAGAATGGATACAGGACTTGTGATGTAGGCACACACTGCTGTGCTCAACAACTCCTTCAGGAGGGAAATGAGTGAACTACAGCCATACATGTCCATGTTGGTGACTCACACACACACAGTTGAGTGGAAAGACCAAGTTGCAGAAGGGTCACAAACTTCAAATATATACACTTAGGCACCATCTCTGGAAAGCACTAAAATATACATACAGTTTCACTGACTTATTACAAACATTGGTCATAAAAATATAAATAAAGGATGAAACAGTAAACACCAAATTCAGGAGGGACGTAACCTCTGGGAGGGTGAGGAGAGGGGTAATACTCTACTAGCAATGTTTCATTTCTTAACCTGAGGGATGCATATATTCAGGTACATATGTCTATACCCTATGAGTTTTTGTATGCCTGCAATAAGTCAAGATAAATAAGGCATTTTAGCAAATCAGCCATCTTACATTAAACTCAACTGTGCCTGGAAAATACTTTAATGGAAACCTTTGAAGTTTCCATAGACTCCTAGGTGCTCCTGGACCATAGCTTGTAAACCTGGGCACAAGCCTAGCCTGATGATCTCACTGGGCCCAACAAAGAGGCTCATAGGCCCATCAAGACTCTCTACATGAAAACATTAGTCAGCAAAGCGAAAGAGAGTTTACAGCAATCTGGATAAGTGTTTTCTTAGAGGAAATACACCCATCAAAGCAGTTGCTTTTATTGCTGCCGTGGCTTCACTTGTTTGATAGAGGAGAGCAGAGAAAATGGACATGTATATTTGCATGGACAAAACTCACCCTGGGGAGCCTTGGGGTTTGGATTTGAAGGCTGTAGTGAAGCCTTAACTGAACCTAGAACCAAGTGGCAAAGCAAGCCCCCTTTGCTCCTCAAAGGGGGTCTCATACATCAGACCAAACTAGTAAGAGGGCACACACAGTGCTTGCTCCGATGCTGTGGGAACTGGACTTACGCAGAGAAACTCACAGTCTTCCCCTGGCTCTTGTTCTATCTCTGTGTCCAAGTGAAGCCCAGGACCTGTTGTTATTTGGCTCATCCTTTCTCTTCTTCCCGAGGAACCAGACCATTGTCACCTGTACATCATGCAACACCACCAACCACGTTACAGATTTGGGAGGCATCTGGTACGAGGAAGGAATGTGGGATTTGAGGCCTAGTAAGGGTTCAGAACCTGGCTGCAGCCCTACAAAGACTGTGGGGTCCTGGGAAAGTTACTTGACTTTCTTGAGCCTCAGTTTCCTTGGCTTTAAAATGGGGATGAAAACACTTAATTGTGCGGTGATGACAATGGGTGGAACCCAGCAGATGGCCTCATTGGCCCCACCATACTGGCGCTCAGCCACTGTCAGCACCGACCCAGCTCCTGCCACAGGTGAGCCGCACTGTTCTAGCTGGGCAACGGCCCGCTGGTCATTTGTACCTGGCACTTGGGTCCCTAGGTGAATATCAGCTTCCCTGGTACAGCACGCCCTGGCCACGAGGCAGATGTTGAGTGAATGAAAGGACAACTCTGCCTCTAGCCAAACTTACTATCCACGTGGAACAAGCCTGAAAGCTTAATCCTTAGATGGTGGTTTTGCCTTTTTTTTTTTTGACAGTGAGCTGTTGGACACCCATGTAGCAAGTGTGACGTGTGTACTGGGGGTGTGGGTGTGATAGTGGAGTCATGAGAAAGGAAGGGTCATGAACTCTGACCTCCATTCAGGGAAGGATTCATGGAAGAAGGGGCAGCTGAGTTACTGTGGGGAGAACTATGGAATTTTCAGGCAAGACAGGAGGAGAGCTGAATCTAGGCACGAGACTGGGCGTGTGCGAAGACACAGAGGCCAGGGGAGCCAAGGATGATGGTGGCACACCAGCAATGCTGGAACAGAACATCCCGGGGGCAGCGGCAGCAGTGGAGACAGGACAGGCAGGGAGGGGCTTGACTACCTGAATGTCATGCTTGGGGCGGGGGGGGGCATGGTATGTTCTTCTTTCTTAGGCAATGGGAGCTGCTAGAGAAACATTTTGAAAGAAAAATGGCATAATTGGGTTTGTCTCTAAAGGCAGTGGCTCTCTCAGTAATAAATTGATGGATTAGAGGGAGTGAGTCTTGGAGACCAGAAGCCCAGTGAAGAGACCACAACAAGAATTCAGCCAAAAGATGGTGGCTCACACCAGAGCATGACCACGTGGATGCAGAGGAAGGGATGGCATGAGACACAGTGCACACAGTTCCACCACACGGGGGTGGGGTGGAAACCGATGGGACGTGAAGTGTCGAGCAAAGGAGAGGATGTAAAGGCCAGGTTTTTGGCTCGACCCTGGACGGAGGGGCTGCAACTGAGTGAGGCAGGGACACAGAGGGAGGAGCAGCCTGAGTGTGTATTAAGTTTAAAATGTCTCCGGAATATCCAGGGAGTGATAAAAACAACAGCAGAAACAAACAACTATGTGGGTGTGTGAGAGAGAGGTGTAGGCTGGGGGCAGGGGTCCCTGAGGCCTCACATAATCAGGATCAGCAAGGCCAAGACCTTGGACTCTGTTATTTGGAGAGAGGGGAGGAGAACATTCCCCCTGCTGATAATACCTCTCCACAGCGTGCCTTGGTATCTGCAGCAATGAGCTACCAAAAATCCCCACAGGAATGCGATTAAACCAAAGGGAAAAGTCTGAAACAACAGTTGGAATGGCAAGAAAGAAGCAACTCAAGATTCATGTGCAATTGACTGGGAGGAAAGTGTAGGAAACAACCCTGAGAACCTCTTAGAACTGCTCCCTGTTCCTCTGTGTCCACATGTCCCCTCCGACCTGACCCTCTGTCCCTCCTGCATGATGAGGGCATTGAGCTAACTCATTCTCTGTGTGTGACTGTCAGCTTTGACTGCTGAGGTCAAAGCACCCTGGGCATTCATCCCACCAAATATGCTTGTCCCAGAGGTCCTGGGTGGTGCCAAAATCCCAACGACCAAATAGCTGTGGGGACAGACGACATTGTCAAAATAAGCTATCAGAATAGCAATTGTAATCCACCTATTTACCAGGATGAGGCAAGTCCCAGCTTTACGGCTTCTTCGGCTGTACCCATAGATCAGTTAGAATGGCCCCATCGAGCATGGTGGCCACCAACCATGTGCAGCGGTTGAGCCCTTGAAATGTGGCTCATCTGGGTCGAGACATGATGTAAGCATACCAGACTTCGAAGATGGTGTAAGAAAAGAATGTAAAATACCTCACTCATAGTTTTGATAGTGATTATATGGGGAAATGATAATATATTAGATATATTTAGCTAAGTAAAAGATATTATTAAAATTACTTATAGCTGTGTCTTTTTATTTATTTTTTTTAATGAGGCTACTAGAAAATTTTAAATTACACCTGTAGCTTGAATTATATTGCTATTGGCTAGTGCTGAGTTAGAAACCTTACACACTTTTTACCCCTGGGTATATGTTACGACATATCTTCAGCACATACTATGTTTTCATCCCTAAGATTGGAAACAAAGTAACTTAGGGTAAATGTTAATATCTTTCCAGTCTAGCCATACTAGACTTACCCAAGGGCCCTACCCAAAGGCTAGCCATGATCTTAACCTGTAAAAGAAATTAAAAGTTGTTTTATCACCTGTAGGATAATATCTAAATCCCGCTCCACTCCTACCATAAACATTGGCATTGGCATCGCTTTCAGAAGCATCAGTTTTGAAAGTGAATAACAGACAGACAGACACACACACACACACTAAATACGAATCTCCCACCAAAAATCTGTAGAGACAGAATAAGAATAGAAAGTCCATGTATGTGCGTGGGATTATTCCAGTTCTCAAAGCTAACTGTTTAAGTAAGGACTGTGGGCTTTATCAAATTTTGTAATATCCTCCGCTGTGTTTTCTAAACTGTTTATCCTAGTGTTAAATACGGTGCCTGACTTGGAAATCTTAGGAGAAATGACTACATTTCAGTTTCCCCATTTAGAAAATATGTCGGAGTTCATGCTCTTCACTGAAGATAAAGGAAACCTTCCAAGACTCAGTAAGATCTTCCTTGAGGCCTCTTCCTCCCTTTGAAGACTCTCAGTTGTTACCATTAACGTAATTCCCTGTGAATAGCAATGTGGAGTGAATTTATCCGATTGCTATCACCCACTTGTATTAAAGCATCGCACTTGGTGGAAAGGAATGTGGCCTATGGAAACAGCATTTCTCCCCTGCTTCCAGCCTGGAGAGCGTGAGCTCAGATTGTTTTCAAAGGAAAGGGACTGGGTTGCTTTGTCTGCTTTGGGGACCTTTAACACGCCCCCTTTTGTCTGTATAACCTTGAAAGGAGGAAATAAGTTTTCTCCCTGACACTTGATCCGAGCCCTTAATAAATCCTTGTTGGATGGATAGCAGGTGAACAAGATGGACCTACCAGGTTACTCTCTCCCACTCAGCAGCTTTGCTGTTCAGAGATCTCTTCTCCTGCCTGGAATGTAGCAAAGAGATCTGACCAGGAAATGAGCAGAATTACCACAAGTAAATCAACTCCCCATTTTTCATGTATCAGAAAATGCTCAGAAATCGTCATCTCACTCCCTCCCGTCCCTCAGTCATGTTAATATTCACCTGCCATGCTCATATCCCCGTTTAATTATACAGCATGGGGTCAGCGGCTGGAGAGCCCTGGTCTGTCTGCTTTTTATCAAGTGCAGGGGGAGCTTGGCTTCCCAGCCCTTGGGTGAGGCCACCTGGGGTCCTGCTTTCCCATCTGAGGAAGCCGATGGCCCGTGCCTTTTCTCCTTCCAAGGGCCTTCCAGGCGGCCTCCTCAGTGACTTCATAAAACCTCCTGGGCCGACAGGATTTTTGTTGGTACCCAATGGAAAAGGCTTTAGAGCAACCATAGCTCTGAAAGCCCAAAAGTTACTAGGCCGTTTTGCGGTCTGTTCCTGGCTCTCTCATCTACCTTCTGGCATGTGGAACACGCCTTGCCTCCTGCATTTGCCCAGGCCTGGTCTCAAAGCACCAAGCCTCCCTGCTGGGAAACAGGAGAGCTGGTCCATCTGGGGAGACCAGGCAGAGGCATCCCTGTGCCTGTCTGCTTCCAGCCCTTTCCTCCTAGGGGCTTGGAACTACGGCAGGGAAGACCACCTTAGGTCATGCATGTTCAACTTTGCAAGATCTAAAGCACAAAAGAAAACACTGTTCTTTTATTAAGGTGTCAGTTACGAGATGACAAAACCAAGTGTCGGAGTGGGAAAGTGATTTTCTCGAGGTCCCGGAGAGGAAACCTTCCGGCTTAAGCTGAATCTACCATCTTTTCTTCTAAACAATGTACCTATCGTAATTATTTGCTGTGAAAGACCTGAAGGTAATGAAGGCTGATTTATGCTGTAAAGGCATCTGTTTTATTCTGCGCTCTTGGAGCTGCACCTTGACAGGTTCAGGCCTGACTTCACAGGGGTCCTGCAGGCGGGAGGGGCCCTCCTTCTGTGTTTCAGCCAACTGCATCGTCTCTGAGACAGGTCATCTGCCTTTCCTACTCGTGCGCACGACTATGACAGTTCACTCTAAACATTTGTCATGAGACTTGCTTTTCTGTATATATTCATTCAGCTATTTATTCATACATCGATAACAGCTAACATCTGTTATGCTGTGCCCAGAACTTACAGCCATTGTCTCACTGACTTCTCACAACAACCTATGGTCAATACATCACTGTATGCATTTTACACCCGAGGAGACTGAGGCTCCAAAAATTTACACCCTAGCAAGTGGCGGAGCTGGAGGTGAACTGCAGGTCCTACAGGAGTTCAAGGCCGTCCACAGTCTGATTACAAAGGCTGTGTTGCCTGGTGCATGTTCTTTCATTGACCGAATAAACTGTCCCCTAGTCCCCAGCTTCCTGTCCGTTAATTCACAGATTCCTTAAAAGGTGGTGTTTGAGAAAGAGTAAAGTTGTTTCCTGTTTGCCCCCACCTGAGTCGAGTAGTTCAATAAATGTGCTACAGTAGCTTTGTTGGGGAATCTGATGCATGCCAAACCTATTTCTGGTTTTATTGGCTTTATGGTAAAAATTCACAGTGTCATAAAAACCAGGCATGTCTTGAAGGCTCCTCCTGGCTCTGCAGGTAGGATCATCCTTACCTGTCTCAGAAGCTTCTGGAAACTGTATAAAGCTTTCTCAGGAAAACATTTTGATGCCAAGAAACCTTGCCTTGAATTGAATCTACAGCTGTCATGTTTCAGCTCCAGTGGTTTTCCTCTTAGCTAAGCCTCCATTAAGATAAAGTATAGCCTGTCATTAGCTGGTGAATAATCTTGTGTATATTTAATGTGTTTGAAAGTCATTGTCAAGCCCTCCTTAGTCTTCCCTACTCAGACTACACCATTCTTCAGTCCTTACTGATTTCCAGTTCAAAGAGCTCTTTAAAAGGGAGATTCCAATATTTTACCGGAATCTCCACATCCAGCGGGTAGACACAACGGGTCATTTCAAATGCTCGTCTCCACAGAGCGCTGACAAAGTTTCAAGCAGACGCAGCGTAATTCTAAGTGACCTGGAGGGTCTCGTATACTGTGCGATAACTGGCCTAAAGAGCTGGGGAGCCTTTGCCTGCACTCTTGATTATTTCTTTCGCTCTCGGTATTATTTATAATTTTAGGCGGCTCACATCTTATATCCACATCTAATGTGTTTCCAGAACTGCAGTATGGTGGAGGAGGGTCATTCTCGAACTCGCTGCAGCTGCGTGGGTGCACAAGAGCCGGACACAATTCTTGTGTTAATATCAAATGCTTCCTCTTTATCAGCTCGGTTTCCATTTCCCTTTCATAAATGGCCTGATCCTTTCAGAAGACTTCCCTTAGGAAACTACTTTGTGCCACAGATCAGAAGTCATTCCTTCAAAAAAAGTAACTCAAGTGTAATAAATGACACAATATCTTTGGGGCCGAAATCAGGGAGGTTTGGACATCAACAGTACCTTTTCCGAGGAATTAGCTAATTGTAAATGGAAAGCAGATCTTAAGGGCAAGAGTATCCTGGTACTCGAAAAACCCAAGTTAGCACACATAACAGTTACTAAGCTGTCAAATGAAACTTTTTTCAAAGTTAATACTCCATCCTTCGTAGAGAAGTTAATTTCAACCCATTTACCATGCAAGCGCCTGAGAAAACGCAGCTATAACTTTGTTTAGATATAAAAGATGGACCTCTTGTTCCTCAAAAAATTGAAAATAGAACTACCATGTAATCCAGCAATTCCACTTCTGGGTATTTATCTGCAGGAAATGAAGTCACAAACTCAGAAAGACATATGTGCCCTCGTGATCATTGCAGTGTTAGGTACAATAGCCAAGTCGTGGAAGCAACCCAGCTATCAATGGATGAATGAATAAAGAAATTGCTTTAGACACACACACACAAAAAGGAATATTATTCAGCCATAGAAAGGAAGGAAATCCTGCCATTTGTGACAACATGGATGGAACTTGAGGGCATTATGCTAAGTGTGATAAGTCAGAGAAAAGACAAATGTTATGTGCTGTCTCTCATATGTGGAATTAAAAAAAAAAACTCACAGAAAAAGAGATCATATTTGTGGTCACCGGAGGTGGGGGGCCGATGGAGGATGGGAGGAATGTGGTCAAAAGGTACAAACATCCAGTTATAAGATCAATAAATATCAGGGATGTCACATGCAGCATGTATAACATACACTACTGTATGTTATATTTGAAAGTTGCTAAGAGAGTAAATCCTGAAAGTTGTCATCATAAGGAAAAAAATTTTTTGGTAACTATATGAGGAGATGGATATTAAATAAACTTATTGTGATGATCATTTGTAATATATACATACATCATCATTAGGTTTTATGCCTTAAGTGTACACAGTGCTGTATGTCAATTACATCTCAATAAAACTGAAAAGGAAAACAAAAAGATGGACCTTTAATCAAGCCAGCTTCCTTTCCCTCCCTCCTCTCCCCTTCCCTTCCCTTTCTTCTCCTCCTCTCTCTGCTCCTCCTGCAAATTTTACAGCAAGCATTGGCAAGCAGAAAATCCCAAGAAGCTGAGAAGGAGAGGAATTTTTTGCCAGCCTCCCTCACTGGAGGCAGTGCACTGAAGATTAGAGAGAATTAGGAAGGGCAGAGGATTAAAAATCGAATTAAAAAAGGACACACTGAAAAAGTGCACAAAGAAGATTAATTATAAAATGCTTTCCTTTACCCTCATAGGAGAAACGACTCAATCAGAGCCTTTTTACCCTGCCCCCACCCCCACCCCCACCCCAGCCTCTGCAAACATCATTTGTTATGGTTAGAATCCTGAGGCTGTGCCGTGGCCCCTCTAGGAGACGGGTCAGAAGTATATCCATCAGCCTGGACACGCTCTGAGATGGCATGATATATAAAAGGAAAAATAAAGAGGGGAACTCAAGTGAATCCAGCCACGAGCCAAAAGCTATGGTGAGTCCCTGTATCACTGACAACACACTGACTGTGACTTGGAGAGGCCAGCTGTCACCCTGTCTGTTTCTAGGTATGTCAAGTGTGGCCACCACCCAGGAGATGGCACGTGCTCTTTGCAAATGCCTTGCTTTGAACATTCGTGAACATTTTGCCCACCTCCTTTTGCCACTTCCAGTTAATCTCATGCATATTTATATGCCAATTATGCAAATCCCAGGATAAAAATGCATTAAGCACCCATGATTTGGACTGGTTAAGTCTATTACATGGCATAATGAAATTACGGCATGAGGTTCAATTTACCTCAACACTTGCTTTAAACTGTCAGGAAGTTATTAAGTAACCATAACACAGCAACATTTAGTGTTAGGAGACATTCTTTGTCCAACCCATCGTGATACTTGGAAATCAGACACTTCCAGCTAAAACCTTACAAAAGAGGGAAAATATTTCAGAAGAGACTTCACGAGACATAATGTGGGTCAAAGTTTAAGAATGGCAACACACTGCTACTGATGGAAGTCTTTAGATAAATTCTGAAAAAATCACTGGGTAATTTCAACAACACAGGACAGAGCAATTATGGAACTAAAGCTGAGGCCCATCAGAGGGATCTCCTTTTGACTCCAACACAGTCGGGTCTTGTTCTCTGAGTCATGATGATACTTTAAGGTACTAAATTCAAATGTAATTTGAATCCTCAATATGGAAATATCCATTTCCAGAGTCAGAAATAAAGAAATTTAAAAAGAATTCACAGAAACAATTTAACACACACACACATCCCATGAAACCAAAAAAATTAATGGAATTGAGTAAGAGTCAGTTTGCTACACAGAGATTCTATGTTTGAACTCTGGTGGGACCCACCTCCCCACCATAGTTTCAATATTCAGTCAGTGATATAATGGTTGAGGAACAAGTCATGATGTGAATTAAACCAATAAACATAATATATGAGTAGCCTGACCCCCTGACATCCATCTCCCCCCACGAGAGCATGCTGTTTTAATCGGCCTGTGGTGTGATTTACACAGCATTTAGGTCCTGATTCATTTGCATTGGGAACTCCCCTCCAAGTCTAGGAGAGTTGTGTTTGCGTGAGATTATGAGCACAGATCCACTGATCTGATGGGAGCCTGACAGTGCACAAGACTGGGATAGAGTGTCTGAGCCAGCGATTTCAAAATCTGGCCAAATGAACAGATCTTCAAGTCATCCCCTAAAGCATTCACACCCCAACCCTGTCAATAAGAGACAGAGGAATCCAATGCCATTTGCCACTCTCTGCAGTGGTGGACAGGGTAGGAAACCACGTGTGTTTCCACAGCATCTAAAATTGAGGTGTGACCATCTCGACATCAGCCACACGTTCCAGGGGAACAAATGGGTCACAGAGGGGATCTTGCTGGAGATCAGGCAGCCAGACAACCAGCCAAGGGGCTGGGATTAGACCCTTTGGTAATAAACTCACTTGGGGTGCTCCTTCTAATGAATGACTGTCAAACAACTGGGGGAACACAGCAGGGAGACGGGGAGCTCTCCCAAAGGATGGGAGGCTTTCATGGTTAACATCCTAGGTCTAACATTCTCTTGGAACATTGCGGTCATGCTCATTAATTAGCAGGAAAAAAAATGGTGAATGACAAGAATCTATTTGTGTTGGAATCACTAAATGGAGCATCAAAGAGGCGAGGTAAACCAAAGCCTTAGTCTTTTGGCTTTAACTCTGCTGTGTAGTTACAGAGCCAATTTCCCTCTGATTTTTTTGAAGGTACTATTTCTTGTGTTTAGGACTTTTGGTTCACCTATCAGAGTTATATGTGGATGTAATAGCTAACAAATAGACTCCGCATCATCTGAGCTTTTAATGCCCCCATCTTCAAGGCATCCCTTTCTCAAGTGGAAAAGCAAACTCAGGCCAGGAGAACAAGTTCCCAGAGCCTCCTGGACACCAGGAGCAGTTTCCCCATGAGCGTCTCTAAATGTTACAGGACCGAGTTCTAGACGTCAGGCTAGCCTAGTGCACTGGACTCTTTTCTGCGGGTCTGGTAGTTAGTTCTCTGAGAACACGTTGGCTTCCAGAATCCATTAACCTACTTTCCATGGAGGATTCCCTGGCTCTCTGGCTCTGGAGAGGAGGAGGAGGAAAGGGGATATTTCGAGTAGGCGCTGGGCATGCTCTGCTTTAAAAACGTGTTACTCTTTCTGCTAAAGAGCAATACAGCCTGAGAAATTGGTACTTCCTGCAACGAACAGCTCCGAGGAGGGTTGCCGTCTCCAAGGAAGAGTGATTGGAAATCCTGCTAAAATATGGCTGTCTAATCACCCGAGAGGAGAACTCATTTACTAAGATTCCCATTGTCCACACTGACAGATGGTTGTCTCCCCCTACCCTGCCTTCCCCTTCCCAGCGATTGCGCCGCCTTCGAGGCAAGCCTATTCTTTGAGAGACCTGGTTGCATTCGCCAGCCTAGTTCTGAAACAAGACAAAAGCTCAGCGAGCCTCCCGTTCACAGAGGCTCCGGGCACCTCTGCCGCCTTTTCTGTAGCTTCAAGCAGAATCAAAAGACATGAGAGGCAGTTCCCTTACCTTCGTCCTCATCGGAGACAGGAGCCCTTCCATTTTGGCAGAATCCTCATGCCAGTTTCTCTCTCCTCCAAGTTACTCTCTCTGCGCGCCGTCCTTAAGCATCCCACATGAAAAGAGCCATGCCGGGAGTCCCCGGTCACTCCCCTCTCCCCGGTGGCGCCGCTGCACCGCCACCCTGTCTAACTTGAATCCCCAGTGCCTGAAAAGCACTGTTCCAGAGAAGCCGGCTCCTCTCCTCACCCTCTTCCCTCTCTCTTTCTCTCTCTCCCGCGCTCTCCCTCCCCGCCCTCCCTCTCCTCCCTCTCTCTTTCCATAATCTGCCTACAGCTCTGTGTGTACCAGGCTCACTTGACAAATGAACCCTGTCTTAGGGACCGCATTTGAGCCGAGAACAGTGATCTGCACCAAACCACTGGGGTAGCTCACCCAGGACAGGAGGCACGGGGGGCTGGGCTGTGCCTGCGCATCCCCCGTGGCTCCCCAGCCCTGCAGCCGCTCCCTCTCCAGCTGACAGCCAAAGGCACTGCTGGAGCTACTCATTCATCCCTCTTTTAAGGGATGGGGACCCAGACAGCCACCATTACCCAGCTGGTTTTCAGGCTGGGGTGCAGAAAGCCAAAAAAGACATCTCACCAGTTGGATATTTCTAGATGCCTATTTGTTAAGCCCAGTGTTAACATCTGGACAGTTAACTGGGTTTTTTTGTTTTTTTTTTCATTGTTGTCTGGTCAGATGTGTTTTTTTTTTCTCCAAAGAAGAGGCATAGCCTCTTCTTCGGAAAAGTTTCAAAAGCAGATTTATGGACTTGGTTCCTGAACAACTGAGCATGAAATATTAAGTGTGTGTGCCATCCAGGACTCCAAATAAACCAAGATTGAGTGTTTCATTCAGCATCGCTGGTCATTGGTAAAAAGTAGACAGTGAAAAAATATTGCCAAGACCTGGGTCAGGGCATACTGAATTGGAAAAAATTGAGATTTTCTGGAACTTTTTTATGCTTGAGAAATTCTCTGTGCGGAAATAATTCAGAATCTCTACGTCATACAAGTGACACCTGCATGCCTTACATGAACTTATCAATAGGATTTAAAGCTGATGCCCCCGTCCCTCGTCCCTGGGATGGAACTCATCCCTCTACCCGCTGCTTTTACGCCTGACTTCCTGATGTGTCTCCAGGACAGAGCGACCCAAACTCTGTCCTCCAGACGGCGTCAGAGGTCGGCCCCCAAGCCCAGCCTCTTCCTTCGTTTGTGCTTTTCACCCCTAAACTCCTGTTTTCTCCTCCCGTTTGTACATCTTCGGCCTCAGGGTCTACACCAACTCTATTTCCCCCGACTCACCTCTTTGGCTCATCCCTAGTCCTTATCCTACTGCACTGTCGGTGCACGACTGTGACCTCATTCTCGCTTCCCCAGGCACTTCCGTCCTTTGACCAGCCTCGCGCTGGGACGGATCCTCAGCGACCCCGACGCGTTGCCGGCAGCACTCGCCTCAGAGGCCGGATCTTTGCCATCTCCGGGGCCTCTAGTCCTTGTTTCTCTAGCCGTTGGCTTAGCCTTTATTTTTCCATATTGCGTGTACCAGTGTGTGTGGGGGGGCCTTACTCTTTCACTGATTCAGGCATTCCACAAACAGTTGTCATCTACCTACGGCCGGCCAGGACCTGTTCTCGCTGAAGGTGCTGCAGTAGAGAACGGGTCGAGAAAGCCCTTGTCACCTCTGTTTTCTGCTGTGTTTCTCTGTAGGATTGTAAACACTCCTGTGAGACGCCCCTTCCACTGCGGCTTCCTCTCTTTGAGGCCTCCCTGCTAGTGGATATCCATCATTCACTTTCTGAGGCAGCTGATCACTGATTTGGTCCACAATAATTCCATTCCTCCACCTCCATCTTTAATTTGATTCCCTCTGCTCTTCCCTAAATCCTTCCTTTATCTCCTCAAGGGCTTTGTTTATTTATTTTTGTTAGGGGGAAGTAGAGAATCCTCTTGATTTTTCAGATATTAGTCCTTACCCTGTCCCACCTACTGGCTGGACGTTAAAACAGGCTTGTCTCCCACGCATCACTCATTTAGCTTTCATCCTGTTTTGGTTCCTCAGTGAGCTGGACCAGATACACCCACCACATGCCTTCTACTTTCCACGAGTCTTTTCTGAAGCATTCTGCTCAGGTCTTTGTCCCTTCGTCATCCCAGAGTCCCTCTCGCCAGGATCACCAGCCCAAAATTCCTTTGCTTGAGTTTTCTCCTTGACCGACTGTTTTGTCTTTGGCACAGCAGATCTCCTCCTGCCTCCTGTTACTCTGACTCAAAATCTCCCAAAGTGTGAAAGTGGTGGAACGCAGTGGGGCTTTGTCAAGGGTAAAAAATATTAGACTGGTTGTACGTCTGAGGTGGATTGGTTTCTGACAAACTCCAAGCCTAGTTTTCAGAACCAGAACAGCCTTCCTGAACAAGAAGAAGAAAGCTTGACAAAGGGATTTGGAGTGTCCTGTCTCTCACACCACATGAAGAAAGCGTAACTTTTCTGGTTGTCCACACCCCAGTCCCCCAGCCCCTGGACTCTGGGGTTGCTCACCATGTTCAAAGTGGTATCTCAGAGGTCCCTGACTAACCCAAACCTTTGAAAATTGATAGGACCTGGACCAACTTAGGATCTTGAGATGATGCTGATGGTGAAGGTAGGGATGGAGATGATGATGGTGATGATGGCTGTTAAAACACTTGCACGAGGCACTGTGCTCCGTGATTTTCACACATTAGCTCAGACCACCCCCTCAGCCACCCCAGGAGTGAGGTACTATTCTTATTACTATTTTGTGGATGCTTTGGTCAAGTAATTGGCCCACACAGTGGAGCTCCATTTAGCTCAACCAGGCCACTGTTAGTGAGAACACTGTGTCCCTCTCATCTCCACCAGCACAACACAGGTAAAGAACTAAATTCACAGTTAATGGCCTGTTCTTTATCAGTTAGGGACTGCCAATTAAGCATTTTAAGCTGTATTGTTTTAGGCCGTTATGTTAATTTTCGTACTTCATTCACTTATCTGTTCATGAAACCAATACTCATTGGCCATCCGCCTCAAGGCAGATACCACTGCGTAAAACGCTTATCAATCACAAGTCTTGTGTTTATTAAAGATAAAGAGTTAGTTGTAAAATGGAACATACCAGTCAATTTACTACCTATAATTTCCAAGTCCTTTAAATACCAACCACTCCATCTCTTATATCTAAGTTATCTTACATATAAGTTGGTTAGATTTATTTGGGGATGGGAAGGGGCAGATGGCTGGGGTGGGGAGGGGCGGGTTGGCAAATATTCTAACTGGCATAGATGAGCAGTGTCAGTGAGCAATAACCATCAGCTCACGAGGCACCCTGACACTCTTGAAAATGACCAATGTTGCCGAAATATGCAAAGATGGGAACAATCACTCATACTTCTCCCCACAGGTTTCTCTAATCGAAGCATTCTCTGCTTACAAGTGCATGTTCCAAAAGAGTTACTTCAGCTTCAAAAAGGGCAGAAGTTACAATCTGGGATTGACTCAACCCTAAGAAAGTCAGTGGATGTCAAATGGATATATAGGAACCAGTAAAATACCAATGAAGTGTGCATCACAGGGAAAGGGGTTCCTGGCTGAAGTCTGCCTCCAGGAATTTCCACCATGTGGTGGGGGCTTCTGACCCTGGAGGGAACATGCCTGCACCCAGGAACCTTGCTTAGCAAATGCCTTTGTCCTTTGGGCCCTTCTTCTGTGAGGGAAAAAAAAAAAAAAAGAAGAAAGGACTTTATACTAAACTTCTCTAGACCAGGAGCACTTGGAAACGTCACAAAGGCCATTAGACAGGTCTCAGTCAGAGGCTCAGATTTCCTATCTCTCTTGCATTAAAATGCTGGCCTTTCCTTTCCTATGTCTTTCCATCTTCAAGATTAATTTCTTTAGGCCCCCTGTAGTCTCTGGGGACCACAGTCAGTTGCACGGTAAAGGCCATTATCCGAGGACCAAACTGCCCTGCTTCATAAACAGTTTCTGATTTATTAAGGTAGAAAGACCGACCCAACAACCATTAGGGTTTTCCCTCTGTGATTCAACACTCTTTATTTCTTAATGGGAAAGCTCCTCATTAAGACCTAGGCTTTAGGGTGATAAAACCTAGAAAAGACCTTATTCCTGGATGGGTTCCAGATACCTTGGGCAACACTCTTGGAGTCACTTTAGCTAACACTGTAAACCCCCTTCCCTCCTCCCCTCTCTCCTGCTTCTGCCCCCTCATCCTGGGCCACCCATATTTACTTTGCTTTGTAAGGTAAATATCAAAACATATCCCGGAGAAAATTTCCACTTACTGTATGCCGAAAAAAAGGGCTCAGCGAAAACTGCTTTAATATCCAAATACTTGGATTTACATTCGTATCTGGAATGGATAAGCATTCTATAAGTTATCACAATACAAAAATTATATACTGATCGACAATCTTTCAAAGTACTTTCACAAGCATTACCTCCTTAGTGCCTCATAATAATCCTGATAGGTGTGGCAGGTATTAATTTCCATTTTGCAAAGTTGGAGAGGCCAATAAAGAAGAAAGTTAGACTTACTATTAACTTTGAGCAGAGCCCTTTTTAAGTATCATCTCATTTCATCTTTACAGCTACCTGATTATTCCCATTTAACAGATGAGAGAATGAAGACTGAGTGGTTTAAGCATTGCAGTAGACTGCATCTTTTAGCCCCAGTTATTCATGCATTTTGTTATCCAAGCCGTCTGCCACTCAGACTTTGCCTGGCTCTCTCGCTTTCTCTGGGTGGCTATGTGGCTGGTTTTGGCCAATGGAATGTTAACAGATGTGGTACAAACAGAAGGCAGATGGTGTCCCTGGGAAGGGCATACCCAGGAGGACCAGCACCAGGCAAGGTTTGTGTTAAGCAGCTAATGGACATATGACTTATCCAAGATCACAGTTCTAAACAGCAGAACCAGAACCAGAACCAGAGCCCCAGATACAGGTCTTCCAACTCCAAATTTTAAGTTTTCCTACTGTACCACAGCTCCAAAAGCAAGTCATGGAGAACAATGGAAACCATGATCATTCAAGTATTTTCCAGACCTCTGGATCAATATCTGAGCACTCACTATATCACACACTCACTAGTACTTTCATGTTATGGAATATCAAGCATAAGACTGACAATGTTTCATCCTCAGTGTTTCTTTTTTTTTTTTTTTTCCTCCACTATTTTCATTCTATAATTGCAGAAGCCTGGAGGGGTGGGAAATGTAGTGTTAGTTCTAAGTCTTGGTTGATCAGTCATCTTGTCTTTATGATCTTTCAGATGCTCTGTCCCATTTTCTAAAGAACAGCAATTGCCAAAAGTTATCAGCAATCAGTGCAGCAGTTAATTGGAATCTAGCCCTGGGAGACATCTTCCTCCAGCAGTTCTGGTCCTTTGGAAAAAGTGCCACACAGCGAGAAAAAGAAACCTGCTTTATTTCATTTGCATGCAGAATTGAGCTGGAACTGGGCATCTCCCCACCCCTGCGTTTTTATGACAAAGAGGGAAAAGGGTAAAGAACAGAGTGACATTATTTTGCAAAGCATATGAAAAGATGTATTTACATTTCCTTCTTTCTTTTCTTTAAGATTTTTGGTTTAAGTGCTTTTGTCAAGAGAGCAGAAAGGAACAGTTGTTGTGGCTTCAGACCATTTACTCCAGTGTTTGCTTAGAAGACCTTTGGGAGCAGAAATAAGGAGAAAGTGGAAGACAGACTCCCGGGTGCAAGGCACCGGGAAAGCTGCTGGCCCTTTCCTTCCTTCTGACCCCTGTGGAGGGGGAAGAAATTGGAAGTTCCTTTAACCCTCTCCACCCTCCTCCCTGCAAAGAAGGCACCAGTTAGCATTGTTCATGCCTCCTGTTTCTGTTGGGGGTACTCATCAAAGCTCCAAAGTCAGGAATTGTGCTGAAGGATATTACGGAGGGAAAACACTTTTTCTTGATAATTCTCCTAAAGTGTTCAGGAAGGTCAAGCTTTAGATCACTTTCAAAAATCAAAATCTGAATGTGGCTGGGACAAAAATGACAGTGATCTGCAGAGATGGGAATCCTAGCCACTGTTTCTGCTTCTGAGACTTCTTTGAGCCCTCAAGCTGTGTAAACAGAACAAGAATGTCTTACTCCAAGGTGCCCATCCCGCACTCTGGGGGATGCTACAAGGTTCCTTCAAACCACATACATGCATGTGTTAGGAAGTGTCTTAGTCCATTCAGGCTGCTGTAACAGAAGTACCACAGATGGGGTGGCATGTAAACTACAGAAATTTACTCCTCAGTTCTGAAGGCTGGGGAGGCCAAGGTCAAGGTGCCAGTAGATTCACTGTCTGGTGAAGACCCACTTCCTGGTTCATAGACTGTGGTCTTTTTCCTGTGTCCTCATTTGGAAGAAGGGACATGCCAGCTCTGTGGGGGCTTCTTTATCAGGGCACTAATCCTGCTCACGAGGGCTCCACCCCCATGACCTCATCACCTCCCAGAGACCCTGCCTCCAAATACCATCGCGTTGGTGATTAGGTTTCAACATACGAATTTTGGAGGGACACAGACATTCAGTCAGTAGGAAGAACCTACTGTATGTCAGGCCCAGCCAGAGGCTCTGCTCTGAGGTTACCATGGTCATAGACTGTCATGGCTCTTGAAGAATTCCAAGGACTGGACATGAAAACACCCCCCAGCGAGCCATGTGAATTACACTGAGGGAGAACCAGCAGGGGGTTGGACAGTTAAAGTGGAACCAAAGGTGAGGGGAAGTGCTGATTCACTTGGCCTTGTGGATGAAGACTTCGTGGATTGGGGGGGTGCTAATCTGTGGCTTCAAGGCCACACAGAGGAGGCCACTCTGGTGCGGCTTCTGGTTGTCAAGATGGCAGGAGGGGCATGGAGGAGGGCGGGGCTGAAGAGAGGATCTCAAGCAGAGAGATTAATATGTGAAAAGCAAATACAGAGGCAGAAAAAAAATCACATGCTCCTTGAGGACAAAGGTAAGAACATCAGGGTGTGTCGAGTGCTGAGAAGTGATCTCCAGGTTCAATGATCTCAGATACTATTTTTCCTAGCTTAAAACTTAATTTACACCTCGCATTATTTGAAAAAAAATCTATATACTGTGCATAAATGAAATCATAGGCATAGTTCACTTTATACAACTAGTGTTGTCTTAAAAAGTTGCATACTAATTTATTGAAAATTCTGCAGGAAATTCTTTTATATTGTGAATGTTCATCCTTACAAGTTAGTTAATATGACAAGTTAATGGTGTGTACATGCACAGTACTTGATGGTCTCTTTAATTACCAGTGGTGACATTACCTAATAATGGAATTACGCTGAGAACGTGACCTTTCAAACAATAAATGTGCCTTGATGTGCATTATTTTCATAGCTCTGAGGAGTTTTTCAAATCAATCCTGCAACTTAAATTTCGTTGGCCAGTTCTGACCTGAGGCACAAAGGAAAATAATTGCTTAATTCAATTTCTGACTGTGTCAAAAGCATGGAATTAATGATCGATACTGACCGGCATCTTTTATCCCCAAACTTGGAAGCGCACTCTGCTTTACAAGCTGTATCTGAACCTTGATGTTGAAGTAAGTGCCTTAAAAGAGAAACCAGCAACTTTCTTTCATCAACAGAAAAAGAGGCACCAGTGCCTCTGGTCACAAAGGCATTGGCATTTTAATCAGACAGGAGGACTATTTCTGCCTCCATTCTAAGAAAACATGATTTTTCTGGTTCAGAACCTCAGCCTGAATCCAATAAACCAAACTCTGAATATTAAGAGTATTGACTTTAAACATAAGAGTAATTAATCATAAGAATCAAAAGAAATTATGAAATACGGAGTACAGCTATAGGGGAAAAAAAGTACTATTTTGAAACTTTGTTATGGTTTCTGGGCCCGATCATGGAATAACCACCTGGTCACGGTCTGGGGAAAGGGACTGGACCTTTTAAAACCAGATCGGCAAAGCTCTTACACTGGAACTCACTTTCTGTCTCAAGCTGGTTGAAGAATCTTGATTATTTACTTAACTGCTCTTTGTGAACTTTCTATTCTATTAAACAAAAAATGGGAAAATGACTAGTTCTCTAATGTCCCCAAACCTTCCTGAATAAATGGCGTTTTCTTTCCAATTTAAATGAGCTCATTTGCTCAACAAAGATTAAAATTCCCTCTGCAAGTTGCCGTGCCCATCTCCTGGGGGAGATCCTGCCTGTTTGCAGACACACATGCCCAGACTGGGCAAGACACAACTTCTTTTTCACCTCTCGATGAAATAAATCTCCCGAAACTTCGTTTCAAAGAAGCCCAGATGTGTGGCACCATGGGTTGTGTGTCAGAAGTGAAAGGAGAGAAGCTGGGTAAATAAAGTGGTATTTCTTCTTCTTTTAAAAGGAAATGCTGGATTTCCTTACTGCATCCTCAGGCAAGGATCACCAGGATACAACTCCGCAGGCACAATGGAGCAAAAACAAACAGGACCCGTGAAAGCAGTTGAGGGCGTCTCCCTCTCATGTCTGGGTATGTCTGGACAGTTACACAACCAGAGAGCCTGGAATGAAAGAAAACAATGCCCAGGAGAGAGGAATGCGTTGAATCTGAGTCGCTGGGCCTTGATTTTGCCTTACTTTTTCTCTGGTAATCCAGCCAAAGGCAATCATACACGCTGATCACCTTTGCCAGAGTCTGTGTCTGGACAGCCTTTTCCTAGGTGCAGAGCTCAGAAATCACCTTCCATCCCACTTTTCCTATTATGCATACAGCATGGTGTAGCCCAAAGCTACTGTGGGGTCTGCTCTGCAAGTCTGTCTCAAGAAGCCCAGAAGAAGACATCACTTGAATAAGACTCTTGCTTCCTGGGAGACCTTAGAAGAAAGATTTAGAGATGGATTCTTCTCATTGTTTTCATGTAGTCCAAGACATCCACAGGAGAGATATTTGTGACTTAACCTCAACAGCTGTAGAGTATTCTTGGGGAAAGAGGTACCACCCTGAGAAAGGAGAGGTCCTGGAGGTCAGAACATTGCAGCAGAGGTGGACACTGAGGCCCTGATAAGTCCTGCCACATTCTCCAGTCTTCCTGACCCTCTTGGGGACTTAGTCTAAGTCCACAGAACCAGAGAACTAAATCACTAAAACCTCCAAGACATAGGAAAAAGAAAACAGGGACAAGGCAGGAAAAGGGAATGTACCCAATGGGTATGAGGCTGCAGGGACAGCAGTCAGCACTGTAGGTGGAGCCATGGCCCTGAGGTGACAGTGCCTACTGGTGATGCTCTCAGCAGAAAAGGAGACGGGGCGGCCATGGCGGTGGCAGGGTAGGAACCAGAACTGAACCTGCATATGAGTGGCAGGAGCATCAGGGGTTGGTAGCCAAGGAAGAGTATCTCCAGAAGCCACAGGAGAGCAGGGCAGTAGTGGCCTCCTCGGGGACGGGCATCTTCAGCTGTTCCAGAGGGACACGATGGGGCAGCACTAGAGAAGGCTGGCACCAACCAAAACCTCAGGGCAGAGTAATCCAGACTAGTCTTGGAAGCTGTGGGGCTGAACTGGGCTGGATCCAGCAGAGGCAGCAGTGGCCAGGTTCTGTATGGAGAGTGGGATGGAAAGGTGACAGCACTGGGGCAGACCAAGGCAAGGCAGTGGCTTCAAATAAACAAACACATGCATAAACAAACAAACAAACAGCAGGGAATGTGCAGCTACAGCAGAGTCATTCTGGGTCAAATGTAAAGACAGAAGGATCGGTTGCACGGGGTCATGGTCAGTGGAGCACTGGAGTGAGGGGGGGAGGGGGGAGCTGGGATCCACGTAGTTGAGCAAAGAAAACATGGTGGTCTGGGGACCCTGCTGCTCTTATATTCAATGTCATCGACACGTGGCCCAAGGGTAAAGACTGTGCATCCTCTTCCCTCTTAAATGTATTCATATCCTCCTGAGAGAGGAGAGGGTTGTTCAGCCTCGGAGGTTGTGGCTGTGGGAGTGAGCTCCAGAGTTCTGACCAGGGGATGCAGCAGAAGAGGCTGTGGCCTTCCACTGCTCAATGTGGTGCTGGGTGTAGTCGTACCCTTAAAGAATAATTTACAATAAGAAACAACTTATATTCTATAAGTATAGTGATGTTAGGCTCAAAGGCATTATAAGCCTACCTCCATTATATATGAGTATATATTATATACTAGAGTTGAAATTTATATCAACCAGTCTATCCACTCATTTCACAGATAGGTAAATTGAGTCCCGGTGAGTTCAGTGAATTTCCTAAGATTGCACATGTTCTCAACCCTCCTAGTCCAATGTTCTTTCTCCTGTCCTTTGTAAATAAGGGTATTTTCTTTAGACCAACCTTACAAATGCTGGTGGAATGACTTGGAAACTCTCCAGGGACACCTGCTTTGACCAGTATCCAAGGGTCTCCACTCACCCTCCAATGTACACAGAGAGAAGTTGCAGCCAGCTATGCTGGGAAGAAGTGATAGGGAGGACACAGGTCTGTCGCAGGGAAAATACTCAATGAACACTTGCTGGATGATATATTTTGGGGTTAGAAATAGAGTCAGAGAATTTAGTTTTTATTTGAACCCATAATTTGCTAGGAGAAAAGAAAGTGATACAAAGAAAGATAACACAAAGAGAGCCGGAACTAAGTAGAAATGGATGGCTCACATTCCCCTGGGGCACTGGTCAGAAAATAAAAGCCAGGTACCATTCTGCCCTCTTAATTAGGCGTAATTACAGGGTGCCCAAGCAGAAGGTAGTTTCCCGTGGTGGCCAATCCCTGCTACTCCCTGAAGAGAGAGGATGAAACGGTTCATCAGCCTTATGTGCTGTTAGGCTGTATTCCCCATGAGTAAGGTGAGGAGGGTGCATTCCAGAAGCCCCCCAAATGCAAGCTTCCCATCTTTAATACCTTATAGGAAAGATACCTCCACATACTTGTAGTCCCCTCAAATGTAATACATCCAAAACTCAACTCTAACATTCTTTCTCCCAAATGAGCTTTCTCCCCAGATTTCCCAAATGCTGTTGCTGATGGTAATAATTCTTCCAGTCCATCTCATACTCGTCCCTGCCTTCTGCCTCTCCTCCTGTGCAAGGTCCCACAACCTAACACCTGGGCTGTTTCAATGCTCTCCTGATTGATTTCACCAGTGTTTCTTTCTTAAATCGCAGAGTTGGGGACACAGCATTCCCTACTAACAAATGCACAGTAGTTCCCCATGACACGAACATGTAGTTCAACACCTTAATTTGGCTTTTAGAGTCATCTACCATCCTCTATCCTAGTTACCTCCCCTCCTGCCAAACTCATTACTCACTCAATCATTCCCACTTCTAGGCCACCATTCCCACTTTCCCATTTTTATTCCCTTATCAAGGATCTCCCCCTTAATCAGTGAAATAAAGGAGGCAAAGGGCCCAATGCCCTTTACTTAATAAGCACTCAGTAAATATCAACTCTCTTCAAAGTCCATGGCCACTCCTCTTCATCAGGAAGATTTCCTCAGCAACCCAGCTTGCCCTTCATCTCTAGCACCTGTTTGACATTTAGCTTTGGTTACCTTTGTTGTTCTCTTAACTTTTGACTTCATCTTGACCCTTGAGCAGAGGCTCTTATGGGTTTGTATTTCCATCAGTTTGTGTTTCTCTGTATTTCCTTCAGTATGTACCGTGTCCTGTAGAGAGTGAGAGCTGAGTACCTTGCACCGACGATAATGTTACAGCATCACTAGAATGTTTTCCTCACCTCCAAACCCACCTGCATCACTGGCTCATCTCTCATCCCCTGCAGCAGAATTCCAGAAATGTAAGAGTTTCAGATGAAGAAAGTAGTAAGAGGTGGAAAGAAAACAAGTATTCATTGGTTACCTCCTGTAGACAAGGTAACCGTCTTTGTTCTTTTAAAAAATGTCTCCTCATACAAAGGAAGGATAATATAAAGGTGGGAATTGATTCAGTCAGGGTAACAAATGTTGGTGTCATCGCTTAGAACTGGAGTCTGTAAACTTCTGACTCCCACTGAAAAGCAGCCAATGCCAAGGTGAGTTTAGATGGACTTTAACTCAACCAGATACCCATTAATGAGAATGATGGTGAAAGTGTTGGGAACTTAAGTCGGCCCCAGTAAGAAAACCCTTATAAATTTCATGAGAGCTCAGGAGAGATTTCTGTCTGTCTTACTTGGGTTGGCAAGCTTCACCGTGTTTACTCTGACTCTAGGTTAAGTCACCTACCACCTTGATATCTCGTATATGTATACCTAGGGCAGTTGGGGTTCTCTTGACTAGTACATCTTCTTCCAAAACATGTTTGACAAAACTTGTCTAAATGTTTTGTAGACATTACACTTTGAGTAAGAAAAAGGCTTTGTTCATCACTCCCCTTTCACAGATGGGAAAACTGAGGTACAGACCATTACAATGACTTGTCCATTGTTTCATGACACACCAGTATGCCCTTCCTTGCCCTAGTAGGCTAGTCTGTTGCCCATCCTAGAGTGAAAATGGTAGACTTCTCCTGGCTAATGACCACCACTCATATATCTCATATATTGGTGGCAATTCTAAGAAAACTGGGCATTTCAAGTGGGAAAGGGTCATCCGCTTGAGGGAATTTTATCTAGATGACACACAGTTCATGAAATCATAATACTGCTGACCTACAGCCATGGTTCATCAAGGCAAAGGTTGACACCCAGTTTAAGTGCTAGCTCATCAAAGAAAGGTTTTCATGGGATGGTCCTAGTTTATAAGGCTCAGAACTGATGGTAATAAAAGTTCATGATGGCTCTGGTCTCAGTGTCACTAATTGGGAAATGGAGTTGACTGCTTCTCCGTTTCCCATGCCGTGCATCAGGCATCATGTGACTACTCAGAAGAACAAAAAGTAGCATCAGGCCGTTGCTATGGAGACTTAAGAACCATCTGAATTACTGTGGCATCATAAAAGCAAAATTCCAATCATCAGTCTTTAACTATAGGGCTGTTGAAATCTATCTCACATTTTTAGAATGTGTGACATTTAACACACTGATGAATATTTCCAGCTTCAGAATACATTCCCTGCTTTCATATTTAGATGGGATTTTTCAGTTCAACTGGCTGGATTTTTTTTCTTCTTTTTTCTCCTGGTGAACGCTCCATCTCCTTATGCCTGATTGCAGTTCTTTACATACTTATTTCCTAGATGTTGCTTCATCCTTGCTTCCTATTTCCTCTTTTTTCTATAATTAAAACTATCTTCTTGCTGTCTGCAGATCTCGTCTTCCACCAGGATGTCCTTAGCTCTATGTTTCAAATCCCTGGTTGAAACATCACCCAGACCTTAATCCCCACTGGTCTTAACTGATCACACTTTAAGCCTTAGTTGCTAATAATCAACAATTCTGAGCCTCAGTGAAAGGTGCGTAACTGCTTCCCTGGTGATTCTTTATCTCTGAAGTCACAATTCCCTTAATGTCCAAGGTGATCCCAACTTACTGACTTTTCCAGGCTTTGCGTAGAAATCTTTCTTTTGGATCTGGAATAATTGCTATGTCATTTCCGCTTTTCTTTCTCCAAGAGAATTGCCAAAAGCATTTGGTTTAACTCTTTATATGCCACCATTTTGGAAATACACACATACAAATATGTTGTTGACCTTATTGGAAAGATGTGGAAAAAGATTTATCAGCTGTTAAAAGTAACAACTCTTATAACCTAGTTGGTGTAAAAGGGAAAAAAAGGGGGAAATTGTGAACACATAGCCAGGAAACACAAATTCTGTTCAAAGAAACGTGTTGAGTACACGGTCGTGTGATAACATTTCCTCCACATTCTTCTTGTTCATCCAGATCAGCCTCTTGAAACCTTCTGGTTTATGTAAGAGGCTTCACCTTTGAACCTCTTTCCTTAAGAGAGTTTCAGGATCTCTTGGGCTTATTTATTTTCTTCCTCTCTCTAAACCTCTCCAAAGAAGTGCCTTCTTGCTCTCTCCACAGTGTCAGACAGTCAGCTCAGGCACGTCAGTGGGCGTGGCACTACCATCGTGTGACTTTCAGTCTGTGAATTTCCAGGAACTGACATCTTCTCCTCTGCATAACTGAATTTTAAAGCATAATGAATCCCTTGAAATTTTTAAGTCTTTTGGAGTCAACGTTCTCTTCCAGAGGTCACCAGGATCTTCCAGAGGCTGATGTATTTATTTGCGATTACATCTCTAATCACTACCCCCATAGGCTGCAGGGTCAGGGCTGTGTACATAGCAATGTGCACCAAATATATTTGCACAGACAGTAATGCCACAAAAGAAGTAAAGAGTAACAGTCTGTATTTGCCGACTTCAACATCAAGGACCACACTGTTATTTTTGTCAATATCTAGGTCAAGTGAAATACCGAATTCAGAAATTCCACTCTGGGCCAACCATGGCTAATTTTGTTTTATTTTTGAATAAGATTTCTGGCAGTCACTATCTGGTGAAGAACATGCTCTTATTTCAGATAAGTTTTAAATACATTTTGATTGTTTGTAAATCAATGAATTGTACTCTGCTTTTTCCTGACAGGTTGCCTCTTAATTAATCAGCCAATCAACTAAGAATAATGCTCCAAGGAATGGGCTTTGCCATAAGAACTGACTTTGGTGATGCTTGTAGTTAACTATTTCAGGTCTGGAGACCTTGTCTTTTCAATTAGAAACTAAACATCCATAAAAAAAAAGTCATACTGCCTTGGTTTTTAATTCTCAGGCTGTCTTATCACACACCATGTGTGCAAACAAACAAGCAACGTGCTGAGTGAATGAAAAACCATAGGAATGAATGCAGAACCAGACCCAGAGGAATCTTCAAGGAGCTTACAAATTTGTTGGGTAGAAAAGAGACCAGAAACCAATCATAATTAATAAAAGATGGTCTATGAAGCCAGCAAGATGATATAGTAAAGACAAGAGATGCTGTATGAAGGGAGAAAGTACAGAGGATGTTAATGACTGGAATTTGGGGGGAAGAAGTCATGGCTCCTGGGAGATGTGGTTCTGATTTTTCAAAGTAGGTAGAATCTGGATACATAGGGCAGAGACAGAGTAGGGAAAGGCAGAATGGACAACCTCAAAGGGGCAAGCATAACAGAAGATTCAGGCAGAACCAAATGGTCCTTGCTTAGACACCACTACACAGGGGTATTGCTCGCTGGAAACGGCCACTTAGATCTCTTTGCTTCTGTTTTGCCTCTTCAGCAACAATTAAAGAGGTTCCTTAAACCCGAGTCTTTACAAAGGCAAGAGGATTCATAGAAAAAAATGGAAGACCACGGAGTGAGTAAGAGACTTTGTTAATCAGTCATCTTAAGCATAGCACATTAGCAATACACTAAAAATCACATAGCCACGTATATATGCATTGGCACATACATGTGCATATGAGATGACACACTGATGGAGTCACAGTAAGATTGCTACTTTATCTGTAGTTTGTTTTATTGTGTTTATTTTTTAAGCTGTGTAGGTTTTTGAACAAACATGTGTGCTTAGAAATATTGCTATGAAGTCCTACTATCAACTCCAGACTCTCCTCACTAAGCCGCCGGCACACTTCTCAGTTTGATGAGGTTGAGGGAAATGCATCACCCCTTCACAAGGGCTCTTTATTCTTTTTCTCAGTTGGTTCTGTTGTGAGTACTGATCTGCTCTAGCCCACGTCCCATACTTATGTGGAATCTTCCCCGTGTCAAGGCTGATACACACACACTATGGAAATTCCCATTCTTTCTCCAATTCTTTGAAGATCAAATTTTAAAAACAGAATTTACAAGTTATATTTCTGCAAAGAGCCAGATATCTTGATGGATGCCCAAACCTAATAAGGAAGACGCCAGGGAGGTTCATGCCCCTCCACTGCACACTTGGTTAAGTGATCTTCTGCTGCTGTCTGCTGATGCCCAGGGATGGCTCCTGCGATCTGTCACCACGCAAAGATAGGGATGTGTGTGTGCATGTGTACGTGTGCCTGCTTGTTGAGGGGAGGGAGGGAAACTTTGAAGACTCCGATCTTCACAGGAAGAGCATTACTTCTGGGTTGTGGACCTTCATGATAGTCCCCTCGCCTTGTTCACAAAGGAACCATCACCTCCACTTCACACACTCACCCAGCCCCTCACTCAGACCTACTCACACCACCTCCATCCCTGCCAGGTGCCCAGACTCTGCTGTTAGCCTGACTGACTCACATTCACCCGCATGTGTGCTCCATGATGTAGGCTCACCTTAGCCCTATAAAAAAGTCTGAGTTTCACGTGAACATCTGGATGCTCTTTTTTTTTTTTCTTTAATTGAGGTGACATTCACATAACATAAAATTAACCATTTAAAAGTGAGCAATCCAGTGGCATTTAGTACCTTCATAATGTTTTGCAGCCACTACCTAGTTCCAAAACATTTCATCACTCCAAAAGGAAATGGTGAATATTTTCATCACCCCAAAAAGAAAAGGTGTATCCATTAAGCAATTGCTCCCTATTCCTCTCTCTCCCCAGCCCCTGACAGCCACCAATCTGATCTGTCTCTATAGATTCACCTTTTCTGGGATTTCATGTAAACGGAATCATATAGTATGTGACCGTTTGTGTCTGGCTTCTTACTCTGTGTAATGTTTTTGAGGTTCATCTGTGTTGTCAGTACTTTATTCCTTTTCATGACCTAATAATATCCATCAGGTGACTTGTTTATGCCACCAGCAGTTGATGGGTATTTGAGTTGTCTCTATCTTTTGACTATTGGGAATAATGTTGCTCTGAACACGTGTGTGCATATATTTGTTCCAGTCTCTGCCTTCAGTTCTTTGGGATCTGTACTCAGGAATGGGATGGCTAGGTCATATGATACTTCTATATTTAACTACTTAAGAAAACACCAAGATGTTTTCACAGCAGCTGCACAAGCATCTGGATTTAAGCTGGAAAATACTGAGAGCTCCAGAAGATCTTATGTAGTTCTCTAAAGCTGCTTTCTGCCCTCTCCTATCCCCCAGCAGGTGACTGAGCGAGAGAACCAGCTGTGTGGCTTCCTCATGGGAGAGACAAGTTTTGCCTCCCCCAATAAAGCAGGCACCGGGAGGCAGAGGGCACGATGAGGCAAAAGGAGAAATAGAAGAGGTCTATGAACACGTGGCAAAGTGAATCCAGAGCTTGAAGAATGGTCTTCCCTCTAGATCTAGAAATTATCCTAAGGAAGTTGTGTAAGACGGCATAACTATAGATAAGGAAATCATTTCAGAATTATTTTCATAGTGAAACTTAAATATCCAATCTGCAAGACAATTTAATTCTACCAAGGTACCTGCAATCATACTTAACCATATTTTATTTGTGAAAATGTTCACAATAGTATATTAATTGGAGAAATAAACACAACTATGTATCATGATGTCATTATAAACATGAGGTTATAGGATTAAACACAAACATTCATGTATGTTTGTGTCTGTGTGTGTAGTCTGCATGCATGAGAAACTGAAGGAAATATGCCAAAAAATCTTTACAATGGGACCCCCTGTGATTATTATTTTCATTTTTATATGTATCTCCATTTCCCATATTGCCTACAATGAACTTCTATGACAAAAACAAACCACTGAAGAGATGCCAGAATATTCCCCTGTTTCTTCACTAATTAATCCACCTATACATTCCTGTATTCGCTCATCAACCACATATCGAACCCTTTTTCCACACCACATGGGGAGATGTGGGGAGATTGGTGGTTAAAAAAAAAAAAAACAAAACAAGGAATATTTCTACCTTTGAGAACTTTTAATTTCTAAAATGTCAAGACGATGGAATTTATGAAATCTCACATTTCATGAACCCCTCTTTCTTATCTCCTTAAATAAAATGTAAAGGCTTCCTTTTGTTCTTATAAAATGTTATCCTTACTTATATTTCAAATGTCCTTTGAAAAATGCCTCATCTGATGTCTCAGAGTCCATCTAAAATTCTGAGCCTCATCCTGGTTTTGGAGAGGAATGCCACTACTCCACTACAGATTGGTCAAAGCATTAAGTAATCATCTCTCTGCCTACTTTCCCTTCCTTCCTTAAAAATTAAATAGCAATTCTTATTCTCAGGGCAGGTTCAAATAGAACAATGAGAATTGTTGTTAGTAGTGTATGTTATTTCTTTCTTCTATAATGTCAGAAATAATCAATCGTATTCCCTTGACATTCTTTTTTTTCTGGTAGAATAGATGTCCTGATTTTTATTTTTGCTTGAGTGGAAATACCCAGAGGTATTAAGGATAGTGCCTATTATAATCCAGTAAGTTAGAAATGGAACAAGAACTAGAAACCAAATCTCTAAAATCTGGCTCCAGATTTCATCTAAATTTGGAAAGGAAGGCATACCTGGGAGAGAACGATGCCTACATGAGAGCACATCGTACTCACGAAAGTAAAATGTCTCCCCTGTGCTTCTTTGCATTGGAAATCAGTTGCTATGAGGAAATGGCAGAGACACACAGGGTGGCATTTATAGCCTAAAAACTACCAGGAAAAATGATTTCCCTAAGGTTCCCCATTTATTCCGTTCTCTCCTCAGATGATAAACAAACTTGCTCAGTTTTGAACATCAAGTCTGACTCTCCTTGCCGAGAGATCTCCAGGTGTCCCCTGCTACAGGAAGAGTCAAGCTGGGTCCAATCAATTTGTTCTGTGATTGCCAGACAAGGAGGAGGTAATATTTATCACAGAAAAGACCAGAGTGAAACCGGCTCCTTTTCTGAGGATGTATGCCATTACAAAATTAATAGCTGCACGTTGGATTAGGTCCATCAAAACCTTCAGTGTACACACAGCCCAGGAGAGGTTCACAGAGGAAGGTGGCCATTGTGTACACCGTCACAGTTCCTTGTGCCCACAGTGAACATATGTGAACTACGAATCTGCATTAAGTTGTTCTTTAACACTTCACAACACTGAAATGTTTCATTCAGCATATCCAGAGATCAGCCATGATGTCTCTTTATCAGCTTTGTGTGAAAGATCAGCAGAGGCAGAGATTCAGCAAAGACTTTCTCAGGGAAGGCAAGTCAGTTACAATGGTCAGGAACTGAAAAAACATATTCTGACTCCCATCTTAAAACTTTTTAGGGGGTTGGTATAGCTCAGTGGCAGAGTGTGCACTTAGCAAGCACGAGGTCGTGGGTTCAATCTCCAGTACCTCCATTAAAACACACACACACAACAAACTTTTCCATGTAACTACAAGCGTGCACACACACACATACACACATGCACACGTACACGTACACGTACAGTCATAGGGGAGGAGCGCAGGAATCTCATTAGTGGGAACCTGGGATGTCTGGGGCTGAGTAGGACCAGAAATTAAGATCAATAAACCCTGAGGGACTCAAACTTGATCTCCCCTCCAAGGATCAATCCCAGAGTCTCTCACCAGGCTCACCTTCAGCCAAACACCCAATAGCTCAACCTGCAAGAGTTCCAGAAAGGTTGTAAGACATTAAAATGTACTATTATCAAACAGTTTGGGGCACGTGGAGAACACGAAAGATTCAAATCAAAGGCTAAAATTCAACTGAAGTCAAAATGTGAAGGTTCTACTTTTATAAAAGGACAAAAAACCCCACAAACTGAAATATTTCTACATACGTCATCGACAGGTAGAGGCTGTGACCTCAGAGGGGCTGATTGAGGGTGTGCATCACAGCACAGTCCACAGGGTATTTACTCTTATGGTCACTGGGTGTTTGCTTAGAAATGCTTTTTGCAATGCAAGTCAGTGGCCCAAAGTCAGTCATTTAGTGAGAAATCTCTCAAATGTCATTACTGTAATTACCAATGCTTAAGTGTGATCACTTGAAATCAGACATAAAGGGATTCGTATATGAAGTGACTCGCCCCCATCTCTGTGTCCAGCCCTAGTTCTCTAAATAGGGTGGGCAAATTTTTGTCTTGGGGAAGGATGATGTGGAAGGGAGGCCAAGGCCAGGCAGAGGAAGGCAGACAACCCCATCTCGGATGGGTGGATGCATTCCCAGTAGTTTGCCAGCCCAAACTCCATGAATCCTAGAATTGCTACTTCCGTCCTCAACTTCTCAGCCGGTCACAAGACCCAGAACTGTCCCTGTGGCTATTTAAGGTGGCTCAGAAAGCTGCCACCAGGTGGCGCCACAACAAGGCTGTGACCAAAAGCCCAAACCAGATGCTCAGTTCTTCAATTCATCAACCGCATAATTGAGGAGCTTCATATTTTATAGGACTGGTAAATGGGGACCCCACCTATTGTATTATGGCTGTAGTGTTAGGATAACTTTTAAGAGTGAAAGGAGACTATAATTATGTTGGAGCAAAAGACATATTTATTCAAGGCAAATGAGATACATAAATCACCCTAGTTAAGGCAGGGTTTATGTTATAATAATAATAATATTATTATTATTTTATATTATATTGTTTTTAACTTCTTTGTGATACACACATACATACATGTAAACTGCATGGTAAAATGCCAGCCTCATGCCAATGCCTGAGTGTCTACAGCTTATTAACTGCAGAAAACAATCACATTTCATATATGCGAGCTTTGAGAAACCAGTATCCCCAAACCATTCCAAAAAGATGGAAAAGTCCTCCTTCTTCACTCCCCACTGCCCGTTCTGCCGGCTCAACCTGTCTCCTGATATTTCTGCTGATGGTCTCTTTGGTGAGTCTGGGAGTCTTCAGGACAGATCACATCAACTTTGGTGGCTTCCCAGCCCTCACTTCAGTCCAGCAAAGTACCCCCTATCAGGACATGCACCAGAACAGCCTCCCGGAATTGCTTGACTTTCAAAATAAGTTCCCAAACATAAGAGGTGAGATGGTAACACAAGTGGGCACAATAGGTACCAGTGGGGAGTGGCTGCTGGGACACAGAAGGTCCTTTATTTGAGCTCCCCAGGAATGAGACAGGAGCAGATCTCAGCAAGGATGGAATTTCTTCGAGTGTGGAGACTTGGGGTGAGGGAGGTGTGGGCCCTCATGTTAGATGACCTCATTTGGACTGACAAGCTGGTGAGACCTGGGATGTAGAGGCCACAGCCGGGCCATTTCCATGAGGCAGTGGGACACGCATCAGACAAAACAGCCAGGCCACTGGCGCTTGGAAGGGCAGGGCTGCTCTGGAAGCCCTCTTGTCAGGCACGGTGAAAACAAAGCTGGATGAAGGGGTCCAGGCCGTTCTACTAAGCTTGAAGCAAAGGGCGGAGGAGATCCCCAGGCTCTGGTGACCAGGGAACTGGACACCAGGGACATGAGGATGCTGGTGAGCAAGTTGGTTTCACCGGGGACTTTACTGACTCCTCAGATCCTTTTCTGTTTCCTCCTGTGTCTCCCTCACCCTCTTGTCTGGTTGTACCCTCATTGATCTTATCACAGACAGGCTTTGTTGACCAGATGAGTACTTCCGCGTTACTCTGGGATCTCCCTGACGCAGCAGGTACTGATCCGTTTTCTTCTTTCTTCTGTTCATCCTGGACTCTCCTGCAAAACTTGGGCTCCACATCTAAACAGTTCTAGCTGAACTTAAACTCTGATTCCAGAATTTTATGAGCTGTGAGAATGCTCTAAGCCTTGGTGTTCCAGCCTATGAAAGCTGGAGACCTAACATTTCCTGCCTTCCGGGGTGGTAGCGAGATTTAAACGGAACACTGCATTGAAGCCTCCCAGCACGGTGCCTGTCATTCATTCCTTAAATGCTGATAAATGGCAGTTTTATTTAGATTACACTTAATGCTCTTTGCTTAGCTTATCTTTCCTGTTTTCTCTTACTTTGAAATTAATTTAAAACTAATTTAAATTTACTAATTTAATTTTAAATTAAATTTTAAAATAATTTTCCTTTCTTACCCAATTCCTTTTCCCTATCCAAAAAAAATTTAATTTCACTTTGCTAGTTTTATTTAATTTATTTAATTTATTTAAAATTTTTTTTGGTTTTTTTCCAGAGTGGGGGTGGTAATTAGTTTTATTTATTTACTTTTTCAGTGGCAGTACTGGGGATTGAACCCAGGATCTCATGCATGCTAGGCACGCACTCTGCCACGGAGCTATACCTTGACCCCTCTACTACTTTCATTTTAAAGAATTATCTGTTGATTTTATTCTGTTAAATTTCATTTAAAATGTTTTAATTCCATCTGTTTTACTATTGTTTCAATGATCATTTATTTAATTTATCCTTTATTGTCTTACATCAACTCTATTATGTATCAGATTTTAAATTTTCTTATTTATTTTGGTGACAACACTTAACATAAGAATAAGATCTAAGGATCTAATGTAAAACCTGGTGACTATAGTGGATAACGTAATATTGCACAATTGAAATTTGCTAAGGGAGTAGAGCTTAAATGTTGTCACCAAAAATAAATAAGAAAATTCAAAATCTGATACATAGTAGCGTTGATGTTTAAGAGCTACTTTCTTAGCAACTTTCAAATATATAACACGGTGTTATTAACTATAGTCACCACTCCATACATCCTTCCCCCCGACTTGTTTATTTTATAACTGAGTTAGTACATTTTGACCCCCTTTACGCATTTCATCCACCCCTCCCCCGCCTCTGGCAAACATCAATGTGTTCTCTGTATCTACGAGCTCCTTTGTTTGTTTGTTGTTTTGAGATTATACAGTATCTGTCTTTCTCTGTCTGACTTATTTCACTTATCATTATTTCCTCAAGGTTTATCCATGTTGTCACCAATGGCAGGATTTATTTCTTTTTAATGTCTGTGTAGTATTCCATTGTGGTGATCATTTCACAATATATGCAAATACTGAATTATTATGTTGCACACCTGAAACTCATGTAATGCTATATGTCAATTACACTTCAAAAAAAAAGATACATTATCGCAAAAAAAGTGGACAGAAAAGACCTTTTGTAAGCTATGGGAGAGCTAGTTTTTTCCCTGTATAAGCAACTTTTTTATTTAACCAGGTGCCTTTGGCATTGAAAAAGATGGCTGAAAATGGCTAATATTAATTACTGTACATAAAATAGATAAAAACCAAATTTCTTCTTTATAGCACAAGTAACTATATTCAATATCTTGTAGTAACCTATAATGAAAAAGAATATGAAAACGAATACATGTATGTATATGTATGACTGAAACATTATGCTGTACACCATAAATTGACACATTGTACCTGACTATACTTCAATAATAATGAAAAAAAAAAAGGCTGAAAAGAAGAAAGGGAGACCCACAGAAGGATGTCATTATATCCACCTTTAAATAATTATTAACTGGGAGAGTGAGGCTTTAGGTAAGTGTGAAGACTCACAGCAAACTGAGTTATCTTATGTCAAGGTGAATTGCCAGGGTCAAGGTCAACTCTTTTTCTCACAGCTGTAAAATGAGTCAACTAGGACCCACTCCACCACTCCACCAAGGAATAAGAAAGGTACATATGGCAACACTTGGGACTATGACATCATTTTTATGAGACCTCTTTTTTATTCCATAAAGTTGCACTTGGTTTCTTTTTCTACATGGGCACCTCAGAGGAACTCTCATATTTGATCAGCGTCTTTGGAGAAAGATAAAACATGATACTCATGTCTGTGCAGCTGGACTGAGCAGGGAGAAATCGGGAAGATTAGGCAAGGAGCTTTCATGCCCGAGATCACTCATCCATGTGAAAAATCAAGCCTATTGAACACAAAACCCTGAGCCACCAAAATAACCACATATCCAGGAAGGAAAGGAACAAATGGCCCCAGCAGAGCACAGAGAGTGACCCAACTTGGCTGCATTTCAAACAAATTTACTACCATCCTCTCCAAGCTCGGTTCTGCGCCTTTGTCTCAGCTGCTCTTTAGAAAGTTCTGCTGGCTCATTCCTCTTTTGTGATTAAGTGAGAACACTTGACTATTTTGTGTGTAAATCAAAGGTTTGCCTAAAACAGGATTTGGGTTTTCAACATTCTTAGCCATAAACCTTAGCCAAAAAAGCTTCCTGTGCTATCCCATGCAGCGGCCAGCAGCTACAGGTGACTACTTAAATTAAAATGAATTATAAAGTAAACAACAAGATCCTACTGTATAGCACAGGGACCTATATTCAATATCTTGTAATAACCTATAATGAAAAAGAATACAGAAAATAGTATATATACATACATGTATAACTGAATCACTATGCTGTACACCAGAAACTAACACAACATGGTAAATCAACTCTACTTCAATTAAAAAAAAAAGCAAAAGAAAAGAATTAGAATAAAATACCTACAAATTCAATGGCTCACATTTCAAGTACCCAGCCACAGATGTATTGGCCAGTGTAGACATAGAGCTTTCCCATCACTGTGGAAACTTCTCCAGGCAATGGAAGGATTACAGAACTCAGCTTCCACTAAGCAACTGATTTATATTCCTGCAAGGCTTCCGAAGCTCTGAGAAGCCACCTTCCCTGTTCCCTGGTTGAGCTCCTGATTTGACTCCTAACGTAAGTTCAGATGCTGGAAATTCCCTGGGGGCTTAGGTGAGCAGGTTATTTAGAAATTGTGTTCATCCTCAGAGGCCTCTGCTTCATTTAAGATGCAAAAGAAGACTTCCTCATCTTTAGAACAGCCTCCCAAGATCACCATCGTGGTTAATTCTGTGCTTCAACATGACGGGATCACGGGATGCCCAGATTGAATGTCATTTCTGGGTGTGACTGTGAGGGCATTTAAATGAGATTAGCTGGTGAGTGGTGGGCTCAGTAAAGTAGACAGCACTCCCCAGTGTGGGTGGGCACCACCCAACCCAGCAAGGGCCTGAGTAGACTACAAGGTGAGGGAGATTGGATTCACCCCCTTAATCCCGCCTCAATGCCGAGCTGCGACCTCTCTCTTCTCCTCCTGCCCTTGGACTGGGGCTCAGGCCATAGACTCTACTGGTTCTCGGGCCTTTGGTCTCAGACCGAATCACACCTCTGCCTTTCCTGGGTCCCCGGCTCATGGATGGGAGACCGTGGGACTTTTCAGCCTCTGTAATCACGTGAGCCAGTTCCAATCACCCCTCTCATCGCAGTAAGTGTGCCACGCTGTGGATGCTTCACGAAAGCCCACGGAAAGGCTAATCCTCTAACTCCCTCAGCCCTCCCTGACCTTCCCAGACACGACCCACATCAGGCTTTTCACCTTGGAAAGGGTGCAATTACCAGGTAACCCCTGGGAGATGGAGGGGTCGCACTTCCACTCTCTGAACTACAGCAAAGATCACGTCAGTGGAACCGGGATGAGGACACACAGAGACCATGTGGGGGCAGCTGAGCCTCCAGCTTGGTTCCCTGGGGGACGGAAGGGGTCACGTCTGGTCTGGTGCCATCTGGGCTGTGAGGACCTGCCACTCACCGATGAAGCAAGAACACTGACTGTCATCCCCAGACTTTCTCTTCTGGAGCATCTTATTTCTTCCCGTGATTTGTCATATATTCTAGAAGTAGTGGGCTCAGACAGATAAACGCTGGCTCAGCTGGTCTTTCCAGGGGCCAGGCCCTGAGTCAGTGACCCCGTCTGCCTCTCCACTCGGTGGGCATTGTGTCTGGCTACTGCCGATAGAAGCCCAGCAACTGACAGGCTGAAGGATTATTTTCAAAGCTAAATATTCAGAATAATCGAACAGACTCTCACCTCACCACAGCTTTTCACCATGAAAGTTCACGTGTCTTCCTCCCATCCCAGCTGCACACTGACTACCCCCAGCACTTAAATTGGAACAAAAAATTAAAAGATGGATTCACCACTTACAGGTTTTTAAAAAACAACTATTGCCTCCCTTTTCTCCTCATTAGAGGCCAATGTTTTACATTTGAATATATATTCATCTACTTTATTCTCTGTTGCTCCTTTTAATCCTCATTTCTTTTCTCTGTCTCTTATTTGTAGACCCAAATTTAAAAGCTAGTTCAAAATCCAGTCTTTAAAATGAGAAACAGGGCATAGGATACAGCTCAGTGGTAGAGCTTGTGCTTAGCATGCATGAGGGTGAGGTCCTGGGTTCAACTCCCAGTACCTCCATTAAATAAATAAAATAAAATAAAATAAAATAAAATAAAATAAAATAAAATAAAATAAAATAAAGACTTTTTTCCTTAAAGAAGGAGAAATGAAATATATATATATTTTTTAATTACACAAAACATTATAGGTGAAATCCACAGGCACCTATCCCACTGACTGGGCAAAATAACACAACATTTCAGGGAAGCTGTTTCCCCAGCCCAATCGATGGCTTTAAAGTCACTCAAAACCTTTGACCTAATACTTCTCCTTCTGGGGAGTCAGCCTAAAGTTCCAGTCAGGTAGCCCCACAAAGATCTACACTCAGGGATGTTCACCACAGTCTTATTTATGATGCGGAAAGCCAGAGAGGGGACCCAAAATGTTTAAGGTTAGGTAAACAATAGGTCTAGACTCTGGGATGTTATGTAACCACTGAAGAGCGTGCATTTAAAGAATATTTAATAGCATGAAAGTGCTCACATTATTATGTTCAGTGTCAAAAGCATAATCTAAACCTGCATGTGAAGTGTGAACTCAGTGAGGGTCCCCCACTCCCCCCTCCCCTGCAAAATGCCATTAATTGTGGTGTTCCCCGCCTTAAGACTTTCTCTAAGGGATCAATGAAATAAGCCTTGTAAATTCTTAGCAGTGTTTAGCAGTGGCAGAGAGCCACGCATGTTAGCTACTGTCAGAACACACCACACACACACACACACACACACACACACACGAGACATATATATGGAGTGAGAGAGGAAGACCAGAAGTAACACAAAGTACCAGCAGACAATGAGATTACTAGTGATGTTTATTTATTTCCTTCCTTTTTCATTTCCTTCCTCATACTATTTGAGTTTTCCGTGTTATATGTTAAGCATATATTATGTTTGTAACATGAAGAAGACAGGACTAACCTGTCCTTAATATAATAAAATAAAGGTATTATTTAAATACCACCCACTCCATCAGAGAGGCCATGGGTGAGGGTTCTGGTCATAATGGCCAACAGGATCAAGGGTGATCAGGCTGCCCCTGGCTGTCGGGCCTCTGGTGAAGGATGTCACCTCCACGATAGAGAACTTCATTGCCATGCGTGCAGACCCTCACGTACTCACTCGTGTTCACACCCTGCCTTCTCATTTTATCCACTGTGAGGGTGCGGCAGGAGGAAGGTCTTTTCTAGCTGCTCCTAACAGCTTAAAGGGCTGTTATAGGTCCGCATGGGGCTGGGGGGAGGGGACGTGAAGAATGGGTGCCTCTTAACATCCTCCCTAAGCTGACTTGCCACCCCCCGCCCCGTTTCCTCGGTGGATCCATCAGGTCTCTGCCCACAGGTTGGGAATGTGAGGCCAGATGACCCCTGGTCATCCCTGAACCGGGATCTCTCCTTCCATAAGCAGGAACCTGAGGCCAGGGCAGAGCTGACACTCGGCCAGCACACGAGGGAACTTCCATACTGGTGTTGAAACACAGAAATACTTCCACAGTAGATGGAAAAGGGCTACTTTCCTGAGTGTCCCCAGCCCCTTCCCTCAGAGCCTCTGGGCCCGGCAATCAGGGATCCAGGGAGACCAGCAGTGGGATCCAGGGAGACCAGCAGAGGGCCCCGAGGACACTGCATTAGCATCCGGAGCACCGGGTCTGCCCTGCTGGGCCTCCTGTGCTGTCTGCTGGTCCTCGCCCACCCTCCCCATCACAGGGCAGGGGATTCTGTGTCCTCTGCAGGGAATGGCCCTGTGACTGTGGTAAGTCTCCTCCTGTGGCCCTGTCTCTCCCTTTGGAAAGAGGGACACCACCATATGTCCCTCCAGCCTCAATGGTAAAAATTTAAAATCTTCATAGAGAAAAAAAAAAAGGCTTCAAAAATAAAGGATTTACTTTACGAGGCCGTATGAACATCTCTCAGGCAGAAAACCTGTAACATGCTGAACTTCCTGTTTGGGTTCTTCCTTTCAGAGAGGGGATGATCTGTGACCAGGTCCTCACCACTGCCCAGCAAGGCTGCAGAAAGCAAAGTTAATTATGTATTTCCCTGTCGTCCTCCCCCAGAGATGGGAGAGAAGGATGAGGGGCTCATCCCTGCACCTTCCTTGTTGAGGTTTCCACAGTAAAACTTCACTGAGTGCAAGATGAAGAGATGGCTGAATGAGCACATGAACAGACAGACTCAGTGCTCAGATCCCAGGCGTAAAGGTCATGAGTGGGGACGGTGCTGGAAGAGGGCTGTCCTGGCTGAGCTGTGCACCTGCTCTGAAGTCATCCCTTGTTAGTTTGGGGAGGAGTCCAGGTCGAGAACTCAGACCTGGATTTTGATTCTGCCTTTACTAGTTGTGACTGTGTGACTTTGGGCAAGCCACTTAACCTCTCTGTGCCTATTTCTTTATGCTTAAAATGGGGATAATAATACTACATCAAAGGATTGTGGCGAAGAGTAAATGCTTTAAAGAAACCCCAGGGCATGGTAAGGACTCGATAAGTTGACTATGTTAAATATTATTAGTTTATATTTTCCTGGAAGGATGCTCATCTCTGGTCTCTCTTCATCCACAAGTTTCTGTTCTGGGTCCTCAGAAGATCCGTGCTGATGAGACAGTGAAGGGAAACGGGCACCAACAAGTTGCTTTCCTCATGCTTCCCCCTCCCAGCCCTCCTGAGGTCTTCAGTATTTAACAAGAATCTCCTTGTAATCTGGAGCAGGTGATTCTCTCTGGAAGTTCAGCGAAGGGGGAGGTGGGAGAGGAAGTCATCCACCACGCACTTCTGGTACATTTGTTAATTGCTTAGTTTCCAACCTCACAGGTAATTACATTAAAGGCAAATTATTGATCAAAATAATTTGATTCCTTGGTACCTCTGAACACTCCTATAGTGGGTTGAATGGTGGCTCCTTAAAAGTATGTCTACCTGGAACCTGTGAATGTGCCCTTATTTGGAAACTGAGTCTTTGTAGATGTAATTAAGTTCAACGTCTCGAGATGAGATCACCCTGAATTAGAGTGGACCCTAAATCCAATGACAACTGTCCTTGTAAGAGAGGAGTCAGGGAGAAACACACAGAGGAGGAAGCCATGTGAGAAAAAGAGGCAGAGATTAGAGTGGTGTGACGGTTAAGACAAGGAGAACCAGGAGCCACCAGACACTGGAAGAGGCAGAAAGGATTCTCCCCTGGACCCCCCAGGAGAAACATTCTTGCAGACAACTTGATTTTAAAGGGGATCAGAGTATGCCATTCCAAAATGTGCTACTTTGCCATGAGGATTATTTTGGGCTGAAGACAACTGAGAAACAGCAGATGCAGGGAAAGCTCTCTGTCTTACCTGCTTTTGAGTGAAGGCAGGGTATAAATTTCCCCTTGTGAAGGTTATCCCTCCTCCTCTCTTCTGTACCAGGAAGGGGAGAAAACTCTTATCAATGGAGACACCACCAACAAATCTTACTAAAATAATTCTTATCTTCCATTAACTCCCCCATATATTTACTTTCCTACCATTTACTGCCCATTAAAAGCCCCAAACCTTTCCCTTTGTTCTGTCACTTCTCTGTAAATTTACTACTCTTTGTTAAAATGGTATATGAGCTTTCAGGCTTACCCACTTCTTTGAATTTTCATTTCCTTTTATGTGAGACTCATGTGTACACCTAAAGCTTAAAAATATTAGCATCAAATAAAATATGTATGCCTTTTCCCCATTAATCAGGACCTACATGTTTGTCAGTTTAATTTGCAGGTCACAGGTACTGAACCTGAAAGGGTAGAGGAAAAAGTTTTCCCTCCTGTGCAGTTTCATACCTCTGGGCTCTGAAGCTATGAGAAAATAAGTATTTGTTGTTTTAAGCCACCAATTTTGTGGTAATTGGTTGCAGTCTGAGCAAATTAATACAGCTCCTAAACTCCAGACCTCCTGGACTTAGATTCCTGAACGTGTCGTGGGGTGTCCTGCCTCCTTATATTTGCTCGTATTCAACAGCGTTGTTCTTAACTGCCATTTCCTGAGAATCCACTATGTGCCAGCCTCTGTGATGGGTGCTAGACAAACACAGAAGATGAAGTCAGGGTCCCAGCTCCTAAGAGGCCTGTGCATCTCCAGTGGCACTCACAGCACTCAGGTTGGGCCTTGCACTGTGGTTACTTGTATTCTGGGAAGTCTTATTGTACAGTGGGAAGAAAATGGGAATTTTGGCTCAGAAGAACTGTGTTTCTATTCCAGCCACATTTATCTGGTTCATCAATACGAGTCAAGTAAATTAATTTATAATGTTTGAGAATAAGAATAATATAAATATTCAATTGCCAATTTTTATCAATTGTGCCAAACTTATTCTAAGTACTTCAGTCATTTAATCCTTCCAGCAACCCTGATGTAGGTGCTGTCATAAACCCTTTTGCACAGGTGAGATTGTGGAAGCTTGGAGAAGTTAGGTAACTTACTCGGAGTTTGAGAGCTAGTATTCAGTTAGAGCTGAGCAGGAGATCGGGAATTTGAACTCACATGGACTTTAAGAGACCAATCTCTGTTTCATAGACAAGGAAATCAAACTTCTGAGATACTTCCACAGTGCTGTGATGGGAATCAGACCACACTATGCATATTAACTTACAGAGCCACGTATTATTTCTCCTAAATTCCCCACCCTTCCCCCACTATGCTAAGATATGCAGGTGTCAAAAATTGTATTTGACTGATTTTGCATCTCCCTGCAGATTTACCCACTGTCCCTGAGAGACAACAGACAAGTGAGTCTGGAATAGCATGCACTCCGAAGTTCCCAAGACCATAAAATATTTGGGGCTGGGATCTCACATTTAAGTAAGAATCTCAAAAATGAGTCAAATTCAGTGACTTGGCAAACTGTCAGACATTACAACACGTTATAATCCAATTCCCTAATGGAAGTTACTGTAGACGGGCTGCCACGAGAAGTGTTTAAATTCAAAGCACTTAAAAGCCCACGTGTATGTCCGTGATGCCTTCTTAGCACAGGGAAACCAGTGGCCAGATTCTTCTCAACTCTCTTCAGTGGGAACCCGTGTGAAATAATGAAGGGGTTTCAAGCTCCAAAAGGATGCCTGGGGTGTGAGTAGATGTCCCCTTTGATGCTGTGACACAATGAGTCTTTGTTCGGGCAGAAGAAGTGCCCCAGGATAGCTCCAAATTGGCCCTTCTCTCCCAGGAAGAGAAAGGAGGGGGCCCTCTCCACAGTACCTGCCTCTGACGCCTTGCCTATGGGACCCCCACTAACAAGGATGCCCAGCAGCGTCCACACCAGAATTCAGAGGCACTGACGCTTTTGTATTAGCCGCCCTGGGAAGACAGCCTTTGGGAGAATATTAATTATAAGGGACAGTGCATCGTTACCCTTTGCCTCCTAAGACCTCCTGTTTCTAGAGAGACGTGGAGCTGCCCCAGCTGTCCTTCAGGCTTCACCTAAACCCCCCCACATTCACCCCCACCACCTTAACAGAGAAGAAGGGAGCTGTATCAGATGTCTGAGCTCCCAGCATCCAGTGATCATCCTTCCCCCTTAATGGAAGAGCAGATCTGCAATCCTGATACCGAAAATCACCTAGTCCCTGTGAGGCCAGCCACAAGCTCAGCCAGCTCTCCTCCTGTGGACACTGGACCCCAGGAAGAGAAACGATACATCTCCCGAAAGCATAAGAAGATGCCCTGAAACCGGAGTAGGAGAGCAGAAGAACAGACTCTGCAATTCTGAGATGAATGCCTCTCATCGGCACCACAGTGAGCTGTTTTGTAAGAAGGTTTTTCAACATTTGAAGACTATAGCTGTCTTTTTTTGGTATTGAAGTATAGTTGATTTACAATATTGTATTAGTTTCAGGTGTACAGCATAGTGATTCAGTGTTTTTACAGATTATACTCCATGAAAAGTTATTAGGAGATAACAGCTAAAATTCCCTGTGCTGTACAATACATCCTTGTTGCTTACCTACTTTATACACGGCAGTTTGTACCTCTTAATTCCATACCCCTAATTTGTCCCTCCCTCTGTCTCCCCTTTGGTAACCACTAGTTTGTTTTCAGGATCTGTGAGTCTGTTTCTGCTTTGCTATATACATTTGTATTATTTTTTTAGATTCCATATATAAGTGACATCATACAGCATTTGTTTTTCTTGTCTGACATTTCACTAAGCATAAAATTCGCTAGTCCATCCATGTTACTGCAAATGGCAAAATTTCATTCATTTTTAAGGCTGAGTAATATTCCATTAAACACACACACACACACACTCCACATCTTCTTTACCTATTCACCTGTCAATGAACATTTACATTGCTTCCATGTCTTGGCTATTGTAAATAGTGCTGCTATGAACATTGGGGTGCATGTAACTTTTCAAATCAGTGTTTTCATTTTTTCCAGGTATATACCCAGGAGTGGAATTGGTAGATCATATGGTAGTTTTATTTTTAATTTTTTGAGGCACCTATGGTCAATTGATCGGACAAAGAAGGCAAGAATATACAATGGGGAAAAGACAGTCTCTTCAATAAGTGGTTGCTGGGAAAACTGGACAGCCACCTACAAAACAAATCAGAACATTTCCTCACATCATATATAAAAATAAACTCAAAATGGATTAAAGATCTAAATAGGAGACCTAAAACCATAAAACTCCTAGAAAAGAACATAGGCAGAACACACTTTCACATAAGTCATAGCATTATTTTGTTGGATTTGTCTCCTAAGGCAAAAGAAACAAAAGCATAAAATAACAACTGGGACCTAATTAATAAAAGCTTTCACACAGCAAAGGAAACCATCAAGGAAATGAGAAGACAATGGGATGGGAGAAAACATTTGCCAATGATGTGACCCACACGGGGTTAATATCCAAAAAATATAAACAGCTCACAAAATTCAATATAAGAATAAATAAATAACCTAATAAAAAATGAGCAGAAAGCCTGAATAGATATTTTTCCAAAGAAGACATACAGATGGCCAACAGGCACATAAAAAGACACTCAGCATGACTGATAATTAGAGGAATGCACATCAAAACCACAATGAGGGGTCACCTCACATCTGTCAGAATGGCTATCATCAAAAAGTCTACAATTAACAAATGTTGGAGAGGATGTGGAGAGAAGCGAGCCCCAGGACACTGTTTGTGGGAACATAAATCGGTGCAGCCACTGTGGAAAAGCATGCAGAGACTGGCACTGTCTCAGCACCATCTGAGCAGAGGGCACGGTGCTTTAAGGTCGCTGAGGGAGAGATGCCTGAAGGGCTTTGCCTGTGAATGCGTTTTCCATGATCAGTCAGGTACATGCCTTTAATTTCACTGCCAAGGAGAAGAGAGTGGAGTTAATTCCCCAAAGGCGACTAAATCCCCAGAGGGATTGCTCAGGGCAAGGTAAGGACTGGGTTCTGCATTCTAGGGTGGATCTGAACCCTCCTGATTCAAATGGTAAACAGTTATTTCACACTTACTGCTGAAGACTGAATGTTTGTGCCCCACAGATTAGTTTGCTGAAATTTAAGCCCCAATGTGAAGGGATCTGGAGGTGACCCCTTTAGGAGGTGATTAGGTCATGAGGGTGGGGCCTTTGTGAATGGAATTAGTGCCCTGATAAAGGAGGCCCCACAGACTCCAGGGAGATGACAGTCATCTATGAACCAGACACTGAGTCTACTGTCACCTTGACCTGGGACCTCCCAGCCTCCAAACTGTGAGAAATAAATGTTTGTTAATTAAAGCCACCCAGGCCATAGTATTTTTGTTTTAGCAGCTGGAATGGACTAAGACATTTACTAGAGACCAGGTTCTCTGATAATTGTTTTATAAGCCTGATTTCATTTAATTTTCACAACAGCCCTGCCAGGTAAGTGCTAATCATTATCTTTGAAGTCAGAATCTTATCTTTGAAGTCAGAGAGGTTAAGTAACTTATGCAAGGTCACACAGACAATAAATAGTAGCACCAGTGCTCAAGCCCTAGTCAAGCTTTTAGCAATGCCAAGGATTCTTGAAGTGACCAGTCCTTGAAGTGATGTCCTATTAATTTGACCAGACCATCCCTCAGGTGTGCCCTGGGCTCAGGTGGTCTATTCAACCAGAAGCATCCAGGCAGCAGTAGAACCAGAGGCAGGATTTCAACATTTGATGCCATTTGAATGAAGGGATGAGTACTTTACAGCTGCTGAGGGAGAGATGCTAGAACACCTCTGTGTTTTCTGCCTATATGAATCCCATCCTTTCCTAGAATGTCTTCCCCTCCCAGAGGTGATCATCAGTCTATGGGGAAGGCACGCACAGAGAGGTACAGAGTCCGACCTGTGCAAGTCTACCTGGAGGCCCTAAAATTAGGTCTTCAAAGCCCAGCTCCAATCCCATGTGTGCTATGAAGCCTTTGATGGTGGAGATGAGGGGAGGCAGTGATGGTACCTGCAGTACTGGGCTGGGAGTTAGCGGACGTTGGATCCAGCTGTGGCTCTGCTAAGGGCAAGCTGAGTGACCCTAGACCAATCATTTAACCTTTCTGGGCCTCAGTTTTTTTTCTCTGGAAAATAAGCGAGTGGAACAAGGTGAGGCTAAAGATTCTGCTAGCTTAAAAATCCTACAATCTGTCTATTTTGAGCTCAAAATTTTCCTTAACTTATGGCTTACTATACATGATCTTGTACAGCATTATTATTTCCACATGTCTCTATTTCTGTCATGTTTCTCTGAAAATTGTGAGTTTCTCGCAGGTAGGGTTTATCTAGATTCTCAATCAAAGCTTATTGATTTACGGAGTTTGAGTCCCCTTGTCCACAGATAACCTGGTATTTGACGTATTTCCTACTTGTCTATTATATCACGTGGACACAACCAAGTTTTAGCATTCTGGGAAAGACAGACGGGCAGGAGACCAACTGTGATTTGCAGTGGGCCGAAATACAAACAAAGAGTTATCTAAGTAACAGCCCCTTGCTAATTTGTATTCTAATGTCATAATTTGTAAGGCAGACTCACACCAATAAAGCTAATAGGCATATAATAAAAAGCACATCATCCCAATTTTTTGCAGTTCATTACTGTGAATTAGAGCAAGCATGATGAACAGGGTCACTTCATCAGATTAGATCTCATCAGATCAAAGAATGTGAAATTTTAAAACACCAGCAGTTGGACTGTTGAGATAACACAGTAACAACCAGTTAAGTAGGAAAAAGGTAGGTACCATCCGCTCTAGACGCCTTTGTCTTGCCATTAATGGGAAAGCCAGGGAAAATAAATGCACTTCAGGGGCTCAAAAGTTATTTTAAATTCCATGTGTATACTTAAGAGAAAAACAAGCCAGGCCCTAAAATAATTAAAGCCATCAATATGAACTACTCAGGTTTGAAAGGGACCAATATTTCTTACTCATAAAAAATGAAGTAGCACGTGCAATTTGGTTTCTTCGCCATCTGCTACTTGAATTGCAAGGTACAGTTGGAAAGTTAATTTAACACCAGAATAACATTAATAAGAATACAGAATGCCTAAGTTAGCCAAAGCATTTAAAAATGGCTTTCTTTTTTACAGTCATTTTTTTAAGTTGATAAACTAAAAGTAACAAGAATGATTTTAGAGTTTTCTTTTTTTTTTCTTTCTGGTTTTCCCTCCTTTAGAGAAAGGGAATATTAAGTGGGAAGAAAAGCAAATTTAATAAAATTGAGCCTAACAACACATTTCCCTAGAGAAGACTAGGTTGCGATGTTCAGATGTTTCTCCCATGAATGTTGAAAGCTTTGCTTAAAGGGTCTATTTGAAGAGCTTGGTGGAAAGCTTGAAAGAATCGTACAAACACATGAGTGAAAATCCAGATCAACCACTCAGTCAGTCAATTCACCAAGTTTCGCCGAAGAACAAGGAAAGCCTACTGTGGAATGAACCATTTTACACTATTTTAGAATTTAGTCACAGGAGCCCCAGTGGCCACTTCCCATGCCTCCTGGCTGCCTTAGCTAGAAAGACTTGCTAGCCTGAGCAGCTCACTTCACCTTCTTCTTTTTAAAACCCTGTTTGCTAACACTGCACTACCCACCGGGAAAGGAGGCTCGATCTTGTTCTGACGGTGGTACCAAGGCCACGTTCTGCTGCTCTGGGACATGAACTCTTATGTGTGGGCTTAGAAAATCCACCAGCCCTGCATAAGCTGGGGTTGTTCCCAGTTCCCTCGGCGTTCTGAGATGTGCTGGGTAAGTGTTCACCCACCCTTAACATTCACGACTGAACAGACCTCAAACATAATCAAACTCAGTTCAGTTTTATACCCTCTCTTCATAAACACCCCAGCATCTTAGGGCTCCTTCTTGGCTTCTTTATCTTCTCCAGGTAAAGTGACAGGGACCACTCTCCCCATCCCAAGCGGGGATGCTTCCTGGGTTTACTCAAAAGTTGAATAGACTTTTTTGGGGGGTAGTAATTAGGTTTATTTATTTTTAGAGGAGGTACTGGGGCTTGGACCCAGGACCTAGCGCATACTAAGCATGTGCTCTGCCACTTGAGCTATACCCTTCCTCCCCAGATTTTTAATTTTTAAAAAATAACTTTGATCATGGGAAGAGGATTCTTCAAGTGGTTTAAGAAGCATGTAAATGATCAGTCTTGTACCAATTACCAAATCACCAGCAAGTCCTCCTCCTTGGTGAGACGGTGGATCCCAGAGACACGGACCAACTCCTCAAACTCTGTGAATCCAGAACCTCCTTCTATATGTTCCCCCCTTTCCCAGTTTCCCACCATTTCTTTATTTCTTCCACATCCATCTCCTAAGTGTCTACCATGTGCCTGAAACACAACTGGCTGTCGGGGACACAGGAACACGCTCGGAGCCCTTCGTGAAAATCAGCCCAGAGGATTCGTGAAGTATTACCTTCACTCCTCACTTTTCTGTCCTTACACCTGATATACTCATCTTCTCTATTTAAATATTTTACTATACAGTATAAGCTTTCAAAATGAATATACACTCTATCCCTTAGATGATTTAAAAGATGCCAAAGGAAATAGTCCTAAGCATTGATCCTTCGAGGGACCACGGTTCCCACTCTGGACCACCCGCAGGGCTGACAGGTGGTGGCACTTGTCACAGGTGCAGTACCTGGTCACAGCCTACTCTCTGCTGTCCCGGACCCTCTCCTGGAATAGGACTCTTTCCACCTACAGGGAGGACCACCTTTGGAAATTTTCACAAAGATGCTTTTTAGGCTAGTAGGGTCTCACTTATCTCTCTCTTTTTCCTTTGCAATCCATATTCAATCACTTTGCAATTCCATGATGATTCAGTTTGTTTAAATTGGTGTGAAATAGGTGAAGACTTTTCTAAAGATCAGACGCCCTGATCCTTTTGTAGACACACACTCATTCACACAGTCAGAGAATTTAACTGATTATTGGACTAATTTCTTCTCTCACCAGGTAGGCATAGCTGTTCAAATGCTCATTAACTGACCCAAATTAGCACTCAGAACTGCTGAGTTACCTTCCTTAGGTTTAAACTACTGGATTTCAGTCATAATTACAAAGCATTATCCTCACCACCAATGTCATAATCCTTTATATTTGTATAATATTTTATCGTTTACAAAGTTCTTTTGTATCTAGAATCTCTAGCCATCTCATGCAATTCGCCTCAGTTGTGGTAGGTCATAGGGCTGGATTAAGATGGGTCAGATATGAAGTTGCTCATGAAAGAAAGAAAAAGAGGTAACAGAGGGGCCAGGAAAAGAGGAGGTGAGAGGCCAAAGAACAAGCAAGAGAGAGTCAGATAAGCAGAGCTCAGTCTGTGTGACAAAAGGAACTAGGAACAGAATGTTAAAGGCATCTCCAAAGCTAGTGTTTCTATTTTGCATTGTCTGAGCACTGGTGTGAGTTCTCTGTGACCGTGGGCACCTTGAGTCTCTGGGTTCTTCTCTGCTCAAGAACAGCCCCTGTCGTCTCTGCGGGATGCTTTTGATGAGGACTCGGATGTCCCAGAACCTATGTCAGGACTGACATGTGTGAAATTGGCGAACCCACCACATCCTGCGAATATTAATGGAGAACCTACTGTGTCCCAGCACATTCTAATCCCTCCGTGAGTTTGCACCATGAATATTACTATTCCTATTTGTATTGAGATATGACTTTTCTATCCATCAAGGAAACTGTGGCTCAGAAAAACATCTTTCTGTGCTCCCAGCACGAGCAGTGGCAGACCTGGGATTCCACCAAGTCTCGTGCTACAAACTCTTACACTGAGTTGTGCTGCCTTGTGTGATCCTGTCTCCCATAACTATGTTTATTGTTTTGTTTTGTTTCTTAAGAACTGAGGAGCAAACAGAGACAGCTAAGCCAAATGCAGTACCCTCAGATGGGGCTCTGAGAACTTCCGAAGGGCTGAGGGAGGGCAGGCGGGTGCTTGTGGACGTCCGCAATGGAAAACTGCGCTGGAGCTTGTGCCGCCCCTTAGATATGTAAGTAGCGTAGTTCCCCTAGGACAGAAACTCTGGGTTCCCAAAAAGCTAGGTGAAGGACGGCTTCCACACAGTTTGAGATGTCAGAGTGAGCATGTGGAGAGGGGACATCCTGGGGACAAAACCTGACTGCAGGGAGGGGGAAACAGGTTTGGGTTAGGGCCTGGGTTTTTAAGATGAATCACATTTGTCTTGCCTGAAGCTTGGATGTACGAGCATGCAAGATGGATAAAAGTATTTTTCTTTTATTTCAAGATGAGAGAGGAAAGGTGGAGACTCCTAGGATGAATTTCACATGATCTCTAATGAATCTCACCATGGATCTGAAGCAAGAGATGGGTTTTCAGGCCAGGCTGTCCACTGTCCATCGTGACCACCTGGTTCTGAAAGTCCGGGATCTTTGTTCTCTGCTGTCTTTCCAGAACTTACATTCTGGTGACTCACATTGGTTTACTCTTGTCCCTTAGCTGCCAAAACTGGCCGCCACCGACCAACCACAACTTATCTTATCCTCCTGCTCCTCCAGTGAGGCGCCCGACACCAGGTTGATGTGGATCAGCTTCATCAAGTCAAACCTCACTTGCCCTGTTAACACTGCGCCATCCCAGAAAGCAGTTTTAACTCTACTTGTACTGTGGACAATTACTAATTCGTCATGCCATTCAAAAATAAGATCAGTTGCCGACATGAACCCTTTCTTTTAATTAGGCAGGGCAATTCAAAGTCCATCCCAGAGATCGACAGTCCCAGCCAGCCCGGCCCCCGCCTCTGCTCTAAAGGCTAGTGGGGCTGGTCTATCTCCACCTCCAACCTTTTAGCCAATCATTGAATTTTCTTTTTTTTTTTTTTTTTGATACATGTGGGCTAGACGGCCTGAAAGTCTTCTCACGTCTGTGCTGTCTGAAATCCCCCCAGTTAGAGAAAATTCCCTTGATATGCTTGAAAGCATTCTGATTCTGCCATAAGTGACTCTTAAAGTGGCTGAAATCAGTGAAGAAGCAGGAGTGTCAGAGCCTGAGGTCCTTCTGCACTGGACCAGCTGGATGACAGGGGTTCTGAGTGGGCCATTTGGTGGCCTCAGCACTCAGGAAGCAGGCAGAGGGGGCAGCAGAATTGCATGGGGGTCCGCAGCCCAGCGGCAGGGCAAGGCTTGTTGGGGCAGGCACACATGGTGGTGTTAGCGGGGCAGGAATCCTACCACACTGACTAAGGTAAGACGCAGCCAATGGCGGTGAGACTTAGGCACTGACCCAGGATTCTGGGACAGGATGGAGCCAAGGTAAGGCTGACCCAGTGCTGTGCGCGCTGCCCTACTGACCCAAAGGGGTGAAGTCCTCTTGACTCAGTGAGTCCTGTGTTGGAACCTGACAGAGGAACTGCCCCAGGACCAAGTGCTCTACTGATGGGGGTGGAGGGCTGTCAGGAGGGGAGCCAGGCAGGGGGTTTTGGTGACAGTGGAGGCTTAGTATCAGTCTGGAGAACTGTGGGGAAGGAAGCCTGGGGACTTGGGTAGGATGCCCTAGAGGAAGCCCTGTTTTGGGGGCAGGAACCAAGGATGGGCTCTCTGACCCCAGTGTGCCAGGGCCAGAGATGGCATGATCTGGGGAGATGGATCCAACCCTTCCTTTCTTCAAAACCCAATCAGTTTGCTGTAGCCCTAAAATCATTACCTTGAAGAAGATGAACGCAACACCCTCCCTGTATCTGTGTTTCTTGATTAGTGGGGTTTTCAGGTTGATGATTTTGTTTCCGGATTCCCCTGTGTTACTGGGGGGGGGGTGTAGTTGACTATTGAGTAGCAAGGCCCCGGTTTACTTTTCTAAATAACAGGATTAAAAGTGATGGTTGTTTCTCTCAAAGACGGTTCACTTTCTTTGTAGATTTCACTGTCCCTGCCTTCCTAAGAGAGAAGGTGACTGCTCTCTTGCCCACAAGCACACACATGCCATGTGTCCAATGTCTCAATTTTAATTCATCAGCGAAGTATGAAATTATTTTTAAATGATGTATCTTTCGATATTCAAATGAGAATCAATCTGGCAGGGAAAATTATATGATGTGAATTCTTCCTCGTGCATATAAATCAGCTGTGAAATCATGTGAAACTCATGTGTGTTTGCATTCCCTATTAGCAGTGCAGGATAATTATCAACAGACCTTAGTGAGCCTCACTTAGCAAAAGTTCTCATTATTTAAAGGATGGAGACTTGCTTGGTGCCCCTTGGTCTGCAAAATACCTAGCTCAGCTTGTGCCCACCGTGGAGTACACATCAGAGAGGTACGTGGCTGTTATCCAGGTGCTGAACAATCAGAATTATCCCTGGAGAGCAGAGGAGATGAGAATCTGATTTGATGAGAGACAGAGAGTGGGAAAGAGACACAGAGACAGAAACTAAGCCACTGGGAACAGTGGAAATTCTAAATCAACAGTAGGAATGGATACTTTGAAATTAGAAGCTACGTCTTACAGTGACATTCGAAATACGATTCTCATCACATGTGACCCTTTTCTATCCAACTTGTGCTACTTCCCCCACAAACCCCCGGCCCCGCCACTCACTGCAGAACTGGGCCACAGCACTGAATCGGTAAGTCCAGGAGATCGCTGGCCTGAAATCATCTTTACGAGATAAATATTATGCATTATTATCTTGTTGCTTTCAGGGGGCGCTCCTTGCTCCTGGCGATTGCCATGGGGCTCTGACATTAACAAACTAGTGAGAACCATTGGTCTAGTGATCTTCCACTTCCCCTGAGAGGAAGGCCACCATGGTCTGCATTTCTCAGGGGACCAGGCACAGCGGCTCAGCAAGGCCAGGAGGGCGTCCTCACCCTCCCACCACCTCTTCTCCATCCATACCCAGACACACGCTCCCTCCTCTTTCCCTCCCCAGTGCCATTGGCTCTGCTGATTTTCTTTGGGTTCTTAGAGAAGTGTTGAAAAGAGCCAAATGTGACATGTGGGCAGAGGCGGTTGTGACCAGGAGGGGACACCCTGGCCGCCCTCTGTCTCTGTGTCGAACTCTCCTCTTCAACCCCACAGGCACCTGTAGCATGGACCCCCCCCACAGCTCCCCCAGGGACTCGTTCCTGCTAAGGGGCTCTCTGCAGAGATTTTAGGGGACTCCTCTCTGAAGCTGATCATTTGCAGCAGAGAATCTCCTCATATCACCCCTTTGAAAAGATGACTTTGTGCGCAGGTGACATTTACATCCATTGCTCTGCTTGGGAAACAAGTCCCACCCATTTCACTCACAGGACAGGGCTGCCCCCCTCCCTCTCCTTCTGATGGAAAGAAGAAACCCTTTTTTTCCCCAAGTCCATGCCCCCCACAAAGTATGCAGAAAGCCAACTCCACAGAAATAACCCAGTTACTGAGGACTGTCTTAGGAATCAAGATCTTTGTTTCTAAATATGGTGCACACACCCACGAAATGGTGCATCCTTATCCTTCTGCAATGCTGTGTGGCTCTTTTAGAACACTTGCCACTGCGTGATTGTCACTTGTGTATGTGTCTGTCTCCCCATCTGACGGGGGCCCTTTGAGAGCAAAGCTGTGTTTATTTCACTTGTTTTTTTCAATCCCTTACTTCCACTCCTTACTCAGACCAGGAAGAAAGATTTGGGGTCCAGCCAGTTAAAAGACCAGTAAACATATCTCCAAGGGAAGTATTTATGACTGTGAAAATGGTACCTGGGCTAAATTCTGAAACACTTTTCCTGCAAAGAACTTCAGTATACCAGCAACTTGCAAGCAAATCTACGTGGATAAAATTCTAACTGCCAGCTTCAACCATTCAGTGGCTCACCCCCATCACCATCCAGAAGCAGCAAAAGATGAAAGAGGAAGCTTGAAAGAGACTCGTGTTTATCTCCTTAGAGCATATGACTTTTGATGACAGTCATGTTAAGAGGGAAGACTTGATTCATTTAATTTCATGGTCCTGCAGCTGTGGGGAGAGAGGCCAGAAGTTTTATCAACTTTATTAGTAAGTCCAACTTGTCACTGATGGAGGGCAGCCCCACAGGAAACCCTTACTTACATAGTTAAAGCATCCAAGAGATCTCAAAGAAAGGCACCAGCCAGCCTTAAATAAATGCCCTGCCTTTCCCATCATGCTCCCATGTCATCTGAATTATAAACAGCCCTAAACATAAGAGTAAGAAGGTCACCTGATTCCAAAGAAACCTGGCATTCATGTTAGAAATAGTGGCAAGAGTGTAAGTCTGAATATAAACCAGACAGGAGTAAGTTAATGATATTTTACAAATTAACATCTTAAAATATTTGCTGCAAAACACGGAGCCTGAAATAATCATGCCTAAAATCATGCGTCTGAAAATTTTGTATTTATATCATTTAAGAAATTGACATGAAAACTACAATGAGGCCTCATCTCCGACCCCCATCTCTACTACCCCCGAGCCACAACCGCCCCAGCCAGGAATGTGGAAATGAGGAAAATGAAATTTTAAAATCAGCACACAATGGATGAAAGCAGAGGGATACAGAATTATTTCAAAGAAATTGAGTGGGTCCTGGCGCAGCAAGACAAGTCTTTAATCTGAGGAAGAGAGTCATAGTTCAAAGACGAGCCATGTCTTCATTAACACGGACTGGATCATCTGTGGAAGTGAGGAGAGCCGTGGACGTGAAGGCTGGCGGAGCCTCCCCAGCACCAGCCCGGCGAGGGCAGCCAGCTGACGTTGGTGGGGACGATGGGTATACGGTCTGTCTGGCACCCCCCCTGGGTCACAGGGAGAGAGCTTATCAGTTCAGATAATGACACCGACCCCCTTGCTCTGCTTCCGTGGGCACCAGACAAGCTCCTGGTTACTGGTGTCCTTCTCGCCCCTCGGCAGGTGACGGCAGAGGCTGGCTGGGCAGACACGTGCCTCTGCTCTACCTGCCAGCTCTATTTCTTATCATTAAGTTAACGATCTTGTATTTGGGTTCTAGATGTCGTCTCTTGTAAGCTTAGAGATTGTGAGTCTGTTCTGGGACCATCTCAAAGAGGCAATTTCTTAACCCTGGGGTAGCCACGGCTGGCCTCTGGGTGCCTACATGTTCTTTTTGATATCCTGATCTTGCCACACACTCCTTTCTTGCTAATTCCTACAAGCAAATATTCTATTTTTTATTTTTTTTAAATTTGCTACTTAAAAAATTGAAGTACCGTCAGTTACAATGTGTTAATTTCTTGTGCACAGCACAATGTCCCAGTCATGCATATACATACATGTATTCATTTTCATACTTTTTCCATTAAAGGTTATTACAAGATATTGAGCATAGTTCCCTGTGCTATACAACAGAAACTTTTAATCTGTTTTTTTATACAGTGGCTAACATTTGTAAATCTCAAACTCCCAAATCTATCCCCTCCCACCCCCTTTTCCTGGTAACCATAAGATGGTTTACTATGTCTGCAAGTCTGTTTCTGTTTTGTAGATGAGTTCATAGTGTCCTTTTTTTTTTTTTTTTCAGATTCCACATATAAATGATATCATATGATATTTTTCTTTCTCTTTCTGGCTTACTTCATTTAGAATGACCATCTCTAGGTCCATCCATGTTGCTGCAAATGGCATTATTTTATTCTTTTTTAAGTCAGAATAGGATTCCATGGTATAAATATACCACAACTTCTTTATCCAGTCATCTGTCAGTGGGCATTTAGGTTGCTTCTATGTCTTGGCTATTGTATGTAATGCTGCTGTGAACATTGGGGTGTGTGTATCTTTTCACATTAGAGTTCCCTCTGGATATATACCCAGAAGTGGGATTGCTGGATCATATGGTAGGTCTATTTTTAGTTTTTTGAGGAATCTCCATACTGTTTTCTATAATGGTTGCACCAAACTGCATTCCCACCAGCAGTTACAAGCAAATATTTTAAAACAACATATAATGAGGCTGCTTTCATCTAGTTGAATGTGAAGAAAGCATCCAGCATCCAGTACCACAGTAACAGGGCCCTCCTTCTGCTCACCCCTCATCCTGCCCCTCCCTGAGGTCCACACTCACGGTAGTAATTCCTACGAAGCTCTCTCTCTGCTCACCTCTCACCCCGCCCCTCCCTGTGGGCCACAGTCATGATAGTAATTCTTATGAGTCCTACATGCAATGACTCCTGAATCTGGAATTCCAGCCCAGCCATCTCTCCCGAGCCTTGATTGTCCAATGTCCAGCTGGACCCCTTGACTCTGAGATCAGACAAGCACCCCAAAGCCAACATGTCAAACCTGAGTTGTCACCACAGCTCCTCCTCTCCTGCTCACCATAAAGAATGGCACCCACTGTTCATGCTTAAAACCTGAGCAGCCATCTTTGTCAGCTTGCTAGGGCTGCTGTGACCAAGTGACAGACACCTCTTGTTTCACAATGCTGGGGGCTTCAAGTCCATGACCAAGGTGTGGACAGGGCTGTTTCCTTCTGCAGGCTGTGAAGGAAAGACCTGTCCCAGGCCTCTCTCTGTGGCTTTTAGAGTAACTGTCTTTTCTCTCTGTGTCTTCACGTGGCCTTTTCTCTATGTCTGCATCCCAATTCTCCCTTTTCCTAAGAGCACTAGCGGTTATTAGAGTTTCCACATATAAATTTGGGAGGAACAAAATTCAACCCACAATAACATTCCTCATTCTCTGACCTCCCTCAGCTCTGACATCAAAGCCCTCACCGAGTCCCACTGACTCCTCCTGCATGTCTCTTTATCATGGGGGCTGCCCTTTCTAGGGCTCTGTCATTTCCTTCCCGTGCCCCCCACTCCAGACCCCTTCTCTCCCCTTCATACCTAGACCCAGAGGGCTCACTTGGTGTGGCCTCTAAGTCACTTCAGGGGTGCCCCCTCACCTTGGTATGAGGTCAGAATTCCTTATCCCAGCTCAGAAGGCCTTTCAGGATCTAGATCCACATACTGAGCCTCACTGCTTGACCACAGCCCACCCAGGATGGGACGTCCTGCAAAACTGACCTACTTCCAACTTCCTGAAGGGGCCAAGTTCTCGTCTCCCAGTCTCTGAAGATGCCCTTCACCCTTTAACTTCTGTACATCTTCAGCCCCCAGCTTGGGTATTACTCATACCCAGGCTGTATGGAGTGTCATCTTTTTGTACCCTCATGTCATCCCTTCTTAAATCATAAAATACTGAAATGGTCTATTTATTCACCTACAGTCTCCACTAGACTCTAAGCTTTGCAACAGGTTGGACTGTATCCACATGGCACACAACTGTATCCCTAGTGCCTGGCATGAGTCCTTAGCTCACAGCAGGCATTAGAGAGCATTGTTAGATATCTGCTGAAAATAACAACTTCACAACTATTTTTTCTAACCAAGCTTTTCAGACATTTTGTTAAGAAATCAAATTTTAATCAATCTACATTCTGAGTAGGTAACAATGTTGGAAGAGTTCTACTATGGTTTTAGTTTCAAAACTCATGAGCTAGGAATTCAAATCCTATTTATATACTCAGACAGCACACACTGATATTTTCACATGTTGTTAGCGACTGTATGTCCCCATTTGACTGAGACCATTGGTTTCATCCTATTGTTCTGGTGTAATTTTAATAGCATTCCTGTTCACACTCACGAGTGCACTGGTTTGGATGATTAATTATGCAGTCACCATCTCATCCACCAGTTGACAAATGTCTCGTATTATAGATGGAAATCATATTTTTCTAACTTTGCTTTCTTAGGAGAAAGTAAATAGCTATGCTCCAAAAATACAGAATGAGGATTGTTTAAGAAAATGGGGTTTGGAAACAAGAGGGTGATGGTAGCTAAGGTTTGTAAGATGCAGAGTTTTAATTTAAAGCAAACAAACAATACACCTGAGTCAGTTTGTGATAGAGCCAACAGGGGATTCATGTATCTGGAGTGATTGAGGTAAAGCAAATTAGGGTCCAGGCTAATACAAATCACTAATTTCTGCTTGTTTGGATTTTTTTTTAAGACATTGAGAAATGCACCCAATTACTTTCTTGCATTTAGAAAAATCATGATCAAGTCCTCATAGTTCAAAGGCAGAAAGGTGGATGGGATGTCAGTTTTCTAGAACTTCTGCATCAGATTGCCCAAGATTGCTTCATAATTTCAAGTGTTAACTGTATCCATATCTGTCAAATCTCAAACCTCCACACAACTCCCCATAAAATAAGCACAAAAATATACCCAACAGCTTAATACAGGCACCTCTGGGATTATTTGTTCATTTAGATTTTCCTTATCCTTGTCCTCCCACTCCATCACCAATGTCAGGGAAATGTTTTTATGATTCAAAAAGATACAGGCACCCCAGTGTTCATAGGAGCACTATATACAATAGCCAAGACATGGAAGCAACCTAAATGCCCACTGACAGATGACTGGATAAAGAAGTGTGTGGTATATTTATACCATGGAATACTACCCAGCCATAAAAAAGAATAAAATAATGCCATTTGCAGCAACATAGATGGACCTAGATAGTCATTCTAAGTGATGTAAGCCAGAAAGAGAAAGAAAAAATACCATTTGATATCACTCATATGTGGAATCTTAAAAAAATAAAAAAAGAGAGAGAGAGAGACTATAAACTCATCTACAAAACAGAAACAGACTTGCAGACATAGTAAACCATCTTATGGTTACCAGGGAAAGGGGGTGGGAGGGGATAGATTTGGGAGTTTGAGATTTACAAATGTTAGCCACTGTATATAAAAATAGATTAAAAGTTTCTGTTGTATAGCACAGGGAACTATGTTTAATATCTTGTAATAACATTTAATGAAAAAGAACATGAAAATGAATACATGTATGTATATGCATGACTGGGACTTTGTGCTGTGCACCAGAAATTGACACATTGTAACTGATGGTACTTCAATTAAAAAAAAAAAAAGCGGGCCTTTTAAATGATGGGAGTGTAGAATGGATTCACATCTAGAGTAAGATTTCTTCATCAATTTTTGCTTAACATAGTTCAACATTTAAAAGCATATTCAGAAAAACAGAGGTTTTCATAGTAAAGTGAAGACTCATTGCGTACTCATAGACACGAGGTTAATGTAAACCAACCTGGTCAAAGGAGTAGACGTGTTGGGGGGGGTATGCATCTCTACACTGTCATTTAAACTTGCACTACTCAAAATACATTGTACTTCTGTGAGTGCTGTTTTTAAAACTAAAATTAAGTATGGAAATATGGCAGCTACAGATGCTTTAATAAGCTTGCAAAATGTATTTGAAGATACTGTTTTTTTCTTAAGGCCAATTACATAGGACTGCCATAGTCTATCACAAATACACATATACACAAACACACATGTATTTTCTGTTTCAAAAACCAAGCAGTTTAATGTCAGCAAGTTCTATATAAAACATAAAACTAAAAACTAAAACCCAGACTCCCCAGAACTCCCATATTGAAACAGAGCTGAACGCTCATACAGTCTAGCTAGCCTGTCTCTCTACATGGGGTCATTCTGCCCCAAATCAACACTCAGATTGTCCTATGAACTATAAAAGTTGAGTTCATGCCCTTTGAGAATTGGTGAAAAATCCAATTTGCTTCATTCCACCCCTGGCCACAGAGACAGGCTGATCTAATTGTCAGAGAATTTTCAGTTCTCAACTGCTCAGAGAGCTTCTTGTAAATATAGCCACTTCCCGTCTTTCTAATGAGAGCATTGTGTCCACATCTCCGAACAAAACACAAGCAAAGGTGGGGTACCTCTCCTTTACAATCTATAGAAGGTTCATTACAGTTGCTTGTTTCAGAAATGAGAAATGTGGGACCCTCTTCTTCCACCTAATTGATACCTAATTTAAGGACACTTTTGTCCATTGCCACTGAGAAATGGTTGATGGAATCTGGATACTGCAGACCTGGGTATAAAACTCTACTCAGTCATCTACAAGTTGCGAGTCCCTGAGCAAGTTTCTTTAGCCAACCGAGGTCTCAGCTGCGTTGTTTGTAAAATAGGAATAAAAATAGTATCTAAGTCACAAAATTATTGTGAGGATTACAAAGATAATGCAAAGATCTTGGCGCCTGGTAGGTCCTCAATAAATACTGCTATTACTGTTGTTTGTTTTTACCGTGGCGGTTGTTATTGCTGCTCATCTGAGAAATAACTGGCAACCCTGAGCACGTACAATAAGTTTTAGTCGTACAGAGTTGTAGAAGAGAAAAAGTACAGACTTCATGCAAATCAGAACGATCTGCAGTCCAACCCAGTTCTGACACATAGCAGTTACGTGACCTTCTGCTATTTTCTTAACCTCTCTGAGACTCAGTTTCCTCATCTGTAAAATGGGGATAATACCTGCCACACAGGATAACTGTGACTTCAAGGTAATGTCTATAAAGGTAATTGGGACAGTGAGATGGTCACTGTTGAGATGATTAGTTCTTCTGTCTCCTCTGAGGCATAAAAATAAGTATCTTCAAAACCACCTGATATCATGGTACTCCTCCCTGACAAAACACAGTCATCCTGAGCACTTTTATGACCCTACTCAGTTCAGCTGAGGATGTAAGAGCTTTTTCAAATTCCCAAGAATAGGAAGAGACTAGAAAAGAATAAAAACAGGTGAGCTGAAAGAAACCTGCTGGCTTTGCTTCCTTACCAAAGAATGCACTCAGCCCAGGGAAGCAGGAAGAGGCAGAGGCAGTGGCAGCTACAGTGAGGCCACCCAGTGATGTGGCTGATTGCCTTTTGCAGTTTGGAGAGCTGAAGTCAGAATTAGAATCGGTTTCAGGTCCTAAGTCAACACTCAAAGGCTGGAAAGTTGTTTTTGAAAGTGAGTCTAAAATAATAAATCAATCTGACACAGGGAAAGGACTCTAAATAGGCAGTGTTTCCCCATGGCTGAGAATTCAAACATCTCTTCTTTGCTCCTGGGCCAAGAGGAAGGGCGAAGAAAGAAATCCCAGGCTGATGGCCTAGAAAGCTACCGTCTTCCCTCCAGAGACTAAGTTCAGAGCACCATGTACCCTTACTGAGCTGGGGAACAGACAAGCAGGTAAATGAAAGGCATCTTTTTGGTCTGAACCCTTGACACAGCATCTCTGAAGTTAAGTGTCTGGTATATTGATTGCCTGTTCACTGGGACTTCAGGGAAGGGGGGAAAAATTCAGCACTGGCTGAACCTGCTCCAACCCTGTGTTTCTGGATCAGTTTGAGTCAGTCCCTGGTGAGAATTCTGTGAGCTTTGAGGCAGCCCCTCGCAATGAGCAGAACAGCAGAGATTCTATTTTACTCTGTATTCACATAAAGTTCTTATCAGCAACTTCACCTCCTCACTGGTCCTCTGGACCACCTAGGAGGGATCGCAGGGTTGATGTGAATCAGGCACGTGGTTTTCCTCATAGGCAGCAACCAGCCCACCCTACACAGGGATGTTCAGACTTATTGCCCCAGAATGGAGCCCCAGGGGGCTGGGGCTGAGCATTCTGAAGGCATGTTCAATGCCAAAGCAGGTCTATGTGGCTCTGGGCTAACAATGTGGACTGTGGACCACAATCAAAAGGCACCTGGTCTCGATCTGGAACCAGAACTCAGTAACTATAGTGTGAGCTTGATGCCAAAGACCAGCTCTTCCTTATTAAGATGGCAGAAACTTTTAGCCAGGAGCAGCTGGGGAAATCTTTCTATGCTAGGTATTCAGATCTTCTCCTTTTATGATCAAATTCCACAACCTTCATGGTCCCACGTCTACTAACAGCCCCTGTGGCTCTACGTTAGATCAATCACTCCTGTGACTCATGCAGGATTCGTGGATTATAGGGGATTTTCAGTGTTGCTCTAAACTTGCTCTGAGATCAGGCTTTAACGCACTTAACGTTATCAACTGTACTTCCCTAGCTCTGTTCTGTTTTTTCTTTTTTGCTCCTACGTGGATAAATGCGGAAGTGAAAGGTGTAGGGCTCTTCCAGGGAGCAGTTAGTCGGCCTGTCATCATTTGTGCTTCCACAATGATGCTTTCTGGGTCTGTGACGCTTCTGTGGGAGGGCTTTCTGGGCAACCTAAGCAGTCTTATGGCAGCAGCCCCCATCTCCCCCCACACACCCACGTCTTCATTGCTGGAAGTGCTTTACTTTAGAGTCACTTCCTGTAGCAAGCCGAACTACATCTTCCAGACCAACGTTAACAACTGTCCCCTTGTTGCTTCAATGGGGTTTCATTATGGAATGTTTCTTATGCCTGTTAACACACATATTGCAGAATCAACCACGGCCATGTGTCCCATAGGTGAGCTTCTGTAGTAGGGAAGCATCTTTGTGTCCTATTACAAGTTAATCATGAAATCTCTGGGAACCCTGCCTTCCGGGGAATGAGCGTTGAGCTAAGATACCTTTGCTCAGCTCACAGGAAATGTCTTGACTAGGCCCACCTGTAAATGACTTTAGGAAAGAATTTAACACATTCCCTCCAGAATCTGGCCTGAACCAGGACTTTAACCTTCCCCTTTTAGTATCAAAGAAGCCTGAATTCTAACTCGGGGAAACGGTTTTGTGAGACACTAGTCCATCATCTTCTCGGTCTGCTGACTTCTCGAATAAAGTCACGATTCCTTGCCCCAGCAGCTTGCTTCTTGATTTACTGGCCTGTCACGCAGTGAGCAGTTTGAGCTTGGACCTGGTAACACTTCCAACAACTCTCCAGCCAGCCCAAGACTGCTGGGCTGTTGCAGAGCTCACAGAAATGAATGGAGAGTCTCAGAGTACAGCAAGATGTCTTCTGTCCCTGGGACTGTTTACTGGTTGTGCCCTCTGTCAGGCAACTGAAATAATTAGGATGGCTTTGTAAGGACTGCATAGAGTAAGCACAGCTCAGTCCTCATTCTGAGTAATCTTCACCTGTGACTCTTCTAAGACTCACCTTTGACACTGAAAGATGCAACAGCCCAGGGCAAAAGGGAGCATGTCTGAGTCTCACTGAATCCCATTACACAAGGACTCAGCAGGGCCAGGAAGAGGCTGAGACAGAAAGAACTCCATCGAGTCTCACGTGTGACAGTCCTCCATGGGTCCCTTTGAGTCTTTCTTTCTTGTTCTTTAGGATTTCCTGAAAGGAATGCTATTCCCATCACACTTGCCTTCAATCTGATGGTAAAGAAGAGCAAAGTGAAACCCCTTCCCTGAGCCCCATTCCATTCCTCAGCCTCACCCTGTTTATAGCTCTTTAGGGGGGCGTCTTCTCTGGGTGAAACACCCCATCAGTAGAATGTGGTCTGCATGCCTCAGCAGCATGGATGAGAGCTCTTGGTTGTAACCAAAAAAGCAGTTCTGGCTGATCCAGGCAAAGAGAGGCATTGTTGGAAGGGTGTAGGGAAGCACACTTGAGGCAGCCTAGAACCAGAGTGAGAGAAAGAAGAAGAGCCAGGGGTCTAAGTGGTAGAGGAGACAGCCGAGGTCCCCCACAATCAGGTGGGACAGGTGGCCCTAACCTCTGGGTACTTGATGCTGCCACTAGAACCTGGAGTATCTCTAACAGTCTCTAGCTGCCCCTGCACTGGGGCATTGTCTTTGCACGGGAACCAGGCACGGAGGGCCTCTACCTAGGCTGGGTCAGGTGCCTGTGCCCAGCTGCCAGAGAGCAAGGAGAGGAATCATCCGGCTCTGCCTGGATTCTGCCTGGGCAGTGGGAACCTGTCTTCCATATCAGGTGGGAGATCCCCCTAAGCAGGCAGCGAGCGCAGATGGTAGCCAACCAATAAATAAACGGGTAATCCAAGAGGCAAACGTTCAGAACAGACGATTTTAACAATAAGGACAACTAAGACTTCAAGGTTTCAAGGAAAATTCACCTTCTCCTTGGGCAACCTCGACCAAATGACTTAGGGCTTTGGAATCTCAATCTACTCATCTGCAAAGTACAGATAATAAGACCAGTATTTCAGGAATCACTGTGAGAACAGAGATACTGTGCACACAGTGCCCACAAGGGTTTGATATAGTTCCATGTCAATGATTTATTCTCACTCAAACAAGAAAGATGACTTCACCAAAGAAGGTGGTGGTAAGAGAAGGGCCCATATCTGGCTGGCTCACTCACTTGCTCTGCAGGATTTAGAAGCAAAATCACACAATCCAAAGACATAAACATGTGGTCCATGCTATAAAAGGGGGGACCTGGGGAGGGACAGGGAAAGATGGGATTGGGGGTTCTGCAGGAAGTTTTCTGACATAGTCAATGTAGCATGGAGCACTTGCTGAGTTGAGAGGAGAGAGAGATTTGTGTGTGTGTGTGTGTGTGTGTGTGTGTGTGTGTGTGTGTGTTGTGTGCATGAGGGGAAAAGGAATTAGGAAGTAGGAGCCAGCTGAGTCAGGGACAGACTTCCTCAGCTATGCAGGGCCAGTCTGGTGCTGAGGAGACAGGCAAGGCAAGAGTTCCAGGGCTCTGAGTGGTGGGGTGGGGTGGGGTGGAGTGGGGAGCTGCAACTACAGCCAGATGAGCAAAGGGCAGAGACCTCTACAGGAAGCTGGAAAGCACACACGTGGGTCCTGGCCAATAATTACTTGAGGGATGGTGGAAATTATTTTCTGGGTTTCCTTACATTTAGAGTGACCAAGAGTCCCATTTTGCTACAGACTGAGGGGGCTCTCCAGAATGGGGGGACTTTCTGGGTAAACTGGAAAAAGTTGGTCACCTGACTTCCAGTACTAGGCTGGATCTCTGATGGAAATTCCAAATGGAAGCAAAGCAATTAGGCAGGGGAGATTAGCACCCTCTACTGTGGGGTAGAGGCAGAGATGAGAAATTCCCCTGCCCCTGACTCCTGTGGTGGCCAGGGTACTTTGATAGACATGGGACAGAAGCAAGGTAGATGAGGAGTGCTTCTGAGACCTCTGTTTCCAGGAGCAGATGTTGGTAGGGGGTGGGGGAGGGAACTGAGGGGGCACCATCACTGCTGGTCCCGGGGGGGGGGGGTTGGTAGCAAAGGCTCTTATAGCAACTAACTACTACGTCTGGCTTATGGTTGGCAGCTGTCCTCTCCCAGCACTGAGGTTACTGTACTTGAGAACACCTTGGCCTCTTTCTACACTGAAGAGGAGCCCTGAGTTCCCTATGGGATCTTCTGCTGAGCAGAACTGTCAAGGTGGGCAGAATGCCCCAGGAACATCTGGCTAACTGCTGAACGTTGCAGTGCCAGCTTGAGCCTCCTTCTTTTACTAGCTCCATGCCTTATATGACTGCACCCAGCTCATGCTCTGAATGGCATGGGCAAGTTAATGTTGCCCATATTTATTTTTTCACCCCAGACCTCCTTGACCACTGGACTCCAATTGTGTGCATAGTCACCATTGCCATATGAAACCAATACAGAGATCTTGATTGGAAAACCGTCTTATTCTTCTAAACCTGCACCTCTGCCTTGGTAAGAAAAATAATGAATGACCACAGGAAATTCCAAATCCCAAGTACTATCAAAATACTTGTTTTGGGAGCCCACCATAAGGTGGTTTTGTTTTGTTATATCTATTTTTTTAAATTTTATTTTATAGTGGACAGAACACTTAACATGAGATCTACCCTCATCACAGTTTTAAATGTACAATGTGTTACTGTTGACTATAGGTACGGTGTTGTACAGCTGATCCCTAAAGCTTATTCAGCTTACTTGACTGAAACTATGCCTACTGATTGGTAACTCCCCATTTCTCCCACCTCCTGACACCTGGCAACTACCATTCCACCATTTGAGTCTATGGATTTGGCTATTTTCAATATCCCATAGAAGTGGAATCCTGCCATATTGTCTTTCTGTGACTGGTTTATTTCACTCAGTAATGTCCTTGACGTCCATTCATGTTATTGCATATTGCAGAACTTCCTTCTTTTTATAAGGCTGTATACACTACATTTTCTTTTTACATTCGTCTATTGATAGGCATTTAGGTTGTCTCCATATCCTGGCCATTGCGAATGTGCTATAGTGAACACAGGAGCTGGGCTAGGTCCCATTTAGGACAGGCAGCCCTCGCAGGCTTTAGTGACATACACGGTTATAATTTGACATCAACTGCATCAAAGAGTCTCATCACACCTTTCATATTCTATGTTATGAAATTGGGCAGGAAAGATCAATAGCCATCATCACACCACCAGTAGTAGTTGTCATACATGTTATGATGAGCTACACACATGAAAGTCACAAGAGAGTGTACATGTGAAAGTTACAAGCACACCACAGGGATTGACCACTAAACTGTAACTTCACTGAGCATGACTTGCTGTAAAGAAAATCTGATGGAAAGAGTTAGACACTAAGTGCAGAGCAGTACTGTTGCTGACATTTACATTTTAAGCTTTTTTTTTTTTTAAAGATGCATATTATGTATAACATACTGAAATTTCCCCAGGAATCTTGGCATATATATAACATGCAAGATATGTCTATCTTTCATTGTCATATGTTTATTGTACCTCCACATTCAATAAATAAAAGTATTCCTTCCACTCAAAGAAATTAGGTGGAGTGGGAACTTTTTTTTTTCTAAGTTTACAATATAGCACATTGATAAGGTGAGCTGCTGATGGTGTTTATTTTGTGTATTAACGAATTTTCAATAGGCAGTGTTTACTTAGATCAAATCTCCAAAGTACAGAATTCAGGGCTTTCCTTGCCTTTGGGAAAAGCTGGAACTCCTAATTCTGAACGTGAATAAAGCAACTCTAATGTCTGTACATAAGTAAATGATTTGTTCTTCTACTAGAAAAATATCCTACCCAATGGTCTGTACTTTCTGGTAGTAACTATAATATTTAATTACTAACAAGGTTAAGATGACTCAGACCAAGTATATGGGGTCTCCAAAATCTCAACTATGGAGTGACTAAGAGAACACAGCTACTCTTATTTTAGTCCTTTATCCCTGGGTTTTGAGTGCATCGTGTGCCAGCACTGGGTTGGGTACTGAGATGTCGCAGTGTTAGGGAACTCTCATCATGGTGCTGTAGGGAATGCAGACAAACCACAGGCAGGGAAGTAAATATGTATATTTTAAATATACTTATGTAAGTATACGTAAAGGGCTCTGGTGGGTCAAGTTTAGGTTGGCATGAGGGCATAGAAGCACCTGTCAGAGACATAGTGGAAGGTAGTCTCAGATGTTTAAGCTGAGACCAGAAGGCAAAGAGAAGTGGGCTAGGCAAAGAGGAGGCTTCAAGTGGAGGGGAGACAGGTGTGATCAGGCAGAGAGGGCAGCCTTAGGGGACGGAACTCACTAAGTAGGGTTCTTGTCACCTTTTCTCTTCCCTCTCTTCCTCCTAGCCCCTGTCTCCACCCTAAAAATTAAGAACACTTGTTCTGTTCCCTTTGGTTTTCTAAGCACGTTCACATATACCCCTGCCTTTTCGCCTACAATGACCCCATAAGGTACATATATGATCTTCATTTCATTAGCTTTGCTTTTTTTTTTTTTTTTTAACACAAACAAGGAGCCAAGGCCCAGAGAGAGAGAGAGAGTTTAGTGGCTTACTCCTGTCCACACAATAGGCAGGAGTAAGAGCCTGAACTCACACCCAGAAGTTCTAACTTTATGTCCCAGGCGCATCCCACTAAGTGATGAGGAGGAGCTCAGGTTGGGGGGAGGTGATCGAATCCGAGAGCTCGGCCCTCTCTGATCCACCACTGGTCCTTGCTGGCCTCCCATGCAGAGCTCTGTGTTGGGATTTCCAAGGGTGGGGGACAGAAGACCCTCTACATTTCTGCATGAATCCAGCAAAGGGAATAGACTCTGTGGAGGCAGAAAGGGCCCTCAGCTGTGCTCCAGGCCTGTGCATCTGGGCAGGACCACGGTTAAGGGACAGCCAACCTACAAGGACACAGATCACTTGGCTCCAGAGAAGACAAACCCACTTAACAACACCTGGGGGACAGTCTTCCTTTTGCCCTGTTGAATTTTGAATCCAAGTATAATCTATTTTTTAATTTTCCAAAATTTAAACTATTGACTATTAAACTGGCATAAATATTAAACTGGAGTATTAAATATGGCCTTTGCCCTTCCTGCTTATAAAGGCTTTATGTTGCTTTTAGAGTGTCCTTGTTAAAGATCTGTTGCCTTGCTTTGGGTGCCCCTGGTCACAGGAATGTGAATAGTTTATCTTAGAGGAAATCCCAGGTATTAGCAGTGAGAGGGCAGAAAATGGAGACAGAGGAAGGGAAGTCAAAAGAGGCTTATGACTGAGCTGATTAAGGCCGTGACAAGGGAGCTCAGTCTCACTGGGGACCTCTAAGCAGCCTTATAGAGTGACCCCCCCAAGTTGTCCCCCAAAAGACCAGAAACGGGGGCATTTGTCCACCATCAACACCCCCCACTGATTGAGGGTTGCCTCCAAGGGAATTAAACTCTTCAACTCCCGGATCAAGAGGGTTCTGGGAAAATCCTAGAAGGGGATACAGAAAGAAACCAAGGTTCAGTGCTTGGGGTGGGTCCCTGGCCACATGTAAGTACCATCCCTTCAGCTTCACTGAGGCCAAACGGGGCACGAGGACATGACACTGACACCCCAAGCGTTGTCACAGTAAATTAAGACTCTGGCGTGTGGGATTTGGGGGCAGAGCACATACACTAGGTCCTTGTGCCTTCTGCCTCTTAGGCTGGCTCACTTAAATCAGGGGCAAGTCACAGATTTTGAACACCAACTTCTCTTCTGTTGAGAAAGAGAGAGAGGAAGGAAAGAATCCCAGCCTATTTACGCCGCAGGGCTGTCGCTAGGGCCGAACAGTGTAACGTGAGGAAATACGAAGTTCAACACAAAGGCTATTCATTATGCTGACCACTTAAGGTCCCCCTGAGAATCCATTACTTACTCTGGGTCTGTGAGCATCCAACACTGGGAGGCTGCTGAGGTTATCAGAAGGTCCTCCCTCCGACATCTAACAGTGGGCAGATGTGCTCTTGGTCTTTTTCTTTTTCTTTTTCTTTTTTTCCTGGTGGCATCTGTTCCTACTCAGCTCACGTGACTCCAGGACTCTGCCACAGGTCCGTGCAATTGACAGGACCCTTCAACGTGCCAGCGAACCACGCTTCCCACACCAGATAACACCAACTGCTCCCTTTTGGAATCCTGCCTAGGAACTTTTTTCCCAGCAGTTTATAGCAAAAATAAGACACCAACCACCCTAACATCTGTCACAAGCTTACCATGTGCCAGGCGCATTCCTAAGCACCTTAGAGTCTGTGTGTCATCTAATCTCATAATCATATATTGTATATATTTATTACCCCAAATTCATAGGAGAAACGGGAGCTTATCCAGATAAAATAACTGGCCTAAAGTGACATAGCCGCAAGTGGTGACAACAACGAACGAGTCCAGACCTGATCTCAGAGCTGGAGACCGGAACCACCTCATGACATTTCGTCCAGAAATCAGATCATCACCCACTTTATTCCTTCCTTAGGGAAATAGTAACATTCCCTGGCCCATCAATTCTCCAAAAACCTTTAAAATATCTATTTGTTTCCCCCTCTTCTTTTCTGAGCAAGACGCACTTTTTTTTTTTCTCACTGATCTATTTCTATCCTTCCCACCTGGTGACGAATAGTAGTGTCTTCTAAATGCAATTCTAATTTTGAGAGCACGGGAAGGCAGATACGACATTTCACCCTGGAGCTACTGTCATTTTAATTATCTGGCACGTTCACAGAAAAACATCCCAGAGATGCTTACTTCCTTTCGTTTCCTTTGTGGTAACACAGCTGGATCATTTACGAGTTGAAATCTTTGAAGCTGGGATGTTGCTTAGGTTGTATGACACTCCGGGGATTAATAAATTTATGAACTGCTTTAATTTGCTCTAATTAAAAATAGCTTTTTAATTGGTTTTTAAAAGAAAGTCTTACAGAGAATTGGTCCTTTAAAACAGGTCAAGACAGGGTGGCGTGAGGCAGGTTTTTACTGATTTACCATGTCACTACTCAAACCACATGCATCCCAGCCCAACCACTGAGACTGCATAGATTGGCCAAGGGGAAAGAGAATGGGAGAATACAAAAGAAAAGATGCAGCTCCAGGCATTTGCTCAGCTCAAAGAGTGGTGTGATTTTGGGCAACACCCACTTGGCTCTGCTTATGTTGAGCTCAGCTGTTCAGTGAACAGCAGTGATGTTTTCTGCTGCCATAGAAAGATGCAACACCTTCAAAAATTAAACAGTCTTCTGCAATAGGACCCTTTCCACCTCAGGAAGTGAATTACATCATGAGATAGTTGGCGATCTGTAAATCAAATCATGTGCTGTTTGAGAGGATGCTCTGAATGTGGGCTTGCTTGGTCTGTATATGTAACATACTGTACCATGCAGGTTGTTACTAAGTTACAATTGATTGTTACAACTGAAGTTGCAATCCCACTACGGATAGAGCAATGATATTTTTATTATCCCTCACTCGCTCCATCTTCCCTTTCCCTCCGAGCCTCCCCTAACAGAGCAGGATAGTCCCACAGTAAATCCAATGCTGTCAATCAGCTGAACCCTGTGTTGGAAGTTTTAGTCAGAAATCACACAGGCAGGTGTGCGATACCAGCTGCATGACAACTATTTCTGATTTCTCAGAACTTCCCCAAATGCCTCCCTTTCCCAGGGTGTGCGTGACATTTCTATCACGTGACCCACTCAATATCTGTGTCAGGCCCTTCCCAAAACAAGACTGCTGGTGCATGATGATAAATAGTACCGTGATCTGCTGTGATTCCCACCCCTCCACATGCCGGTAAAGGTCGCCTAGCAACTGTTGCTAGGGGCAACACCAGCAACGTTTGGTTTAATTCAGTGCAACAGGACAACCTTAGTCTCCTGATGGAGGTTCAAGTTTATGTCCTAGAGATTAGGACCCCCTCACAAACCCACACCTGTTACACCCCGCCTTGCGCTTGCATAAGATTTAACTATTATTACTAAATTTGCTCATTTAACGAGATCAAAACGGTCATTCTGAACATACCACAGCTTCCACCCAGGCAGTGGGAAAGGGTTAGTATCTGATTTTGAAGCGGTAGTGGCTTGGCCTCGTTCCCTTCCCTAATTAACATTCACAACGTTGACTTCAAAATGGTTTCCAAACTATAAAGCCCGGTATAAAAATAAAAAGTTTTAAGAAGGAGAGAAAAGTCCTTTATGAAGCCCCTGCTGGCATGCCTTTTTCTTTAATGCACTTAAAAAAAAAAGAAAGAAAGAAAATAAGGCTGAAAATGTCTGTGTTTGTGGATTACACCACCCCTACTGACCGATCCTCTTAATGGCTCAGCACTTTGCAAATGAAGCAGCAGTTACCCCAGTTCTGTTGGCTATTAATTCAGTCTACATAGGTTTCTGCTTGTTTAATGAGAGCAGAATATTTTCTACCAAAATGCCATGTTCTCAAGGTGCATAACAAAATAGTCCTATAAAATGGCCTATGTTAAAAATAGCCTATAATAAAATAGCCAGTTAATGTAAAATGTTAATTTCATGTCACCATATTTGTAAAATAGCCAGTTGGTCCCCATTTAGAGAAAAAAGAATATATATTAAACAAGTTTGGCTTTGACCTGGGCTCTTTATATTAAACTACCCAGTATGACTGTTGAAACGATCTGAACCTGCTACTTGAAACAGCTACTGGAACTTCCTGCTACTGTCAGCATTTTGAGGATACTTTTCTGTTTAGGTGAGGCTAATTATTCAACAGTAATTAATACTCCTCGCTAGCATAAATGAGATTTCAATTAAGTGTTCATTGTTAACTTTTATTTTAAAAAAGTCTTCCAAAAAGAGCAGAAATATGGAACTACAATGGTTTGAGGGACACCTGTGAGTTCAGACACTTGTGATCAGAGTTTATACAATTTACATTCAAATTACGTTACTAGCCAGCATGGAATGTCACAGTGACTCTAATCCCCCTTCTACAGAGTACTGGAGGGAATTTGTTTTTCCCTTCTGAAGAAAAAAAAAAAAAAGCCAATTGAGATTTACACAGACATGGTGCCAGGAACAGAAATTGCAAAAATAAAACAAGGGAAAAATAACAGAACTGTGCCTTGCAGGTGCATCTCTGCCTGAAAAGATGGGAAATAGCTTCCTGAGGACTCCGAGATCACCCATGTAGGGATTTCCTGGCGATGGAGGGATAGCAAAGCCAGAGGTAGGATATCTTTGGTTTTCCTGTGTTAGTATCACCACCAAACTGCTTTTCTTGGAAAGCTAAGCACCCATGTGGAACGGGACCGTTGTTTGCCCAGGCAAAGCTGATGGTGAACAGCCTGACTGTTGAAGAACCTGGGGTCGTTATCTCTACATTGCTCTTCAAAACATTTTTTGTGTGTGTGGTACTTCTCCTCACAGGCTAAGCTCTCAATCTTAAGAAATTAAAAGCCCTTCAGGTTTGGGACCTAAGAGATGTGGAAGAAGTCACCATTTCCAAGTACAAGGGGATGGATTATATTGAGAAAAGGAGGACAAATTCCACTGATGGGATATTTATTATCATCTGGAGACATGGAACAGGGGGAGGAGGATGACAACACCCACAGATTTAGCTCTATTCTCTATTTTTTTCAACATAGCAGCATGTAGTCAGATAGATTTAGCATACCTAAAAATCAGAAACTAACTAAACATCAAGTGCGTTCCTGAAATTAACTTTCATCCCACAAATCTCTCAGGGGCTGAATTTCTATGTTAGAGTTTGTGAGCATTTCTTACCGGTCGTCACTTAAGGATGTTGGAGAAACTTAGTGATCGATAGCCCATAGGCATAGGTAGTATATTAATGGTAATAAAAAATGACAAACGTCCAATAAAGACCCACAAAGGATAACTTTCACCTTCCCATGTTCTCTGTAAGGATCTAAAGTGTAACCTATGCCCTAGTGCACGACCTCAGAGCAAAATTACAGAGTGAAACAGAGACAGAGAGGCAATAAATGCCAAATGAAGTCATAATAGATGGAGTGCAAGGGGGGCTCCGTCCTTTGTACAATAATGGGAAACAATGTTGATACTAAATACTGATCCTAAATACTAATACTAGATCCTAAATACTAATACTAAATTCTAAAACATCTAATACTCCCAAGTTGTCCATGGGGAGGTCAGCCAGAGAGTGAGAGGAAAGGGTACTCTGCTCGTGGGAATGGAAAATGGTGCAGTCACTGTGGAAAACAATATGGTGGCTCCTCAAAATTAAACACAGAATTACCATAAAATCCAGTACTTCCACTTCAGGACATACATTCAAAAGAACTGAAAGCGGGGGTTGGAAAAGATCATTGTACCCCTGAGTTCAGTTATTCACAATAGTCAAAAAGTGGAAGCAACTCAAGTGTCTACAGAGAGATGAATGGGTAAACAAAATGTGGTCTCTGAACATAACAGAGTATTAATCAGCCTTAAAAAAGGAAGGAAATTTAGACACATAGTGTAATATGGATGAACCTTGAAGACATTATGATTAAGTGAAATAAACCCACCACAAAGGGACAGATACCATGTGGCTTCATTTGCATGAAGGAGTGAGAGCAGTCAAATTCACAGAGACAGAAGGGAGAATGGTGGTTGCCAGGAGATGGGGGAGGGGGCGTGGAGAGTTATTGTTTAATGGTTATGGAGTTTCAGTTTGGGAAGATGAAAAAAGTTGTGGCGGTGGTTGGTGGTGATGGTTGCACAAGAATGTGAATGTTTGAATGCCACTCAACTAAATACTGAAAAATGGTTAAAGTGGTAAATTTTACATTATGTACATTTTACTGCAGTTTTTTTTTTTTTTAAATAAAGGAGAGGGGTCAGTACCGGGACTGCAGTGTAACCACATTCAGGCCAGCTGTATGAGTCAGATAAAAATGACCATCTTTGAGTTTCGTTCCCTGCCCGAGACACAAACACACAACATCACTCACATGCTCATTAAAATCTCCTTTCCAACTATGCTCAAAATGCCTTCTTTTTTATAAATGAATCTACACAGCTCAGAGAATAGCAATTGACTTTGGGCTATTCATAGATAATTTTCCCTAAGGGTGAGGGGGGCAAGACGATGTGCAGCTAAACCAATTAGTCCACTTAATTAGGATTAATTAAGTCTTGCTGGAAAGAGAGCGAACGGAATGGAATACAATCATTTTCAGTAAAGGCAGGACCCGTCGTGAGAATGTTGGTACCAGGCACTCAGCACCTTCTCTGTAGAGCTAAATGTTGTTACTGCCCTCCACCAGGTCCTCCTGGCTTCCACCTGGCAGGGACTGGAAGGTTTGCATGCCTGGCCCCCTCGTGTTAGGTGGAGTCACACGACCAGGTCCAGCTAATGAGCTGTGAGCAGAAGCAACATGGGTCACTTCCGAACCAAAGCATTTAATTGCTGGTGCAAGAATCTCTAGGGATGGCAAGTGACTGGCAATGCTTGAGAGGGTGACTCTCTACCAGAGCGAGGAGTCACAGGTAGACACACTATAGGAGATGTAAATATTTGTAAATATTTGTCTTCATAAGCCACTAAGATTGCAGGTAGTGCAGTTTATTTAGCCTACCCTATTTTTTCTTGTTTTGCAACAAAACAAAACCAAAAAGCAACCTAGGCACTGAACTAGGTACCTCACACATACACAGGCTCACCATGGAGATATTGTGGGTTTGATTCCAGATCACCCCAATAAAGTGACTATCACAATAAAGCAAGTCACATGAATTTTTTGGTTTTCCCAGTGCGTATAAAACCTATGTTTACACCCTGCTGTAGTGCAATAGCATTGTGCCTACCTTACTTACATACCTTAATTTAAAAATACTTCATTGCTAAAAAAATGCTAACCATCCTCTGAGCCTTCAGCGAGTTGTAGGAGTAGCCTCAAAGGTCAATGATCACAGGTCACCATAACCAATATACTAATAAGGGAAAAGTCTGAAATATTGTGAGAATTACCATAAACATGACACAGAGACACAGAGTGAGCATCTGCTGTTGGAAAAATGGCACCAGTGGACTTGCTTAACACAAGGTTGCCAAAAACCTTCAATTTGTGGAAGCAATGCATAACTGGAGTGGGAGGAGGGTGTAGCTCAGTGGTAGAGCATGTGCTTAGCATGCACGAGGTCCTGGGTTCAATCCCCAGTACCTCCATTAAAATAAACAAACAAACCTAATTATCTACCCCCCCCCCAAAAAGGAGGCCAGCATTTTCCAAAAGCTGCTCACATCCTCTTATGGCTGAACTGAATCCCCCTTAAAATTCATATGTTGAAATCATAACCTCTTGTATATCAGAATGTGATTCTATTTGGAGACCTGGTCTTTACAGAGGTAAATAATTGCAACAAGGTCATTAGAGTGGGCAGTAATCCTATATGATGGGTGTCCTTATAAGAGGAGGATGTTTGGATGCACACACACACAGGGCGGTGAACTTGTGAAGACACAGAAAGAAGACAGCCGTCTACGGGCCATGGAGAGAGGCCTCAGAAGAAACCAGCCCTCAGAAGACAACACCTTGACCTCAGACTTCTGGCCTCCAGACCTGTTGTGTGAGTCTCTTCATCTGTGGTCTTTTGTTATGACAGTCCCAGCCTCTCCCGGACTCCAGGGGCCAGCACACCTCTGAAACCCTCATTAGCTGTGATGCTACACCACTGCAGCCGGCTTTGCCACGAGGCCTCGAGAGGACACACGTCGGCCACAGAGGATCAGCCTTTCTCACAGATCTTTGCCGCGATCATCCTGGAACTGACCCAAAGCGGGGCTTCAAGGGCAGCCAGGAACTCCCCCAGACCCACTCTCTACTCTGCAGACTGATGTCACCCCGGTTCAGCAGGAACCTTCCAGAGAAACTGCTGGCCATTGCTTGGTTTCTGTTTGGACCACCAAAGTTTTCTCAGGTCTCATTAAAATTCTAGGTCTTCAATTTAGGAGTGTTACAGAGAAATAGAGGCAAAGTCAGTTTATCAGGAAGAAACGTTACATCACAGCCAAACACAAAACCTAACGTCACGAATATCAGGAAAGTACTTTTCAAATACAGAAGCCAAAGGAGTGGGGTTCAGAACCAACTAAGAACACAGACACACACACACAGCCTTTATCCCACTGAGATAATGAGCTGTAAATAACAAAGTTATTTTGACAAAACACCAAGTCCACCAGGCAGAAATGTGCAGCGCCATTCCTGCCTGGAAGTTACGGTGCCAAAAAGCAAGAGAGGAAGGGAAGGACCCTCCTCAAGGGAAATAGAGAAGCGAGAACAGGTAAAGACATTGAGGGACCAAAAACTCACAGGAGAGGAAAGCTTGTGCTTCGAGCAGCAGAAGTGGGCAGCAGGAGGGGCAGAGGGTGTCCAGGTACAGGGACACGGAAAGGGCGGATGCTGTAGGCTCCGCCCACGAGCACAGCTGCAGGAGCTGGGTAGCCCTGATGGGTACATGAAACCCTAGACAATTTTTCACCAAAGCAGTCTTTTCCAAATGATCAAATGGTGATGGAGGTTCTCTACTTGGCTTTGCATGCAGCTCTTTCGGGGGGAACACCAGTACGAGCCAGCATGTGATAGAAACGGCTGGTCTCCTGGGGCATCCATGTGTATACAATGTTGGCCATGCAGAGGGTCTAGGGACCCCAAGAGACCAGTGGGAGCCTGGATGGCATCTCCAGAGGAATGCTGCTTTCATCCTGGTGGAAATGTTGGTTTGCTACCGATGTGACTAGAGAGAGCTTCAGAGAGACAGCCAGTTATCTTTCAAAGGGTCCCCACTGCTGAGCACTTGCTCCTGAAAAACTGGATTCAGCTTCAGGTCGTGGGATAAAGACATGACCCAGTGCCCCAAACAATGCAGCCTCAGCGCCTCTCAGGAGACAGGAGATCACATCAAAATTCCTGCTGTTAGCTTTCCCTGCTAAACTAGCTCAGTGTGCACACAGCCTCTGCATCTCCCTATCTGTCTCTCTCTGTCTCTGTTGCTCTCTCTATCTCTCTGTCTCTGTCTCTCTTTCTGATTGTCTCTCTGTCTCTGACTGTCTTTGTCTGTCTCTCTGTCTCTCTCTCTCTCCAGCCGGTTTTCTGGAAAGTGGCCCGAGGATCCATATGTCACAATCTGGCAGAGAACGCTGCTATGAAAAACACATCTATTCTCTTCCTTTCATAATGGCTTGGGGGATGAGCCCCATTTCAGGGGGTTCAAATTAAGGGAAGGTGAGGGAGTAGACAGCCGCGTGGAGCAGAGGCCCTGCTCTGAATGTTGAACTAAAGCCCAGCTCTCACTCCATGCTTCTATGTGTTGTAAGGAAATAAAACAGCTTGGTTGTCATTTTTAAAGTACTCCCACACATTGTACGAGAGTCAGAAAGCTCTGTTGGGCTCTCACACAAAACCTCATTTCTTAGAATTAAAAAAAAAACTGTTTTTGGAAACAGGCTACCATACACGGTCAAACCCTATCCTAGGCCAAATGATAGAATCAGTGCGTTTGTTTTATATTCCCTCTGTCCTAAAATCCGCCTGCTTCCCCCACCCACTAGCTCCCAGCAGGTGCTCACCCAGAGTCTGCATCTCCCGTTGGACCCCCACCCATGGCACAAGCACTTGCTTGGTGCTAGACCGAGGGCCAACCGCTGATAAATATTGCATTTGTATCCCCACATAACATCAGGAGTTAAAGAAGCAATGCATCCACCCAATGCAGGGAGACCCATCTTACCCAATGAAAACACGCTCCCAGCACCAGTTTTTTATCCAGTTAATTACATAAACTCTTACGGCTGTAGCTAAAGTAAATATGACTTATAAAATTTAATTTATTAATTCGGTTGCACATTCATATTTAAAGCCACAGACTATTTAAATTATACATTAATGGAGAAAAATTGCCTTTTTCCACTCTGACATATTATTACATAATGTCATTCACTGCACATTCATTATCTTTAGAGCCGATCTTGGAGTCATTCAATTCATTTTTTTTCCAGGACACATCATCTTCATTTGCTTCTCAGTTGTTTGAGATACAGCACACTGTCACTGGAAATTTTATTTCCAAGCCACGAATACCCATTAATGTGACTTTAGGACCATTGTTTTATTTATGCAAACTATAGGTGTGTACTTAGGATGCCACAAAGTAACCACTTATCTTACTGCCTTTTACAGAAGGTCTGTTTACAATGGCTTCTAATATTCACATTCATGGGGTCGGATTCCCTGAATAATTGCTAAATTTTGTTTAATTCATTTGCCTTCTTTCTGTTTACTGGCTCTCTCAAGAAACCTCTGTTAGCATCCCAAACAAGCACTAATGGAAGTCATTTCAGGCCAGTGTATTTTCTCTAAACAATGCCATGTTTTTCATTTTGTTTTTAGTTCAATGAGACAGCATCTCAAAATTTGAGACACTTTGTAAGGATTACAATTTTTGGACATGCTTTCTTTCCTACATGATGATTTTGGTAAAAGCCTCTGGACCTACATTCTGATTTACATGAGCTCATTAACCCCATTTTACAGATCATGAAACTGAGGTTTGGAAGTTGAAGTAACTTTGTTTAGAACAAAGAGCCAGGGTTTGACTGCAGGCCAGAGGACCATGTGCTGGACAGCCAGCACCACTGCCCGGGCTACCCCAGCACGGCCCCTGACCTCCTGTCCACTTTCTGCAGCCGACTCCCTTTCCAGAGCTTCCCAGCTGCTCTCAGAATCCATGACGATTCTCATTCCTTCCTGTGTCCCAGTCATTTCACTTACAGGAATTCATCAGAAGGAACCCATCAGAAATGAGCACAATGATTTAGCCCAGGGATAGTCATGAGAGCATTATTTTTAAGGACAAAAACTTGGAAACAAGCTAAACACTCACAATGATGGACATGTTAAACTCACTATATGCTCCCAATGGAATGCTGAGCAGCTGTGTTTAATATTGCTGAAACATTAGGTGAAAAAAAATGAGCGGTTGTGCATTATGATTCTAGTTTTATTATTTCTTTAATAAAAAGCATATATACACCAAAAAAGGCTAGGGAGAAGCCCAACAGCATGTTAACTGAATTAATCCCTGAGTGATAGGATTAAATGAGGTGGTTATTTTCTTGTTTGTACTTTTCTGTTTCCCCCTTCCAAAAAGTCACACTTATTTCAAAACCATAATTCCCCACAGTGAGAAATTGGGGGTAAAGAAAGAGGAAACAGGCCACATGGAATGACAGGATACAGAACTGGGTGGAAATGAAGTCTTGTTTTATAAACTGTTGCCCGGACTACTTTCCCAGAGGTGTTACCCTGCAAAAGGATTTCCCAATTAAAGGGAAAAGATTAAGGCTGTAATCCTGGGAAGTTATCAAGTCCAAAATCTGCGTGGTCTCCCCATCACAACTGCACAGGTATAATAGCCTGGCTTACAGAACCAGCCAAGTGTGCAAAGCTCTTGGCGTATGTCAGACCCTCTGCTCTGGCCAAAAATCAATCATGCTCTCTCAGGGAATAAGCTAGTGCTGTTTTAACCCAGTCCCTGGCCCAGGGTTATGCTAGGTGGGAGGTAACAGGTTTGGCAAGAATGACACATTGTCTACCCTCAGGGAGTCCACTAATCCAGTACAAACAGGCTGATGAAGACATGGCAGAATGAGCAGAGATGGAATGGGCATTATCTGGGGGAGGCCCCAAAGTCACAGCCAGTCACTTGCTGGTATCTGGGAGTAACGTCCAGTACCTAGAGGGCTCATGGTACTCGACTGAACGAGGTAACATGAGGCCAATTTGTATTCCTTGCCAGGACAAAGAAGGCTGTCTCTTAGAAAGCTACCTTCCCATTCCCCCATTACATGGTTTTTAGCTGTGTTCAAAAACTGGCCTCTTTCAGGGGCTCATAACATCCAACGAGAATAAAAAAAGACAAACTTATTTACAAAACAGAAACAGACTCACAGACATAGAAAACAAACTTATGGTTACCAGGGCAGGGGGAAAGGGGTGGGAAGGGATAAACTGGGAGTTCGAGATTTGCAGATACAAACTACTATATAGAAAATAAACAACACGTTTCCACTGTACAGCACAGGGAACTGTATTCAATATGTTGTAGTAACTTATGATGAAAAAGAATATGAAAACGAACATATGTATGTTCCTATATGACTGAAGTATTGTGCTGTACACCAGAAATGCACACATTATTAACTGACTCTACTTCAATAAAAATATATTTAAAAAAAATACATAACAGTGTATATAACTAATACACAAACTCCATGGTAGGTGGCCTATAAGACAGCCCCCAAGGACCCCCACTCCTCATATTTACTCTCCATAATTTGTATGAAAACTGAATGTAAATCCGAATAGCTCAGAATCAAATAGATTGCTCTGACAACATTTAAGGACCAAGAGTAGATGTATCCATCTCTAAAATACATGGGTATATTTTCTTCGAATAGAGCAGAGATTTTGCTCATGTTAAGAATTCTTCATTGTCTTCATCTGTGCTGTGGTCAAGATTAGCTCCACTGGAGACCAAGTAAGTGGGCTGGCATCACTATTAATCATTTCTGCAGAACGTGACAGGATGAAGCAGTCAAGATAAACAGTGAGCATCTCTTCTAAGAATTTAAGAAAGCGATCCCAACATTTCATCAGCAGGTTGGCAAGGAATTCCAACATGTCTGTATCTTTTCATATGGACTGATGTACAAGTGAAATGGACATACAGAACAGACTGAATTTAGAGTGCGGGAAAACAACTTTTTAAAAAATCACTTCATTTAAATAAATTCTGTCCAATTTCTCCTTCCCAGTCCTGGACACATCCTCTAGCTTTACCAGTCCTTTCTGGTTCCAGGAGAACCTCATTATGAAACATCCAAAAACCCGGTTCCAATAAAAATCACTTCAATCTCTCATTCAGTTTCAAGTGTCCCCCTATCCCCAGCCCAGGATAAACACCTGAATTTCTAAAGCCTACAGGAGGGGAGGGAGAACTTGATGTTTCACTCTTCCTTCATCCTTTTCTTCTTTTCCTTCTCCCACTAGTCCCCGTTTTACCTTTGCCTCCTCCAGGACAAAGGATGAGGAGGAGGGTAAAGTCAGCAGGCTGGATGAACGAGCAAGCTCGTACTCCACGGGCAATGCTGTAATTTGGCTATGTCCTCTGTGGGCCAGTTGCTGATTCTGTCTTTCTGCTGTAGGTGGTTTAACGGTTCATTTGAGACAGCCCACATCCATGTACCAGCAGCCTGCATCCTCCAGAGATGTACTTTCTCGCTAACCTCTCATGATTGGGCTCCTCTGTTGGCTTATGTGACACCCAATGACTCAAGATAAAACTCAGTGCCTTGGCCCCTGAACTCTGGAAGTGCAAGCCACCCCTCCCCACCCTCGCCCTTCATAGGGCTCCAATCCGCGTTGCACCATTAGACCCTGTCCCAGGTAAATCCACGCAACATCATGGCACCTTTCTCCCACCTCGACTCCAGGGAGCCAAGGTCAGTTTCTTCCAGAAACTCATCACAACACACCTGGGGTGGACCCACAGGGTTCTCCAGTTCAGAATGCATTTAGTGAGGATGATACGTCAACTTCTCCTTCTGGAAGATAACCCTGCGCTCTACACGTGAGTCTTTGGTGAGTGCCCTTCCCTTGGTTTGAGGTGGGAGAAGCACATCCCTCTCAGGAGGGAAAGCTCATGACAACCTGGCAGCCATCTCCAAAGAAGCCCCGGCTCCCTCACCATCTCAATCCCAGCTTCTCTGATGTGCAGGCTTGAAGCGGGATCTGGCTAAGGGTGGAAGGACCAGTTCTGGTCACCTGGATATGCCTAGCACCTTTCTTTAGAATATCAGGGGTCTTGTCACCTTCTAGACCTCAAGACCGGGAAAGCATTGTCTGACACTTGCTGTCAAAGAAAGGCTTGTGCGTTGTATTATTCCTCTTTGTTAGATTCTCATAAGAATGGTAACATAGTTTTCAAGGGGAAGGGCAGGTGGGCAGCAAAGTCTTGTTCAAATGTTCAAGAAAACGCTCCTCTACCCATGAAGGCTTCTTGATGGAGGATCCCAGTCTACAGAACACTGATTTCCCAAGTCTGACTTCACTTGCCTCTAAACGGCTTCACTTCCTGTTAAGAATGGCATCTGGCTCATAGCCCAGGAAGCAAGCTTTCAAGCTTTCCACTAAAACCCCAAGAAGCAGGAGAAAAAGCTAAGAACTCACCACCATTTCAAAATTAGAAGCGGCTATCAACTGGTTGCTAAAATCTAGGAGGGATTTCTATTATCTGCAAGGAAGATGGAAAATGCTAGCAAACGAACCAATCTGTCCTCCTATAAAGTGGGTGAAAAACTACCCCTGCTGCTCCTGTTGTCTGCTTTCTCTGCTTTCAAGTCTGAACCAAGCTGAAGGCTGAGCAGCCCGTCTGCTGCTTAACTCCCAGCTTCTAAGGCAGCCATGGTGCTACCCACACCAGCTCTCCCCCACTGACTAGACAGAGCAATTCTCAGGAAAACAGAGAGAGTATGACCCAGAGTGACCCAGGTCAGCAAGTGGTAGTGGACATTGTGCCAAAGTATGGTCTCCAAAAGGAGATGTAGGTGGGGACACAAGAGAGGCCCTGGTGGTCCTGCTCACTGGGAATTATAGATTTTACTGCACCACAATGCTGCAAATTTCAGAGAACAAAGCGGCAAAGACAGGAGATAATCAGACCAGCAGAACAGCGCTCGCCGGACACTGGGCATCTAGTTATGGGCTGAAGACACAAACCTGCCTCAAACTGCAGATCTGAAAAGGAGATTCATCCAGCCATCAGAAATAACCTTCAAGGGACTGAAAAAAAAAAACCTGAAAAAAAAAATCCCTCAAAAAACTCCCCCAAACAACCCCCTCTGAGTTTAAAATTAGGATGCCAAAAGGAGATAAGCGCAATTTAAAAAATCATAGAATTAATACAGGTAGTCTAAGGAAGGGACCAGATAAAGTATAAACACACCAAAAGCATTTGTGATCCTATAAACCAACAGAAACTGGTTAAACATATAATAGAAGGAAAAAGAAAGACTTTATAGTGGGAAGCAGTAAGTAGAAATATCTAAGAATGATACAAATAAGAACTGTGTGAAAGAAACCCAAATGATGAAAACTATAAACCTTTAAATGAAAGATGTAAGAGACTTCCATGAAAGAAGGCACAGATTTCTCTATGGCGGGACTGAAAGTGAAAAATTGACAGTCCTCCACAAAATTATGCATTAGTAGAATGCTAGTTGAGTAGAATTTGCAATGGACCTGAACAACTTTGAACAAATTATTTTAAAGTTCATTCTGAAGAATGAGCAGGAAAAAAATGAAGGTAATAGGAGATCTTCCCTGATAACTGTTAAAGCCAATTAGAAACTTCCCATGATTAAAAGAGTGTAGGACTGGTACAAATCTCAAAAACAGTAATAGAACAAAATGGTCATTAAATGTGAACAATTTTGAACAAATTATTTTAAAGTTCATTTTGAAGAATAAGCAGGAAAAAAAGAGAAAGTAATAGGAGATTTTCCCTAATAACTGTTAAAGCCAATTAGAAATTTACAATGATTACAAGAGTGTAGGACTGGTACAAATCTCAAAAATAGTAATAGAAAAAAATGGTCATTAAATTGGTCCTAATGTATATGCTTATCAGAACTTGAAGGAAGCAACAGAAAGGTCAAGAGATGAACTACGCCACAAATGGAAAATGGCTCTTTTTAAAAAGTATATGTAATCATATACAGATATTTATATGAAATTATTATCATGTTCATATATTTACAATTTAAAACTGAAAAATTGTGCTCTACACTGGAAGTTGACACAACATTGTAAAATGACTATACCTCAGTAAAAAAATGTAAAAAAAAAAACCTTAAATACAAAACACTAAGTATGAAAAAAGTAAACTGGTTATTTTGGAGAAAACACAAAGTTTTACAGTGTAACCATATACTATACTCCAAAATTTACTCCAGATTTTTAAAGGTTAAATCATTTAACCATCTAGAATAAAACAGAGGTTAATATTTAAACTTATCTCAGGATGAAAAAGGACTCTCAGCAAAGCATAAAATCAATGATCAAAACACCAGGTGAAAAAAAAAAATAAAAGCAACCTAAATATCCATCACTGGATGGATGAAAGGATAAAGGAAAAACAAAAACAAAAACACACAAGGTGTAAGTCACATACATACATGGTCAATTGATTTTCACTGAAGGTGCCCAAGTAATTTATACTGGATTAAATTCATGTCCACCCAGAACCTCAGACTGTGAATTTAGTTGCGAATAAGGTCTTTGCAGATGTAACTGGTTAAGATGGGTTCATATGGAGTAGGGTGGTCCTTAAATCCAGTAGGACTGGTGTCTTTATGAGAAGAGAAAACAGAGACACACATCGAGGAAAGGCTGTCATGTGGAGACAAAAGCAGAAACCGGAGCAGCTAGAAGTCAAGGCATACTGAGGATGGCCAGCAACCACGGGAGCCTAGGAAGCAGAAAGGAAGGATTCACCCTGGAGTCTCCAGAGAGGGCATGGCTCTGCCAACATCTGATTTTGAGCTTCTATCTTCGAGAGCTACAAGAAAAGTGATTTCTGGGTCTTAAGCCACTCAGTTTGTAGCAATTTGCTATGTCAGCCCTAGGACACTAATGCAAAATTCAGTGGGGAAAAGGAAGTCTTTTCAACAAATGGTGCTGGAGATGCTGGATAACCATATGGAAAAATAAATGAAACTTGATTCTTATTTCTCAAGAGGTAACAAAAATTAACTAAAAATGGATCATGTTCTGCAATACATTTAGAATAAAACATAGATGAAAATCTTAGTGACCTTGGGCTTGGAAAGATTTCTAAAATGGGATACAAAAACACAGACTATAAATAAAATCAATAAATTTCACTTCATCAAAATTTAAAACTTGTCCACTTAAAAAAACATGTTACAAAATAAGAGGCAAGTGACATTCACCAAAAAAAAAAAAAAAAAAAAAAAAAGGCAAGAAACAGATTGGGAGAAAATATTTGCAAACATATATATGACAAAGAGATTTTATCTAAAATACATATTGAGTCACAAAATTCAATAATAAGATAAACAAAAAATGGACAAACGATCTTAACAGACACTTCCCCCAAGAAGATATAAGGATGGCAATGAGCATGTGAAAAGATGTTCAGCATTGTTAGCTATTAAGAAAAAGCAAATTAAAATCACAGTGAGACACTATCACACACCCACTAGAACTGCTCAAATTTAAAATGCTGACTATTCCGACTGTTGGTAATGATATTGAGCAACTGGAACTCTCTTACATTGCTGATGGGGACATGAAATGGTACAATCACTTTGGAAAACAGTTTAGCAGTTTCTTAGAAGTTAAACATACACCCATCATGTGACCCAGTCATTCTGTACGTAAGTATTTACTTGAAAGCATATGGGCACACAAAGACTTGATCTGGAATGTTCATAGCAGCTTTACGTGTAATATCCACAAACAGAAAAGAACCCCAATGCCCAATGTTTAAAAGATAGATAAATTCTGGTATAGCCATACAATGAAATAACAGTGATTAAAAAGAAAGGAAATATTGATGCATACAACAGCATGGATAAATTTCAAAATAATTATGCCAGTTGAAAGAAGCCACAAAGAAAGAAATCATGTTGTATGACTCCACTTATATAAAATTCTAGACAGTGGGAACTAATATACAGTGACAGATAGCAGATCATAGGTTACTGGGGATGGGGAGAGGAGCATGGGAGAGGGATTACAAGAGGCACAAGGAAACTTCTAGAACAAAGGATATGTTCATTAATATTACTGTGGTGATAGTTTAACAACTCTATGCATATGTCAAAGTTCATAAAAAATGTACACCTTAAATAAGTGTAGTATACTGTACATTCATCATAGCTCAATAACTGTAAAAAAAAAAAGAATGAAATCATAAAAAAGTATAAGGCAAGCAAAAAAGGGAAATATTTATAACAATGACTAACAGTTAATGTGCCAAACATAAAGTGGCCCTAAAAATCAGTAAGAATACATTCATAAATTTTAAAAATATTCAAAAGTGTAAAAGAAACACAACTTAAGATATATATAATTTTTGAATAATTATATTAATAAAAATATTATTTAAAACAATGCTTTGCCCACCAGTTCTCATTGATAAAAATGGCATTTCTTTTCAATTTTAATAATTAATGCTGACACTGATACAGTGAGACCATCATTCATATTCTAGCAATGGTAATGCAATTGGAAAAACTTTTCAGAGAAGCCATTCATCAATATTAAAATTTTTACATCTCTAGGTGTTGTGACATGAAATCATCTTAATTTTATCCCCTACAATTTCCTCTTTTCACATTTTTAATAGCCACCATAAATTTTTTCATCAGAGGAAGCATTCTTAAAAAGGGAGATATTTGAATTAGCTTTATTTTGCAAAGGTACAAGCACAAGGCTTGGATGCACCTTCTAGGTCTACTGACTATGGGCTTCCTAGGGTGGGGGAGGGGAGCGTGGCTCATTATCACCACGGGATCTGCTTCTACAGGGCTGCTGGGATGAACACCATGATGACCACAGTGTCCCAACAGCGTCTCCCAACCACACTGGTTCCAGCCTATTCTCCCACATATGCCTCTACCACTTCCTAACACTACTCAGAAGAAATTAATACTAGCTTCTTAAGAAAAAAAAAAAAAACAAAAAAAACTAAGGCTCTCTGTATCATAGATAAGGTCTAGAGAAGGAAAAAAATCCATGTCTCGTCTTGTTGGCAGTTAACCCAGACTCACAGGGCAGGATATAAGTGACATCATGCAGGAAGAGGGATAAAGTGGAATGAATGAAGGGGAAGTGACGTGTAGTGGAGCCTCATCAGGTCATGGGAAGGCTCGGACTCCAGCCCACAATGATCCAACTTCCAACCATTGCCCCTTCCCCCTTCTATACCATGTGGACACTCTTCTGCTTTCACAGTAATCCAAGTTTTAGATGTGGATTTATTTATCCTCTAGTAAACCAATAAAGAAGTTTTCATCCCCACAAGCCAAACAGTCTAGCAGAGGGAAACTCTCCAGTCTACAGATATGAATACTAAACAGTGACTGTGTCAACGGGCCAAGCCCGGGACAGCTGTAACAACATAGAGAAAGCATGCAAATTCCTCTTGGGCTGAAGATTCACACACTGATCCAGTCAGAGGGTTACCAGTTGTCCTAAACACTCATTAAACCACAAGGAAATAGTGTTTTCTTTCATGGCCTGACACCTCAGTGACAGTGTCAAGTCACTGTGAAGATGAGAACTGAAGCCAGAATGATTACCACTCAAGACACATGCTGATTTTAACCACTTCAAGTTGGCCACCCCTGGCTACCTCTAGTCAAGTGGCAGAACACACAAACATATTCATAGCCGGGCTCATAATCTCCACCTTTGTTCTTAAGACAAACACCCAGCAATGATGAGATGTGGATTTTGTCAAGGCAAACTATTTCTTTGACCATAAAACCGAGCTAAAAATAAAACATGAATATGGGTGAAAACCTGGACATCTCCTCAAGGATTGAAGAAGATGCAGGGGTACAAAATTCCAAACAGAGCATTAAGGTCAAGTTTTGCCTCTGCCACTAATGTCTCTGAGTATGCCATTCACTTCTCTAAGTCGATTTTCTCACTGGTAAAGTGAGTGTCTAGAAGGAGATGATCTTTAAAAGCTTTTTGCCTAACCACTTGGGGAGAATTTTAAGACAAGATGGCATCTGGTCAATGAACGTGTGATATTGAGAGGCCAGAATCTGGCCTTGAGCCATCAATGTGTTCCCTGGTATCTGTTTCAGACAGTGTCCAGTCTCTCCTTCCTTGGGGCAATATGCCTCATGAGTCAGTCTTGGAGACAGAGGCTGCATGGAGTCATGATTTAAAGGGGTATTGAAACATACTGGTTAAACATTGGGATCATTATCCCCCTTACATTTGCCGATATGCCTGCTTATGGATTCTTTATACGTGGTGGGCTGAACACCTGTTTGATGAGTGAATAAGTAAATGAACAAACTACACGTGAAGGATTCTGCGGACCATGTTTTAATGTAGCTAACTTGACTGCTTTCATCTACTTGGACATCAGCAGAAACCAATAAACGAACGAACAGATACCAAAAAGTGAAGAAGAGATCTTTAGTAGGCATTTCTATTAGATATACAGCAATTACACAGGAAGCAGTACAACACCGTTTTTCAGCGAGCACAGTGACATATGGGACAATGGACAGAACCTTTAAGGATAACGAGTTAGACCATTCTCGGTCCTGGGTCAAGACCTCTGCCATATGACTCAACTAGTTGTGCTTCATGACGCCAGCTCCTATTAACAGAGAGTTCTGATATCTAGCTGATGCTACAAAGGCATAACCAACTCCTCCACCCCAACCCATCCCAGGAAATGTTTACTCCAGTTTGAGATACAGGGAAGGATTCATACTGGAAGTGAGGAGTAAAGAAGGAATGTTGGTACCACTGGGCAAAGTAGGAAGGGGAGGAGGGTCAGGGTATGATGAGGGTAGCATGACCTCTGTTCTCCGTCACTGTGGTGAACTGGTCAGGAACTGGTATGCAGAGCAGACCACTGGTTTGAGTTCTCACTCTCCCGTTTCTCAGCTGGGTAACCTTGGGGAAGGTATGCTCTCTGATCTTCAGCTGCATCACATGTAAAAAGGACGCTAATATTTCCAACCTGATAGGGTCACTGAAAGGATTAAATGATTTCACCAACTTTCACTACGAGAGTGCCTGGCATGTAGCAAGAGTTCAATAACTGTTGGCAGGTTTTATGATCTGGCCTCTTGGCTTGAGTGTGAGCCCATATGATTAGGAAAAAAAGAGCTACAAAAGGTTTTCAGGAGAGATTTACTGGGATTCCATGCAAGGAATATGGCCCAGAGACCAACCCAGCTATTCAAGAGAAACACAGTAAAATGCTAGTTGTAGCAGCACCCAGAAAATAAAAATTTTCTGAGTAGAAAGTATTTAGTCTTCCCACATCTGCAGAGACACTAACCAGGCAACAGCACCTGGGGAACAGAAGCTCAGGAGGCATCAATCCAGAGAAAGTGGTCTTACTAATAACAGTGCATTTATTGAGCACTCACTGCATGTCAGGCCTGATCTGAGTCATGTGGGCTGACTTATTCTGGCATGGACACGACCTTCCCATGAAGGGCAGGAGCTGGGATGAGGCTGCCCCGAGCAGCTCTGAGGTTACCGGTCTAGTGCATGTGGGAGGAGGGGGGACTGACAGGGGAGCACACGTAAAACGTTAAGTGCACCTGAGGCTCCTCTTTGGGGAACACCTGGAAAAACTGGGCAGTGTGACTGAGGGCAGCTAATTCCAGAGAGAACTCATGCCTTCATACTGTGAGTATCAAAAAGAAGCGCCCTGCACTTATTAACCTGAGGCTGGTGAGTGCCGCGCTATTTGGATCACGCATCTAGGCTAGTAGAAGGGAGAATTTACTTTCATGGCTGGAGCACTCACCAACACATGGCCACATTCCATGAATCTAAGTGAACCTGGGACCATGGACCACGTCACAACCGCATGAAGTCTTCACCCGCATTGGACTCCTAACACCACCTCTGTATTTCTGCTTGGCTTGGAGTACATTAGTTTTATTTATTTAACAAATACATATACATAACTTGCACTGTGTGCCAGGCAGTTTTGAATGTTTTATGAATGTCAGCCTATTTGATCCTTCTGAACAATCCTATGGTGTGGGTGCTATTCCACCCCCATTTTACAGATGTGGAAAGTGAGGTGAAGAGGTTGAGCAGAGGTCAATGATAGGTTCCACACAGGGTCAGAGAGCAAGGATTCAAACCCAGGTGGTTTCACTTCCAAGTCCTTGTCCTTAGCCCTGCCACCAAGGAGACCTGCATCGAGTGTGTGGGAGTGAATACTTAAAATTATTCTCCATTCACTATCTCCCCTGTTATAAGGAGAAATATAATAAAAGGGATACAAAACAGGCTGGATGCTCAAAGGAAACAGACATCCCCAAGGCATCTCCAAGTGCCTGACATTCTGGAGTTTCTGGAGTCACTTGAGAGCAAATCCTTTTCCAGTGATGACTTTTTTCTGATCATCAGACTCAATGCCCAGAATGGATTTTGCTGCAAAATTGATTGTCACACTGTCCAGGGAGCCCTGAACGGGAAGATGACCTACTCACCAAGGCGCCTAATGCCCAGCTCTGCCCTTTCAAGGACCCAAATCAAAGCTGCTGCTTCCGCCATTGAAACAGCTGTCAGAGAAGCTTTTTCCCAAGAGTTGCCTTTTCCAAATATTTCGCCTCCCAAGGAGGATGCCCTTGCAGGCTCACCTGCATTTCAGCCTGGTGTGTGTCAGCCCCCGGGGAGGGAGGCAGCAGGTACCGTACAAGGAGGGAAGAGCTGGACTCTTGTCCCAGCTCTGCTGATGATAACTTGGTTGTTTAACTTCTCTGCACCTTCGTCCCTTGATCTATAACCTGAAGAGGAGAGCCAGGAAGGATCTTTCTTTTCAACATTGATGTAGTTAGTAAAGATCTTTCAAAATTACTCTACCAGGTTCTTTTGAATCCACTTGTGTCCAGAGCATAGTAACTGAGAAGCTCCAACCCAGAGACCTCCAACCCAGAGACCTCCAACTGGTCTCAAGGGAGGTTGTTAACCAAACAATGGCTGGTGGGCAGTAGCTATTCAGTCTCTGTCACACACACACACACACACACACACACACACACACACACACACACACACACACACACACAATTTCCCCCTCTTCCCCACTCTCGACTTCTCTGTCTCTCTTCATCTCTTTTCTTCAATCCTCAACATACTTCTTCTATCTCTACACACTTCCAAAATTTGAGGAATAACTTTTGATTTGCAAGTGGAAAGAATTTGGGGGAAAACCCATTTTCACGGGCAAAGCCACAAAATGCAAATAGATGTCGTATTTCAGTCTGTCCTTTCCTCCAAATGTCGACGTGAAAACTGGGGCTGAGAAACTGCTTGCCATCACCTACCTAGCCTGGTTATCTCCTCTCTTGACCCCTAACACTCCCTAGGTAACTCTGGGCAAGTTACCTCCTCCTTTGAATCCTGGTTCTGTAAAACAGGATAAAAATACCTACCTAACGACGTTGTCGTGCGTGTTAAAATTTTAGCACCCGGCACCGTGCAAATTCTTGGTAATGATGATATGTAAATATCAGTGATGATATTTTGTGTAATGAGGCTTATCCAGAAGGCTCTGGAATGTGCGCATATACGGTGCAGTCAGCGTAAAGGAGCAGGAGTGGAGTGTTTTTCCTGAGAGGGCTAAATCGCCTTCACCTCATTCTGCTGACTCAGAGCCTTGCCAGACAGAGCTCGTGATTTACAAACACACAAAAGGCTTCTGGGTGGTGAGCAGCAGAAGGAATTTGGAATGAGCCTCTTTCCTGTTCTCTGAGGGGCTGGGAGAGAAATTACAGTGCTCTCCTGAAGGGGAAAAGGACCGACAGCGCATCACAAACCCGAGGGCGGTGGTCTGGGGCCTCAGCCCACTGTGCCGTTTATGAAGGACTTCAGGTGTGTTGAGCATCTCAGTGAACAGCAACCCCTCCTAAAGAGCATTTTCTTTCTACAAGTAAATTAAACAAGTCAGCATGCTGGACAGCTTTCCAATTCATCGGGGAAACCGGAGGGCCAGCCATAAAGGAAGTAAACAGCAAATCCAATCCATGCTGTGCTCATTCTGTCAGTCAGAGCAGCAAAGAGGGTAAATAAACCAGCACAACGTCCCCCCTGGCCTGGGTCCCCGTTTCATCCTTACTCAGAAATTTTCTTTCAGGACAAACAGCCTGGAGGGGACTCATGTGCTGTCTTTCTAATGCCAGTGTTTAAGGAGGCAGAGCCATAAGCTTTGGACCAACTTAAATCAAGAAAGCAGGACACTGATATCTCTCTTGGGAGCTGCCGAGCCAGCCCAGCCGGATGGCCCACGTGGTCCCTCCCACCATCCCCATTCGAGGGAAGCGCCGTCTTGGTCAGGCTGAGGCCTCTGCACAGAAACCGAGCCCATGGTCTTGACTTCAGCCAGTTGAGGTGGGGGGCAGACCACATAAATCACTCATAAAGCTACTGGACAGGCTTGCTGCTAAGAACCACCCCAAATTTCCATCTTCTTCCTTTGTTTCATAAACTCTCCTTTCTCTAAACATTAGTAAGTGGATCCATTCGATGTGCTTTGGAATCTCAGGATATCAGGTTGTTCACTGTAAATCACCTTCACCCTTCACCAGAAAGTCATCCCCACCCTCAGCCAGCTCAGGGTTCCTTCATCTGTCCCTGCACCACACACCATCTGTCTGCCGCCCCCAGAAGATGCTGCAGGGATGGTCACAGAGGCAGCAGAATCCATGGTGGCATCTTTGGGTCCCAGATGAAGCTCCCTGAACTCTTTAGTATTCTGGGGTTGAGGTCTGGGCAGAGCAGGGACAATGTTCACAGAAGCCCTCAGAGTCATCAGAAAAGCTGTAAGGCCCTTAATTTCCACTGTGACTCACGCCTGCCCTTGATAAGTGCTACAGACAGAAGGTTCATGTCCCTGCAAAATTCATGCGTTGAAACTGAACTAACAATGTGATGGTGTTAGGAGGTGGGCTTTGGGGAGGTGATTAGGTCATGAGGGTGGGGCCTTCATGAATGGGATCAGCGCCCTGATAAAAGAGACCTCAGAGAGCTTCCTAGTCGCTTCTGCCTTGCAAGGACATGAGAAGACGGCTGTCTGTGAGCCAGGGGGGGGGGGTTTAACCCAGCCACAGACCTGCTGGCACCTTGCTTTTGGGCTTCCCAGCCTCTAAAACCATGAGAAATAAAACCCCCCAGCCTCTGGTAGTTTGTTATAACATCCTGGACAGACTAAGACAATAAGCAAATCCCAAACCTAATTAAGATATTCTGGCAGCCAGGTCAGTTGTCAGGAGAGGCCCTCCAGAGAGGGCACACGGGGGTAGATTGGAGCTGAGGAGTAAACAGTCAGAGGGTGTCAAAGGGAAGAGACTGGTCAGAGCAGCACCAGGCTCTTCTCCCCTGAGCGAACATCACCATGTTACCCAGAAAGAGCTGGGCATTGATGACATGTCTTCTTGCTAAAGGTTCACTCCGGAATGTCTAGAGAAACTAATGAGCCCAATCAAAGCACCTCTCAAGACCTTTCCACCTGCCAAGCACTTCACAAGATTAGCTCATTAATCCACATGGCCCTCCCATGAAGCTGGTGATTATGACTGTGCCCAGTTCAGGGATGGAGTAACTGAGCAGAGGGGTACTGGGGTCTCTGGGCACATTGCAGCCCTTCTCTTTCTGTAAAGCAAAGCACAGGTCACTGAGCTGCATTATTCCCATCCTTTCTTTTGTCCCAGCTTCCCACAGATATGAGTATCCCAGAAGAGGGTAGAAAATAGAGGCTGGGTCTTCAGTCACATAATTCCAACCAGTTCCATTGTAAAGTAGTCATTACCCCAAAAGTTACTGTTTTATAGCTGAGGTCTTGCTAGACTCTTGCTGATGACCAATTCATAGCCAAAACAATGAATTATTAATTTAATCAACAGATATTTATTGCATGCCTTCCATATTTCAAATGCCATATTGTGCCCTGTGTTCAGTGCTAACTTGGATTTTAAAAAATAACGTGTATGCCCCCTCAGTTGTGCTGTAGTATTCCTAATCTGAATATAGGGAATTCCTCTAGAAGATTTAATTAAAATAACCAATTGTTGCATCTTCTCCCTACCCTCAACTTCCGCTTCCTCTATATTTCATTGACACAAGAACAAATCAATCACTGAATATTGTAATCTATTAATGTTATCCCAAGTCTTAGAAAAGAAAGGACACTCCTGACCACTAATAGCTCTGAACTCTTCCTACAGCCACTTATGCTAACGGCTGGAGCAAGGAGGCAAACATCCCCTTGTTCCCAATGCATAGGGGACATCTGTAGGAGGCATGATTCCTTGTGTCAGGCAATAGGAAACCTCTGGTGAACCACATATGACTTTCTAGGGTGTTCTTTCTTGTCAAAGGTTCAGGAGGTGGAAGTTAAGTCAACTACATGGTAAGTGATTTAAAATAATAATTTTCCAGTAAAACAATAAAGACCGTATTATGGAGTTAAGCTCCAGCTCAACACCTAAAGTGATGTCAAGCTCATGACACACCTCCCGCTAGCTCACTGTGGCGAACTGCTGAGGGATACAGCTGGAGGGATGCTGTGGCTCTAAACTTTCCTGTCACATCTCTGTCCAATTGGGAGGCAATGTCAACCAGCACTAGAAGGAATCTCAGAAAGGCTCAGGGTTCAATTTTGAGGTCCATAGATCGAAGGTACCAACTAGCATGGCCATCACTGCCCTGTGGCATCAAACATGGATGTCATGTTTACAGGTAGCAGAGATAGGATGGATCTATGTCAGGGAAAAAGCATAGAGATGAATGAAGGTGCTCGATCTACATTTATTTTGTGGGAGCTGGCGTGGCTGCTCCTTATGTTGCCCCCTTTCTAGCCAGTATGATGTGCTCGTGAAAGCATGTAGTTAAGAACCCAGAATCTGATCAGTTGGGTCTGGGTTCCAATCCTGACTCCATTATTACTTTGATGAGATACTTAACATCTCCAGGCCCTCAGTTTTTCCATCTCTGAAGCAGATTCAGAGTGGTAGTGTTTCGTGGGATGGTGAGGATAAAATATAATAATCCAAAAAAATAATATGCATACCTGCCCCATAATATTCCCCCAAATAAATGTAAACTGTTATGGTTTTAAAATTTTAAAGCTCTACACAATTATAACAAATATGTCAATATTATTATTATCATTGTCCTTTAAAAAAAATCTCTCATGCAATGCCCTTAGTTTAAGGTTATGCCTGGTTAAAATGAACAGATGGCATTTTATCCTTGGTTCTACCTGTAAGACTAAAGTAATAAGTTTTTCTTTTTAACCTAAAAGTTTCCATGCAGATTTGGCAGATGTTTTTGGATTTATGCTATATTCAGAAAAACCCATTACTTCCTAGATTTAAAAAAAATTTAAAGTAAATCCTATAAACTTTAGAACCAAGGCTCATACATAAAATATACTAGCTAGAAATAATGAGAATATATTTTTAAAAAAAGGTCCAGTGCATTCTGAGGGCAGAAAAGCAAAACTGATTATTTCTATAGTGACTTCTGATAGTCCCACCAGGGTTAAAACTGAATGGCCCATTAGCTACATGACAAGGATTTAGGAATGGTTCTAAGTGATGGCATGTAGCTATGGAATTCTAGGAAGTAGAGATCTTTCTGATCCGCATATCAAAATCCCAAATCAGTGCCCTCCAGGTAGGCTGGGGCTGTGACTTCGCATGTGTGCACTGCGGGTTGTCACAGCACCTAAAAAGAAAGAAGCAACCATTCATCATAAATCCCACCGGGTGCTGCCCCATCACCCCGCACCACCCCCATTCATGTTGAAGCAAAGACATCACCTCTGCCTGCCCAAGAGCCACTCTAACAATGGTCTATGTCTATCTCTCCCTACTATTTCAACAGGAGTTATTTATTCAGTCTAAAAAAACAGGTGAACATGATGAAAAATGACCTTATAATGTATACTAATTAAGAAAGCATAGTCCAGATGTCAACTGGGTGACAGCAGCCATTTGCTGGAGGAAGACATGGAGAGGAGGTTGTGATATACTTTGAAAATAAAGAAGTATGCAAAGTTGCTTAGCATCTCCCCCCCAGTCCCACCCCAACCCCCTCTTGGCCACAGCATGAGGTGGGAAGCCCCATAAAAAAAAAAAAAGACCAGCAGGACATCCAGGCAGGGCCCCTACTCTCCTGCCGGAACCATCCAGTTCCCTGGGCCAGAGGCTCTGTCTCACTTTTTGCCTCCAAACGGCTTACTTCTAGGAAAGTGGAACTTACCCCTAAAATTCTATTGGTTCCCTGAACTCACTCCTGATTGGTTATTTCTATCCTCCTGATTGGTCCATTTCTACAAAGCTTGTTCCTAATTAGTCAACTTTTGTTATATCTTATTTGTATATGATGTTACAAAGTGTAAACTGGCAGCCTATAAAAGCCTGTGTAAAGCTACAGACGGGGCCCAGAGCTTGGAGTGTTGACTCCTCTAGGCTGGCCGGTGTAATAAACCTGAGTTCTCCAATTCTCCATGTGCTGCTTGGTCTCTCGCCCGGATCCAGGTTGCTGTGACCACTGAGCTGTAACACGTTTCTCTGCAACAAGCACAAGTCTTCAGACTCGGAAACAAAGAAAGTAAACTTAAGATAGCTGATATAAAAACCGCTGAGTCATGGGAACCAGTAAGCTGAATCAGGTCGGTTTCTCAATCTTTGTACTATTGATATTTGGGGCTGGTTAATTCCCTGTACTGAGCAGCCGTCCTGTGCACTATAGGAGTTTAGCAGCACCCAGGTCAATACTGTCTAGATGACAATAGCACCTCCTCCCCAACTGTGACGACCAAAAATCTCTCCAGATGTCGCCAAATGTCCCCTAGGGGGTGGGTCTTGGTCGGAGGGGAATAGCCCCCATTTGAAAACTACTACTTATCCCTGAAGAAGTTTCTTTCCAAGTCAGATAAAGTTTGAGATGCCTTAAGATTATTAATACTATTTTCTGGTACAATACCGCTGAACCACTGAATTAAATGATTCTATTTCTTCTTTAATGCTTAGACCTCCCAGTGTCGTGTGTGTGTGTGTGTCTGTGTGTGTGTGTGTGTGTGTGTGTAAAACTATGCAGGTTTGTTTCACACATTCAGAAAAGCAGAAAGCAGAAAAAGCTGTCCAAAAAACATTCCCCCAAAGATTAATGACATAAAGAGAATATATTCATAAAAGAGAAAAAAATGGAGGAGAAAAAAATCGTATTTTCATACTTGAGTATATACATTAGTTTAACTCCCTTTATTTTTTTTTCTTATGAAGTGACTCCAAGAAATGTAATTGCAAATATAGTAAAAAGTTAATTATACTATTATAAATTATATCCTTTTACTATCCTCTGGGGAACACTAAGAATTTTAGGGTGAATATATGGGTATAAATGTTCATGTTATAGTCAATATACAATTTATAGCACTGAGCTAGCATTACACATAATGAATTCCCACACTACATCGTGGAAATAATCAAGAATAGAACTATTTTTTCTTCAGAATTCCTAAGCAGCATTTAAGTTTCAGGGCTGCTAGCACCATGTATTGACAAAACACGTTTTACTCGAGAGGCTCAGTGCCTGTAGCAGGCAGAGAGATGCAATGAACAGATAACAAAAGCACACAGAGAAACATAATTGACTCCAATTCTACAAATCAAGTCTATGGCTGAAGACAGAAAGAGAGGTTAAAAAAGGAAAGAGTGCAAGACTTTGGGATTTTTTAAATTATTGTTTTATATAGCACATGTATCTTTGAGACAAATGTGTGTGTGCACTCTGTCTTGTGAACACATGTGTGGAGGTTGAAAAGAAGGAAAAGGAGAAGGAAAAACACATGTAGCTTAAAGCTGTATTGTTGTATATCATCTCCTTTAATCCTTATAATATTCCTGGGAAGAAGGTGCTATTGGCCCATTTTAAGGATGAGGAAACCAGAGGCCCATGAAGTAACTTGCCCAATGTCCGGCAATAAGGACACTATAGCTTTGTCAAATTTCAAGGCCCTCCTCTTATTCATAAGCCACTTGAGATAGACTCTCTGGCCAAAATATCTATTTTTATGCCCAGAATGGACTACTCTCTTCATTTCTTCTCAGGGTCTGTAGTCCAGCCAATTAAGAATTCAAGTTAACATAACCTCTTTTAAAACTCCAAATACTCTAGGCAAAATGTTTATAAATCATGTACGTGTTAGCATAAATACATAGAAGCAGAAGAATGCTTTATCAGAATTTTGATTTGATTCCTGGCTTTTCAATTTATGAGCTGTGTATCCTGGAGAATGTCACTTAGCTTTGTGAAGACTCAAATGCCTTATTCTGACATAAATAGACATTTATGACCTAGCCCCTAGACACCCAATCACTGTGTAGGATTATTTTACAGGAAATAATGCAGCCTAGATTCTAAATAACTGTTTTACAAATTTTATAATACAATCTAACATTAAATAAACAGAGAACACATATATTAAGTATCTAGCTCAGATTTAGGCACTTATTAGTGGGATAACCTGTATATATGTATGTATGTATATCTGTTTCATTTTTTGCTTCAAGTATAAAATACAACTGTCAAATCATCACATAGCTATAAACAAGAAACAAATAATACTTTTCAACAAATATGTTATGCAGCAAAAGGCAATTTCTTCCAACGTTGCAGGCCACTTACAGTGCCCACAATGATACGCGTGACAGATAACTGAACATGAATTCTTTGTGATCAATGAACACTTTGGACTCTCTCCATTAATAATGCTTCAGTCCTAGGTCTATTTATTTTCTGCAAATAGGCCTAAACACTGCAAATGTAATATACTGTAGGACTCTCTTAACTCATTTATTTTTTCATTCATCTTCATCAAAAAAAAAAAAAAATAGCAATGAAATTGCTCCAGCTCTTCATGAACTACCTACCAGGGGCTCCAACAAACTAGTGAAGATTAACTGATATTTGGAGAAAGCCACTTCAGGTCTGAAATATCTGCTGCATTATGAAAATCTCCATGCTATCCCTATGGAAATGCAAATCTTGGTGGCTCTTCATTTGCAATTCACGTGCATACATGAGACAGTCAGAGGCAATGCTCAATCCAAGCTAAGCCAACAGCCAATAGAAGCAAGTCAGCATTTCCTGCCATAATAAACCACCCAGAGCGAAGGCTAAGTTTTCAGAGTTTCTACATATTTTGTGCTTATCCTCAATTTACAAATGTTCCAAATCAAAGAGCAACTAGATTTAAAAAAAAATAGCCTCATATTTGAAGCATCCATTGGGTAAGAGTTGTCCACTAAGGCTATCTCTTGGGATAAAAGCCAAGAACAGACAGCCAGTGATAAAACTATCTTAGATTTGGGTAAAGGAATTAGGGGCAAGAGAAGGGGAACCTGAGAAAAATTTCAGTTTCTCTTTGTGTTTAGGTGATTGCATCTTGAACCATGGAGTCACACAATAGCTCTGTGGATGCTGTGGGTTGGACAAGGCCATGGGCTGGGCTGGTGACTCTTCCTGAAAGGAGTGGGGGACAGGTGGGTGCTCTCACTAAATGCGCAACAAAGAAGAGGCTTGAAATGGCAACCACATCATAGCTTTATGAGTTGCCTTAATATCTGCCATGTTTGTATGATTTCCTATTGACACTGTAACAAATGACCACAAACTTAGTAGCTTAACCCAAATTTGTTACCTTACTGTTTTGTAGGTGAGGATCTGATACGAGTCTCACTGACATAAAATCAAGGTGTCAGCAGGGCTGTATGCCCTTTGGAGGCTCTAGGGGAGAGTCTGTTTCCTCGCCTTTTCTGACTCCTGCAGGCTGTCCACGGTCCTTGGCTCCTGGCCCCTTCTTCTGGCTTCTAAGCCAGCAAAAAACATCTCTCTGACCTACTTCCATTGTCACGTCTCTTTTTCTGACCCCAGCTGGGAAAAGTTCTCTGCTTCTGTGGACTCATGTGATTAGATTGGGTCCACCTGGATAATCCAGGCTAGTCCCCCCAACTCCCATCTCAACGTCATTCACTTTATCACATTTGCTATGTCCCTTTTGTCAGGTAAGGTAACATAGTCACAGGTTCTGGAGATTAGGCTAAGGACATGTTTGGGGGACTACTAACCTGCCTACCAAAATGGTCCATGATCAGAAGATTCTCAGATCTTTCCTCCTTTCATCCCTTTTAACAGGAAGTCCCTTCCAATCACAGCAGAAGCAATTTTCCTGCTGCATATTAACACTGAGAACCCATTATTATTGTTACTCATTTATAAAGCAAATTCTCAAAGTTTCTTCTGGCAAATGCCTTTGTGACAACTGTTCAAATACAGCTGTGTTCAATTACAACCTTAAGAATGTCTTACAATATTGGATTTGGGATATCTTTGCATTAAATCATTTTCTTATTTAATAGTCAGCATCCGTAAAAATTTTAAGCCAATGGAGATGGTAGTGAGGCATTTTCTTGATGTTCTGTGACATGATCTGCATTTTAAAAAACGTACTTTATAAGTGGTTAGCTGAGGTAAAATTAACCTATCCTGCTCCAGAAACTATAGAGTGGCCAACATCATGTCATTTCTAAAAATCTTTTCAGTGGAACTCTTATCTAATTAGATATATTTAATAATCACATTTATAATTAATTTTAGCTAATGTTAATTAATTAATAATATATTTTATTTGTTACTTTACCCAGCCACCTGTCAGAGAAATTTTAAATGGAACTATCATATTAATTGGGTTAAGATAGGTTATCCTGCAGGAACAAGCAAATTTTGACATTTCCAAAAAATTTAATAAAATAAAGGTTTATTTTTTTCTCACACAAAGCCCAGTGCAGGTCAAGGTAAACTTCCCCTACTTGTAGCTATGCCATCTGGAAAGTATGGTAGCTAAGGTTGCTGTGAGTAGGAGGAAAGTGATGGAGAAGGCATACCTGCTCTTAACTGCCTCAGCTAGAAAATGACAAGTGCCACTTCCCTCCCAGACCATTGGCCAGAAATAGTCACATGACCCTAACTTGCCTTCAAAGGGTGCTGGGAAACAGGGGTGTGCATGGTCAGGGCTAATGGTCTTTGCCATTCCATCACCTTCATCCCTTTCACTGACTTCCTTTACCTTCTTTTTGTGAAAGATGAATGAAGGGAAGGAGAAATAAAAGTGACCTGTAGCTAAACCAACCAGGCCACCTTCTATCCTAACACTTTTATGGCAGCTCTGCAATTTCGCATCTCTAGACTTTTCTGAGGGTAGGTTCATTTTTCTCTAAGACAGAGTCCCTCAAGTTTTCCTAAAACAACTAATTTCCATTAAAGTCATGGCAATGTCAGTGACTGACACTTTGAAGCCACCTCATGTGTCTTCCCATGAATTATTTACATTTTGGATGGTGGATAATGTTGAGTCACTCAAAGCTCATACCTTCACAAAGGGGCTTGAATGACACCTTCTCATTTATGTTTGAAGTTAATATTTAAATCAGTTTAACTGGGAAGTATTTTACTCAAACAGACATCTCAGGCTCTGAAACACCTTCCTGTTACCTTTTCAAGACATACCTCTCCTGGGGGCAAGGAAGTAACCAATTCTGCCACCTGAGAGAGTTATGGTGACATGACGTTACACAGCCAGACAGAGAAAGAGTCCCTGTTATTCTGCTGGTCTGTGTTCAAATATTCAATCTTCATCTCTTAGTCATAACACTTGCTTTCCACAAAATTCAACAAAGTCCATTTTGCAAATGAAATATTAAAATAGGTGATATAAAATCTATCAGCTCATAGAGCTGGTGATTTTTTTTTTTTTGAATGAATGAAATTAGCCATCTTCGCTGCTCACCTTTTCAAATTAAAATACAGCTTGGATTCAAGGTAGATTCTAACCTTTTCATAGACCTTCCAGATCCAGACACAGATATGGCAAGAGTCTTGGTGGGATCTACTCTCTCTATATACCTTCAGCTCAGGGCTCTGGGTGGTCAGAGTTGACTCCAGGATTCTTATTTGAAACAGGACTCCACGTTCTCTGGATGAATGGGGATAGGACTTTGAGTCCTTTGATAAAATCTCTGGATATCAAGATTCAGTTTGTCAGCTAAATCCCAAGTTGGTTCTGACCCCTGAACTCTGATCTCTGGCATTGGAATTTCAGTTTCCAGGCTGACAGCCTTTCTACCTCAAGCTTTAGTCTTGGTCTTCCTGTTTCTCCTAGTCGCTGGTAGGACACTTCCTGCTCCGGTCAACACTTCAGAATCCAACTTCTGACTCCAGCTGTCAGCTGGTGCCAGGTGGTTCCACCCTGTCTCCATGAGGGGAGAGTCTGACTTCCTGGGTGTCAGGCTCTCTGTCCCATATGGAGACCAACAAGAAAACCTTGCATCCATCACTGACCTCCCAGACTTAATGTTAAGGTTGTGGCACTTAGACTAACTGAACAACACTTAATGGTGACTGTCAAACTCTCAACCTCTCCCAATAGGATTAAAGAAAATAAAAGCCACCCAACCTTTAAAAGGAGAGCATTAAAAGTGTACGATGATTTATGACATAGATAGGCAAAATATATCAGGAAGCATGTACAGCAATATTGCCTTTCTTAGTTAAAATATTCAAACACACATTTTATTTCCATAATCAGCCACCTGATTGGTGGCTATTTGAATATGCAAAGATGTCAGGCAACGCAAAGAAGGTGAATGAATGTAAAAAGGACAAGCAAAGAAAAATGTCCAAGACCAGAGAATCAAGCCAACTCACAACTTTCAGATGATATTTAAGCTGTTTCAGTGTGTTGTGAGGTTTCTGTCTTGTCTGAAGTACAATCAGAACGCCACTAGATGATAAAGGTAGTTAAATGCAAACGTTTCTGTATTTAGGTACAAATTTAAGCCTTTTCCGTCAGAAGTCCATCCCTGGTCTTTAAAAACACCAAACTCCAGAATGCATCAGGAGACAGAGGATTTGCATTGGCCTGCCAGCGTTTGACGTTGACCAAGTCAAATTACCTCTAAGGGGTGTTTTCTTCCCCAGCAGAAAACAGTACTTTACGTTAACCCATAACGATCCTTTTAGCCCTAAAATGCATGCCTTAGTGTCCTGACTAAGAATACTGGCCATCTGAGGGCACTATGTGCTTCTGAGAGCTGAGTGAAAGTTAACATGTGACCAGCGTCACAATTGGGCCCAGTCTGACCCAACTTGAAAACTTCCTCTAAGGAGGCTTCCCAGGATTCCTACAAAAAGCCACTTGGAGCAAACTTCACCGCCCTCTTGGGAAACCCATTCAGGGAGAGCGCTCCCTCCAGCAGCTCCTACTGAGAAGGCCCCCGTCTTCTGGCCTCAGCTCAGAAACTCCGTGTCCTCATTTTCAAGGTCCAGCTTGTCATTTGGCCCTCTGCCTCTGGCTTCTACTGCTGCCCAGGGAAGTTGGAAATCGTCTGAGGAAAGCTTGCCCCTTGTCATGGGCCCCCATGGACAGGAGGAAAAGGCTAGAACCCTCACATCACCGGAGCCAGACAAGCCAGAGAGAGTTTTCTTTGCTTTCTGTTTATTTGTTTGCTTCTCTATGGTTTTAAGCCTCCCCTTCCTTTTGGATGTGATCAGCAGTGTGTCTGCCCCAACATTTCTCACAACTGTAGGGGGTGCGGTGGGCGCAATTCCCCACCCCCATGCTCGCCCCGACCAGATGAGACTCTCAGGAGAAGCCCCCACAGTTGTCAGGAAGGAAGGATTGAATCTGAGTCTGAATGCTGGGAAGTATGGAGAAATCAGATTTAGAGATGGAGAGCATCATCTCAGCAAACCAGGAGGCAAGGAACCCTTTCCACACTGTTGCTGTACTCTTGTCTGGTCTCCCCTCCTGGCCCCTCCTCCCCCTCATGCCGAGCTGCCCACTAGGGACACTCTCTGTTGACCCATAAACTCTTTGCCTGCCGGGAAAGGGGTCCCAGCCCAGCAGGGCATGGGGATAGGGGTGCCCAGGCATTTGCTGGCTTCTCAAGGTCATTTCCTCCTAGTGGCTTGAGCTCTGCACCTGTAAACACTGCAGTTAAATTCAACACCAAAGGAACACACTGTGACTTGCCAGGTTTTGAATGGCATCCAATTCCCCCAGCCCGTGTCCATCAGCTAACACCTAACCTGATGCCAACCCAGCTCCCAGCAACAGGATCGGCCACCATGATGCCAATCACTTTTTTCTGATGTTCTAACTACAGGGACCTCTTTGACAGCCTGGAGCCCTACATTTCCAATCAGTTTGGATGCTCTAAGAATTCGAAACTGGGGCTCTCCTGAGCAAAGGGTGACCCTGTTGGGTTCCTATACTCAGGTCACTCAGTCCAAGGTATAAAGATTAAAAGTGGTCCTTGCCTGAAACACTACTTGCTAGGATTTAACCAATGAGGGCTAAATTAACTTATTTCTAGATTTCCTTTTCCACTCTGCTCTGATCCTCTAACTTACAAATAGTTTCCAAAAGTCAATGTTTAGTTTCTTCCCTACATTATTGTCCCCAACACCAAGGTGGGTCCCCACCTTCCCCAGTGGGCTATTGAGCCTAAGTCTCTGAAGATAGCTTTAAATCAACTGGTAACTTTTCCCCCAATAGCCGACCCTTGAACAAGGCAGGGGGTTAATCCACATATATAGTCTGCCCTTGTATCCATTCCTCCACATCTGCAGATTCAACCATCCACAGATTACACAGTTCTGTAACATTTACTATTGAAAGATATCCATGTTAAAGTGGACCCCACACAGTTCAAACCCACGTTATTCAAGGGTCAATTGGAAAACTTTTATCCCCATAATTCAATGAGAAAATTCAACAATCTCCTCTCCTCACATTCATAGACGTCTATATTTCAGCCACTCCTCCAAACTGCTTTGAAGACATTTTTTCCTACAATCTTTTGTTGAAATAAGTAATTATTTCATTTTCTTTTTCCTAATGTTTCATTTTTAAAAAATATTTATTATTTTTGAAATTTCATGTAGTCAGTTTACAATGTTGTGTCAATTTCTGGTATACAGGATAATGTTTCAGTTATATATGTACATTCCTTTTATATATATATATTCCAGTTATATATATATATATTCCTTTTCATATTCTTTTTTATTATAGACTACTACAAGATACTGAATATAATTCTCTGGGCTGTACAGTAGAAACTTGTTGTTTATTTTTATATATAGTAGTTAGTATCTGAAAATCTCCAACTTCCAATTTATCCCTTCCCACCCTCTTTGCCCCCTGGTAACCATAAGTTTGTTTTCTATGTCTGTGAGTCTGTTTCAGTTTCATAAATAAGTTTGTGTCTTTTTTTAGATTCCACATATAGGCAATATCATATGGTATTTTTCTTTCTCTTTCTGGCTTACTTCACTTAGTATGACAATCTCTAGGCCTATTCATGTCACAGCAAATGGCGTTATTTTATTCCTTTTTATGGCTCAGTAATATTCCATTGTATAAATATATATATACTGCATCTTCTTTATCCAGTCATCTGTTGATGGGCACTTGGGTTGCTTCCATGTCTTGGCTACAGTAGTGCTGCTATGAATACTGGGGTGCATGTATCTTTTTGAATTAGAGCTTCCTCCAGAGACTCCATTTTCCTTAGGAACAAAAATGAAGACCCCTCCAAAAGTGGCATGTGTTGAGAGGTTCTCTGAATAACATGGGGGAAAGAATCCGGCTTGGCCTCCCACCTGGAATTTGAGGGGGGAGGGTGTGGGTTTTCCAGGTGACCATGGGACTGTGCAGTCTTTACAGCTCCCGGAGCTTTGCCCCTGGCCCAGTGAGGCCATCAATCCCATCCTGTCTGACAAATATTACAAAGGAGACCTGTGGCGAGGACTGTAGGAAGACAATCTTTATTTTCTGCTTTTTTGCATTCAATTCTGTTCTTAGGATGAAATGTATGGAATTTCTTTTCTCTAGTTAGTCACAGCTGTGCTGTTGTAAGTCTCCCCTTTCTCTCTGGTACTTTGGTTTTCCTGGTGCATCAGCTCGGGGGAGGCAGGGGCATCCAGCAGCATCTGAGCCACTTCAGGGTTGGCTCCATCACCCCTGGCCTGGGCCGCATCTCAGGGTACCTGCTGGCACTGATCTGTGGGTATTTAGAAAGCGTGAGTGGGTGCAACCCAAAGCCACTATATCAACATCAACAGAAGCTATTTCCATTGATAATGGCGTCCACCACACTTGAGGAAGTGGGGTTTTCTGACTTGTATGAAACTCAGGCCAAGAGTCTAAATTTACTGCTCATAGCATTCTTCCTTCATACTTCTTCCAGAAGAGACAGTTACTCATCTACTCAAACTGAGTCCCCTTCACGGTGATTTAGACTCAGACAGCCAGGTGGTTCTGTATTTGGGGTGGAAGCTTACATGGTGAAAGTGCTGATGGTGACAGTCATGAATGCTTACTATGCGCTAGAGTTTACCCACATTATCTCACAGATCCACACAACAATTCGATGAGAAAGAGAGTGTCTACCATTTCCCCCATTTTGAAGAAGCTGAGGGTCAAAAATGAAGCAACTTGTTCAACACACAGTCTTCCAAGCCAGGTCTGCCTGGCTCAAGCCCACATTGGTAACCACTACACATTCTTGCCACCGAGTCCATGTCTCACACTTTACAAATGAGGAAGCTAAGGCCCAGAGAGGCTACACTGTCCCATATCACCATGTTAACCGGTGGCGGAGTGGTTAGACCACCCCAAGGCTCCTGACAGCTCTTTACCTATCTTGAGTGAAATTTGACCCAATGGGCACATAACTGGTCATTAATTTTTTTATAGACGATACAGCCTGGGGTTGGGGAGTGCCATGTGGTGATGGAACAGAGCAGGTGGGGCAGGGAGGGCGCTGCCCACCTTCCCTGTAGCCCAACCTGGAGGAAAAGCCTCATGATGACTCTGCCTCTTGATGGGTTGGCTTCCTCCCACCCTGACCTTGATGCACATTATGAAATTTCTAATGTCTCAGACACACCAAGGCCAAGCCCACCATGTAAGTGTTTTGTGGGTATAAACCACATAATCTCAATTTACCCAAATCAATATTTAAATTTTAAAAAGTAATCATTTTCAAACAGCTCCAGTTTTAGCTATAAAAGTAAGTGACTGGATCCATTCTCTTCTCCTTTCCTGTCAGACTTTGCTCCCAGGGAAGTATTTCAAAATACCTAGGGCCCATATATCAAGATGCTGAAAATCCCTAGGTATCTGAATTTTGAAGAACTTGCAGCCCATTCTCATGCCTCATTTGAGATCCACTGAGTTAAAAATTGGAAGTTTCCAGCTCCTTCTGATAACCATATCCAACCAACTCTTTAAAAGTTTATTTTTCTTATGGGCTGGATTGTGTTCCCTTGAATTCACATGTGGAAGTCCTAGCCCCCAGGACCTCAGAGTGTGATTATATTTGGAGATAGGGTCTTTAAGGAGGCAGCAAAGTTAGAATGAGGTCATCAGGATGGGCCCTGTTCCCATATGGCTGGTGTCCTTTTAAGAGAAGGAGACTAGGACACAGATAAGGACAAAGGGAAGCCGTGAGATGATGCACGAGGAAGATACACCTGCAAGGGGAGGAGAGAGGCCTCAGAAGAAGCCACCTCTGCTTGATCTGTTGCTTAAGTACCACCCAGTCTGTGGTAATATATGCATAACATGACATTTACCACTTAAATCATTTTTAAGTCTAGAGTTCAGTGGCAGTAAGGACCTTCACAATATTGTAGGACCATCACCACCATCCAAATCAGAACTTCATCTTCTGCAATTGAAACTCGGTACCCATTACACAGCGACTTTCCATTCTAATCTACTCTTAACCACATGCAGGGCAAGTGTCTGCCTGTTCTGGACCACTATAACCTCTTCTCACTTGGTTTTAACCCAGACATAGTAAACCCATACAGGGACGTGGAGGAACATGCAAGTCAATAAATTAAAGGAAATACGTGTGAAGACATTTATGAGGGGTTGGCAAGTGCCCTTTTTAAAAGCAGGGCCTTGATCCAGACTGTGATCCCAAGAAGCTGGTGTCTTGCTACATCAACTCTCTGCTTGCAGATAAGATAAACTAGCAACTGGGGTTCATCCATATTTTCCAGAAGGCTCAGAAGTCTCCAGGCAAGCACTCTAATAAAATGAGGAATCACCTTGGCTTTCGCCATGAGGAAGCAGCAAAAGCTCAGCAGGGAAACAAATTGGAAGGAGAGACAGGGAAATGAGTGCGTTCTAATCCAGCCCTGTCCTAGGCTTCCAAAGACATGTGCTTTAGTTCCCTAGAAGCTAAATGAAGTTAAATGGAGTGAAAAGTGCGGGAAGCTTCCTGGATAAAAATGCAGAAATAAACCACATAAAGAAACTGAGACTCCGCAGAGCTCAGACTCTTGGTCATAGATTAACTTTGTAACCAGAAAGATACAGGTTTGATGAGAACGTCTCTGGAAAGAGATTCAATACAAGTTTGCTCTCCAGTTATCAATCATTTGGCTATGGTGAGAACTTGAAATCAGGCTCTTCCAAGTGAAAATTTATATACACAACCCCCTCTCTTCTGTCTATGGCTCTCAGAGAGATCTTATTACCCAAGCTGGAAGGTCCTCCTTCCCTTTCCTTCCTTTCCTAAGAATGTTGTGTCTGGAAATATTTCTTACACCTTAGCTACAACCAGAGAAAGGAGTCTCTTGGGCTTTGCCCTAACATCAAAGTGCACCCCTCCAGGAAGGACTGTGAAAGCTAAAGTCCAAATAACGTTGTCACTGGACACTCAGAGCTGTGTCTTCAAAGGATGTCAGTGTCTCTTTTGAGTTCCAGGCATGAGCTTGAAGCTCCAACTCACAAATATGAAAGGATTATCCAACAGCAGCATCCGCAGAGAGCAGTGCTTGCTAAACATTGTTCACAAATTCTCCTCCACCCATAATTCTCAGCTAAATCGTCCATCCTCAGATTTGGATTCCCGGTAGGAGCTGACTTGAATTTAGATTTCAGGGCTTGAATGGCTTCAAATCAGAATGATCTCTGCCAAAGTTTGAAATGGTTGAAGCAGCAGAGTTTAAACTGGTAATGGCGGAGTTCATAAGTGAAAAGAAATAAGGCAATTATTTAAAATTTTATATCTATTTATATTTATATTTAATATATATTAATTATATTATTGCTTTAACCATATTAAGATTGAAAAAAAAAAAAACCTGAAAAAACCCTCAACCAACCAGACAGGTTCAAATAAACCCAAGAAGGGAAGATTTTTAGATCAGGCCCATATATTGGCATTCAAATCTCTTGAGTATTTATTTTCTCTCGGTTCACATCCATTTATTCACCCCTCATAACTACAAGAATCCCTTTGATTGTGTGTAATGTTGACCTTCAACTGTTTACTTATAATACATGTTGTTTCAAGAACTTCATTTGTTTTGCAAATAATCCTTGTAGGTCACAGAATCTGAGTCCTAATTTTAAAACACACAAATCCATGCTTTGGAATCAGATAGAACAGTGATTATTAATTCTGGGCAAGTTTATTTTTTTTAAACATTTTTTATTGATTTATAATCGTTTTACAATGTTGTGTCAAATTCCAGTGTTCAGCACAATTTTTCAGTCGTTCATGGACATATACACTCATTGTCACATTTTTTTCTCTGTGAGTTATCATAACATTTTGTGTATATTTCCCTGTGCTATACAGTGTAATCTTGTTTATCTATTCTACAATTTTGAAATCCCAGTCTATCCCTTTGCACCCTCCACCCCCCTGGCAACCACAAGTCTGTATTCTGTGTCTGTGAGTCTATTTCTGTCCTGTATTTACGCTTTGTTTTTGTTTGTTTGTCTGGGCAAGTTTCTTAACCCTTGTAATAATATAACTAAAAAGAGCTACACTTTATTGAGCACTTACATTGGGCCAAGGCCTGAACACAGATCATCTCAGTTGATCTTTTAACAGACTTCTGATAAATATACTATTGAGAAGGGTGAAGTAACTTGCTCATAGCCAAACAAAAACTACTAAGTAAGAAGTTGACCTAGATAAACAGTCCAAACATGCTATTGTACCTCTCTGAGTTTTAGTTATCTCAACTGTAAAATAAGAGCAAAAATACTCAACTTATAGGATTGTTGTAAAATTTAAATGAGATTACATATGTAACCAATACCACAGAGGCTGGCACAAAGTAGACAGGCAATAAATATTAAATTGATAATATCGTAATATCTTCCTTAAGGTGCCCCAAATTGTCACAGTGCATATCACTGATGAATGAACTCTACTCACTTGAACTTAACATAGGCATGTCAAGTAATACTTTTAGATAGTGATGGTGGTAACTGAAATATACAGCAACAAAAACCAATTATAAAATGCCATTGCAAAGCTAAACACATTGGCAATAAAATACGTGATGTGACTGCAAAACTTGCGTGGTGCTCTACGCACTTGTGCAGGACTTATTCTACATGCTTGTGTGGTGGTAATATATCTCCAGTCCTCGTTCCTGCCTTCTCTTCCTAGAAAACTCCTATTCATCCTTCAAGGCTCATGTCAAATGTAACCTCTTCTGGGGAGCTTTCTCTTACACCCACAGCAGAAGGGAGCTGCCCTCTCCTCTGCACTAGTATAGATCTCCCCTAGGTGCTTTGGAGTGGGAACTACATCTTAGGAAACATTTGATACCTAGGTCCAACATGGGGCCTGAAATATAGAAGATACACAATAATTGTTTATTTAATGAAAGGACACTTTGGATGTGCTGATTTAAAGTTCTGAATGACTTGAATAGCTGAGGTAGTGTAAAGCAGGGTTTAATACGTGGAAGTATTGCAAAGTCTAACATTCATTCAACTTCTTGTGTCAGAATAAGTAATGCCACTTCCCAGTAAGGCCACAGTGAAGGGCCAGGGTTGGGGCAATGAGCAAAGCGTACTGCAGACCCCCAAGTGAACCCCTCCAGCAGGACTCCCCTAGCTCATCTGTTAAGTTTCCATATTTACGTTCTTGGGCCTGGGCCCAATTCCAAGGTTCAGAGTCCCAGTGGGGCTACAAGCTGCAGGCTCCAGCAGCTGCCAATAGCCCAGAGAGAAGAAAGGACGTGGGTGGGACAGTGCGGTTCAGCTGAAGGGGACAGTGGGGCTCTGAGATGGGTTCTCCTTCGACTTGAAGGGAGTGTTACAGAATTCCACTTGAGAGACATTGCACACCCCTGTGGCAGCCGGGACACAGAATCTGAGCTGCTGCTGCTGCTCCCATCTCCACCTTGGTGTAGCGGGAAGAGGGAAACTTCGGAATGCCACTGGTCTGTTCCGTCACAGACATGCTGCCTGTGAGACCACAAGCAAGTTACTGATCTTATCTGAGCATCTGTAAAGTGGGATAATAATGCGTCTTGAGGCTGTGGTGAGGATTACAGAAAGTGCCGTGTGAGACACAGCACTCAGTAGCACAAGAAATACCTGTTCCCTTGGTCTTCTCCTTCCCCAACACCAGCTTTCCCTGAAAAGTCATCTGACTCTCTCATCCCATGGTCTAAGATTATGGGTCAGTGCCGGCGGACCGGCTGTCGATAGATCAGAGGCTCCATTCACCCCAAAGGCCATCATCAAATAGTGTTTTGGTCTGAACAGCCCTAGGTTGGGAAAGACTCATTTCCTACTGATTTAATAAAAAACACAAAATGGCGGATCTGTGGGAGAACTTCGAAGTTCCTAAAATATCACAGCCACGCAACAAAACATGTGCACCATTAGCATTCTCCTCATGCATTACGGTGCTAATTTAAGATCAGAAACTGCCCTTCCATATTTTGCTTTGCAAAGCTTTGGCATTCTCATCTAAGTTCCCATTCTTCTTGGATTCAGTACATGGATCTGTACTTGGCTGCCTGAGACAAGGAATTGCAAACGCTTGGGAGATATTTCTTTGCTCAATGAGAAACAGTCAAAAAAAGAAGGAGAGGATATCAGCTTTGAATTCTAGTCTCACTCAATGATCTCCTAATTGTCTCTTAAATGAAAGCATGGGCAGGACAAGACCTCTGTGTCCCTCAGCAGTGCTGTCAAATCTCCGGGCTGAACAAGCCCCAGCAGCTCAGCCTCTTACTGTTGCAAGTTCTCTGCTCCAATTGCATTATGCATATTCATGCTGCTCTCTCTTAAGTAATGGCTTCAGGAAAAAATATGCCAGTAAAACCAAAATTGTTATGATGGGTAAAGAGCTACATGAAAAAAAAGATACCTCCCTGGTCCCCAGTGAGGCTGAGTCTCTAATCACCCCCAGAAGTCAAGCAGCTGTGTTTTCCAGTACAAGGCTGGGGGAGCACACCTGCCTCGAAGCCAGAAGTCACTTTCATTGCTGCAAAGGGAGGCCACCATCTCTCCCCAGCATGGGAAGTGTGGGGAACCCTTGATCTGCTCTGAACACAAGAAGCTTAAAAAAGTCACCTTTCAAAAAATCAATTGACTTGGAGGCTGGGAGGGGGTGGGAGGAGACCATGTCCACGTAAGGAAGTCTGCCAAGGACTTTCAGGGACAGGAATCCAGTTGCCCACGTAGCTGGGGTCATTCGAAGACTTGAAATGGTGAAGGCCACACAGTCTCCCGTGAAGCTGAAGAAACAGCACATTTTCATTCTCACAAAGAGCATAGTTCTAGTTGCTTGGGTCAATCTTTAATAAAATTGCAAAGTAGGCAAAGTTTGTCTTCTAGCTTCATCTACCAGGGTCCCCATATCTCTTCTTGCTACCATCTTATTCTCAGATGCACCTCCTCTGTGACCCATTCATGCTCCCAGATGGCCATCAGGTCATCCTGCTGTGGGATAGGCTGGCCATTGGGACACCCTTCTCTGACTCTTCTGAGTTTCTATAGAATGTGTGTGTGCGTGTGTGTGTGTGTGTGTGGACACAAATCCCGTTGCTATAATTATAGCTTTCTTATGTGTATTGCACCAGCCTGCAAGGTCCTTAAGGGAAAAGAATCTGTTTCCTTTCTTTGTATCTTCCCTGACCTTTGCATTGGTTTTGGCACTTAGTAATTACTGAATATATTTTAAAAACAATTAAATAAATTAAGATATTAGCTGATAACATCTGCAGTATATTTCTCTCAGACATGTAAACATTGTAAAAGAGACTACAAAGGATCAGAAAACATTTAGGATCCAAGGAGTGAGATGTCAGTCTGTGGGGGAAGGGTACCCTACCCAACACTTCTCAGACCCAATCATACTGGAAGACACCACCAACTCATATAAATGAGACAGTTCCTATGGTGAAGACACTTGTCTTTTCATCAATGAGAAAACAAGGTCTCTCTTTACTCCTGCCCATATCCCTTTCTTGTTACACCACACACCCTGTTAGAGAAGTATTCTCAACCTTTTTAAGTCTTTCCTATCTCCCACTCTTGAGGTCTCTTTGCAAAGACCCAGCAAATGGGAAGAACAGTAAATGTCAGTTTTAAGAGAAACAGAATGTTAAGATAATAATTCCTTAATGTCAGAAATGACAAAACAACTCTTATTGAAGAAGTTCAAAGTGCCTTACAAACTAACCACAGAATCCTCCCTGGACTCCTGTGGAGAAGTTTCTCCTCTGCTTTCAGAGGAAATTGATTCTCTAGATAAAATGACTTTCTCCAGGAAAAAAAAAATGGGGATGAAAAGACCATGGCCCTGAGAAGAAAGATGTATGCCAACCCACCCCCTCACCAGCCTCTTCATCTTCACCATTGCTTTTTTCGTGAGTATGGCTAAAATATTTAATGCGATGGTTAAGAGTGGGGCATTCATCACAATTCGCTCACAGTCCAACTTTCTGATAGTGAAGCAATAGGATGCTCCATTTCTCCCAAAGAGAAAATGCAAATCCTTACTGTAAAGTAAGTCTCCAGCCCTCTTGGGATGCATCAGTGTGGTTTGCCTAGAGTTGAGGGGATATGAGAAGAGGGGGTGGATTTGCTCCAATTAAATGGTAACTTAGCATGCAAGAGGGAATAGGTGTACTTTCATGCTGGGAATTTAGACTTTCCTCAGTCCAAGCAAGCCATCACCATGTATTAGCAATTCTCAGTAAACTGAGGGAAGCAGCAATGAGGCATTGAAGGAGCATGATGGTGCATGGTTCCATCTTGTAGAATCTTGGTCAAGTCAACCAATTTCTTTTAAACTCAGTTTCCTCATCCAGAAAATGGGAATAATGATAGCTACCTCACAGGGTCTTGTGTTTTAAAATGTGTAAAATATATGCAAAATGCCTAGCACAATGCCTGACATGGAAGAACTCAACAAATGTATCTATTACTTGTAGTGAAGTTGATTTTTGACTCCATTACAAGTAATTGATCCTTGAGGAATGTGGGCTTTATTCATAGCAAGTTGGGAAGAGAAATAAAATGAGAAAACCTGGATTGTGATCTTTTACACTCAAACATTACTTCCTGAGAGTGAGACCATGGGAAAAGGGAAGATTCAAGGTAGATCAGTGATTTTTCTTACAATTTTCAACTTGTGTCAATATATATGAAGAACATTGATTTTTTCATAATAATAAAAATACAAAAATTTTAAAATTTACAAATTATGTATATTTGTAGCAGCACCTAAAAATTTTAATGAATTTTCTAATTTTTTACAAATGAGGAAACTGAAAATGAGAGGGAAACTAATTTTTATTCAGTTAAAACCTGGTGGCCAGCAACAACATTGAGACTTGGATTTTGTTATGAAAAAAGTAAACAGGAGGCAGACAAATATATTTTGACTTAGGGTTTGGATCTTTCTACTACACTGCAATGTATGAAAATGGCTATCTATCATGTTTTCTTGGCTTTATATGAGGAGTGCAAGGTTGACTTAATAGATTAATTTACCCTGTTGACAGCTTACAGGACAAATTCTATCTGATCACCTCTGTACATGCAAATTAATAATAATAATAATAATCTAACAAAATGTAACATCTATCCATGTTAAGAATAATCTTAGCAAATTTGGAGTAGAAGGGAACTTCATTTCCCCAATATCTTAATAAAGTCTATCTATATAAAAACCTTTAGAAAGTAACACATCTACTGGTGAAATGTTAAAAGCATTCTGTGTAAGAGCAGGAACAAGCTAGGAGTTCCTACTACCACTACTCTTCTTGAAGTCCTAGTTGGCACAGTAGGTTAAAAGCATATATACATAAATAAGAACTGAAATTTAAAAAAAAACTGTCATAATTCACTATCAATATAAAACTCAAAGGAATCAACAGAGGAACAATGAATAGGAGAGATTATAAAGGTTAAATTTAAATACTTAAATTTCATAATTTTAAAATGCTTTGTATTAAAGCTACCATCACACATGTACATATTACTCAGGAATAAATCTAACTAAGTGCATATAGATGCTTTATAAAGAAAATGAGAAAATGTTAATAAAAGATTTCAGAGACTTAAATGGAAACCTAAATAATTCATAGCTAAGAAGTCTCAAGTAGTAAAAAGGTTAATTCTCCCCAAATTGTTCCATGTATTCAATGCAGTATTATTGAAAATACCAAAAGGGATATTTTATGGAACTGGATGAGCTGATTCTATAGTTTATGTGGAAACATAAAGTGCTAGGAATAACCAAGATGGCCCTGAAGGGTGACTTGGAAGGATGACTTGTCTTGCAGATGTCACACTTTTTATGAGGCTATTGTAATTAAGACAGTGACATATTGGCATGGGATATGAGAAACAGGCCAAATGAACAGAATAGAATGCTCAGAAATATGCCCATGCATATATGGAGATTTTACTTAGCACAGAAGGGCATCAGAGATGAGGGGGAAAAGGATAGCAATTCAATAAGTGATACAGGATCATTCCACATGAAGTAAATTAAAACACCTATCTTCCTTCTTACCTACACAAACGTAAATTCCTAGTAGATTATATTAAACTCCATAGGGAAAATGATAAAACTTCAGAAGAATGGGAGTTTATCTTTATGACCTCCAGGTAGAATTTCCTAAACCACACACAAAGGTGTAATCCATAGAGAAAAGATTGAAAAGTTTGATTACATCAGCGTCAAGAATTTCTGTTCACTGAAAGCTATGATCTTAAGAGTGAAAATATAAGCCACCAAATGTAGATACTGCAACACTTACAGTTGACAAAGTGTAAGTATTATGAGCTTGTAGTAAACTGCTAAAAATTAATAAGAAAAAGGCAATTCATAGAAATATGTGCAAAAGACAAGAACAGGAAGTTTATAGAAGAGGAAACTCGAATGTCAGATGGACAAAAATGCCTTATTTCACACTAGGGGAAATAACAAAAATCATTTCACACTTAGAGTTAGGTTATCATTTCACACTATCAGGGAGGCAATTCTAAGTTTCGATGAAGATGTAGACAAAGCAGGTAATGCTTGCCCATGGCTGGTTAGAGGTTAAATTAGGGCAACTTTATTGACAACACTTTGCACTACACACATTGTGTTTACCCTAAGCCCCAGTAACTCCATTCCTTGGTGTGAACCCTGGAGAAACTCTTGAATGTGTGCATCAGGGAACACATTCAAGAATGTTCACACAGCTTTGTCATCCTAGCAAAAATCTAGAAACAATCCAGATGCTGATTGACGGTCAAATGAATAAATAAATGATGGCATGTTCACAACTGAGCATTATATCTCTGTGAAGGAACATCAAAGATCCTGTCAAGTTAAAGAAGAAACTCAGAGAGAAATACTTACAAGATAATTTCATCTCTATAAAATTCAAAAACAGGCAAAAATAAATGTGTTGTTTGAGGATAGCCATGCAGTGCAACTACCCAGAAAAGCAATGAAATGCTTAATGTAAAATGCAGGTTGTTACCTCTGGGTCGGGTGGGAGAGGGTGCAATCAGGGAGGGGACCCAGGACTTCTAAATGCCACTGATACTCTGTCTCCTACTCAGACTGATGCGTATTTATTTAATTCTTCTTCTTTAGAATGGACATACATTTTATATATTCTTTAGTACGTACGCTCTATCTCCTACTTTTTAAAAAAGGAAATAGGCAAGCTTTGCCTTAAACCATCAGTGATGCTAAAAGTCAGGACCTTGAAGACCAGAAATCCAAATGGTCTAGCACAGACTAATAAAAAAAGGGCCCAGTAAATGTATTACGTGTACACCACGTCCTCCAGATGAAACAATAAGGCCATGCCTGTGGCTTTGCAGTAAATGTAATATCTCTGCCAAGCACTGCAATCCATAGTTCACTGACCCTTGATAGAGGCATGATTACCACGCTCCCTTCATCTGAGGTGTAAACTGGCCCTGAAGTCAGGCAGATCCAAATGGACAGACCAGTGAAATTGAGGCCTTCAGTATCTTTCAAAAAAATAGTCTAATAAAGACATAAAGGGTTTTTTTCTCCACCACAGTGAGCACATTCTGCATTGCGTTAACCCGCTGACACTATTTGTAATGGCAAAGAAAGGTCACCGAAGCCTAAATCTGCTTGGTGAGATTCCCCACCACGGTCTTCTCAGAAACACAAGCGTGATTAAATATCCGCTCCCATCTTATTTCCAAGAAGGCCGCCCAAAGGTTACGGTGGGCTCAGGTGTGCCGGGCGCTGCTCCTATTACGTCCCTCATTTGCATGCATCTGCCCTCAGGATCACTCAGCACGTCTCCTTCAGTCTCTCACACTGGTCGTTCCCTACCCTGGCGACTGGGGGTGGGGTGAGGCGGGGTTCCTTGCTTTCTGTAAGGGGGGAAATTAGGGTCAGACACAGAGACAAAGCATTTCCCATATAGGCAGACCTTTACTGTGCTTCACAGATAATGGGATTTTTACAAATTGTGTAAAAATTTGTGGGAACCCTGCATTGACACATCTCTTTGCACCATTTTTCCAATTGCATTTGCTCATTTTCTGTCTCTGTGTCACATTTTGGTAATCCTTGCAATATTTCAAAGTTTTTCATTATATTTGTTATGGTGATCTGTGATCTTTGATGTCACTATTATGACTCGCTGAAGGCTCAGGTGATGGGTTAGCATTTTTTAGCATAAAGCATTTTTTAATTAAGGGACATATATCTTCTTTTAGACATAATGCTATCGCACACTTAATAGACCACATTATGGTGTAAACATAACCTTTACGTGTACTGGGAAACCATAAAATTCACGACTTACTTTATTGAGATATATTTGCTTTATTGCAGTAGTCTGGAAGTGAACCACAGTATCTTCAAGGTGTGCCTGTGATGAGATTAATTCTCTCCCTCCTCAAAGTAGTGACTCCGAGGAGGGTCAACCTTTATAAACTCAAGCTTAGGGACAAGTTAACATGGAGCAGAAGAGATGGTGAAGGCCCCACATCAACATCATGTGACGCTTCCACGTTGCCTCAGGGGGCCGAGCCCCTCGTGATAGCCTCTGGCCCATGGGAAAGCTGTCCCTGGATTTCACATTTCCCTGTGTCATGCCCTTATTTATCAGGAGGATTTACCATAGCTGCTGAAACGCCTAACCTCCTTTAAAGAGCTAATTCACCATGAAGCTCTGATTTGTTAAAAAGTCAAGTGATTAAAAAACCCACACATCAAGAGGAAAACACGGACTAATTTTGTGTCTGCTTTGCTTTTAGGGGTGCAAAGAGTAGGCTCACTGTAGTCTCTTTGACCCCAGATATTTCTTGAATTTTCCATGTCAGTTTCTGCTGCCTCAGTCTCTCCATGCTTCCCAGTTCCAGGCCAAGGAATCTGCTCCCCCAGCTCATGTTTTGTGAGAGGCCCATCAGGGTCATATGTCAATGGAAATGGGGAAGGAGCACAGCACATAAAATAAGGCTGCAGGAGGGGCAATGGATGGATAGTTTTACAAGAAGCTTGGGGGAGGGAGGTGGGCTGGAAATGTAGAAATTTTAGTTTCACTAATGTCTTAAGGGATAAAATTTCCTGCTAAATGTCCAAAGCCATGGCATATACTAAAATGTATACAAATGTACTAGAAAAAGCATTAAAAAAGCTATATTACCTCCAAAATAATTTGGAGGCAGCAGTTTAAACTAGTTCACAATAAACAGAATGAAAAAAAATCCTTTTGGAAATGGAGTGGCATGATATAATTCTCTTTGCCTAAGCATTTGGTTAAGAAAAAAAAAATTTCCCAGTTACTATTTCTACCTTTTTAATTACTTCACAAGAAGGTTAAGTTATGAGAGAAAATGCAAAACTGAAGCCCTTGGCATGGCAGGGGAGCTACTGCAGTCACAACTCACCTCCTCCTCCCACCAGAAGGAAAACAGAGCCAAGAGGGACTGGGTGATGTACAGAGAGCCATGAACACTTGTTGGATGAGGATATTTCCTATAAAGGCCTTTGGCCAAAGAAATACAGTTCTGTCCTGACCCGATGAGAACACTCGCAGGCAGGAACGTGCAGACAGAAAAGCAGGGGCCAGGGCTCAAGAGAAAGAGCTGATGGTTGGCCTCTTCCTCCGAGGTATGGGGGCAGCATGTGCTTTGATCTGCAATAGGAACTCCCTGCTTCCCCATCCTGCTTGTCATCTGCTCAGAAAGGCCTTCCTGTTCTTGCCTTGTCAGTCCTGTGGCTCTGTCCATCTAGAAGTCACATTTCTGATCCCTAAGCCTTTGTTCTAGCCTCCATCTGCCCTTGGGTACCAGCAAGATCCATCTCCCTACATTGTCTGTAACATTCAAATGATCTCAGACTGACCAGCAAAATGGGTTTGTACCTCTTGCTGCTTATTAATATAAAATGCTAATGTGGAAAGCAAGTGAGAAGAAGAGAGACCAAGTGCTTAATGCCAAAGGGGGTTTAATGCATGCATTCCTCTCTACCTTCTCATTTACTTTCTTGAGAGTCATCACCATAAATTACCACCACTCTCCTCCCTGACTCAGTCCCCTCTTGGGCATCTCTCCATCTCAGAAGGCTCTTTTTTTATAGCTTTATCTTTATTACAGTCCCAGAGAGGAATAGCAAGGGAGAAGAAAACTAATGCAACTTCTCACTCCCGAATGATCTTCCTGTCCTAAGTCAGTGATGGAAATATGTAGCCTGCTTGCCCCCTTCTTTATTGCCACAGTAGACACCCTCCCCTCCAAAATCCAGCCATCCCCTCATCTGTCCTTTTGAGGGTCCTGGCCATAAGCACCAATGCCCACCTCCTGAGAACTGCGCGAGCTGCTTGAGACAAGACACATCAACTGTCAGAAGAGAGCCAGTAGCCTAGAGGGAATTCAGAGGAGAGCCACATGAATAATTAAGGGCTGAGCAGGATTGATCTGTCAGGAAAGATTACAAGAATTCAATACGCAGCATTTGGCTATGCTGAGACCAGTGGAGGAGGAGGCTGAAGGTGGGGATGAGCAGGAAAGCAAAGTCATTATAGAATGGGTGGGCTCTCTGCTCAGGACAGTGCAAGGAAAGTGGAAGCACAAAGAGAAGGTTCTAGAAAGATCTCTCAAGGAACCCTAGAATCCAGAGAACCTAGCCAGGCACCCACCCTGTGGGATGTAGTCCAGAAAGATCAACCCAGCAAGGTTAGTGAATGCATACACCCTCTGTTTTCCCTCTTTCCAAGTGGAATGCACTTCGTGGGCAAAGTGCAAAATGCAAGGTCCTTCCAGGTCTCTCCAGCCTCTGGGTCTACCCCGGGTCTCCCACTTGTGAAACTGAGCTGCTTAATTCTACCCAGAGTCAGTTCTCAACTCCACGAAAGAGAACAGACTTGGAGACATGAAAGATTAACACAAGTACCACTCTGCCAGGTCCTGTGTCAAGCACTGGATAAACATTCAGTCCTTTATTCACCTGTCTGAGATTACATAAGTGATAAGTCAATCTGCAAGTTGTGTTTTTTTTTTTTTTATTCCAGGCAGTAATCTCTACTTATCTGTGTCTTAGGTCATTTTATGAGCCCAGCACTGTGGTAAAAGCTGGGTCTGTACAGGTGACCAAGGCAGGCCCAATTCCCACCTGCACAGGATGCAAAATCCAGTGAGGGAGATGACGTTCATGTGATAGTTACTCAGATCACTGATGCAAAAATGTGAAATACTATGAAGGTGGTGTGTATGAGACCACAGAACAAAAGGACAGCTCAGTCTGAGGTGAATAAAAAAGCTTTCCTGAAGAAAGGCTAATGAAACTGAGGCCTGAATGTTAGGTAGGAGGTGATGGGTGGTGTACTGAAGAATTTTTACCCTTAGAGAGGTCTCACCTTGCCTCAGCTACTGGGAGGTGATCTGTAGGCCCCCGGAATGTCATGCTTGGCAGGAGTGTCTTAGTTTGCATGTGGGCTTTGGCCAATGGACAGTCTAGCAATATGATTTATGATGGGGGCTTTGAACCACATTGCATTAATTCTATCTCTGCAAGGCTTGGAGATTTGAAGGTCAGCTATGTGGGAAGTGTATGATTGAAGCTCACTGAAAATTCTTGACACCAAAGGCTTGGGTGAGCTTTCCTGGTTGGCAATACTCTGTGCATGTTATCAAACATCAATATCAGGAAAGTAACACTCATCTTGACTTCACAGAAGGGACAATGGGATATGAATATCCCAGGTATATCCAAAGGCAGTGGAATCAGGTTATCACGGAGATACCTGCATCCCCATGTTCACTGCAGCATTGTTCACGATAGCCAAGATAGTGGAGGCAACCTAAATGTCCATCAATGGATGAATGGATAAAGAAGATGTGGTGTATGTATAAATGCAATGGGATACTATACAGCCATGAGAAAGAAGGAAATCCTACTATTTGTGACAACATGGATAAATCTTGAGGACATTACTGTAAGTGAAATAAGTCAGCCAGAGAAAGACAAATACTGTATGGTATCACTTATATGTGGAATCTTAAAAAAAAAAAAAAAGCCAAACTCATAGAAACAGAGTAGATTGGTGGTTACCAGGTTCTGGGGGTTGGGTGGAAATGGGGAGATATTGGTCAAAGGGCACAAGCTTCCAGTTATAAGATTAGCAAGTTCTGGGGATCTAATATACAGCATGGTGACTATAGCTACTAATATTGTATTATTACTGGATTATAATAATACAGTTGCTGTATTATCATACAGTCATGCAATAATTATTTTTCTCGACTGAGTGGTTCATGCTCACAGTGGAAATTAGTCTGCCAATGCCTCCTTTTCTGGCTTCCTTTCCTTTCCTGTCTCCCTTCCCCACTTCTCTACAAACATTTCCTTGGATCACATCCTAAATAAACAATCTGTGCTCAATTCCTGGCCTCAGGGTCTGTTTCTGGGGGGAACCCAAACCCAAGTAATAATACAATATTACACTTCTTTCAGCTACCAGTACTTGCTCATAGCGCACACCTGTTCTTGGTTGTTGTGAATAAAGTTAGTGAAAGATTTTTAGGTCTGTGACAATACTCAAGGTGGTCTGTGCTTTGTCCTAAACTTTTCTGCCAGGTTCTATTATTCACATTTCCCCTAAATATGCATGTGCCTCGAGGAAATTCTTATGCCCCAGAAACTCACCCCAAATTATAAAATATTTCAAGGTAGCATACCGTACACAGGAAATTGCGGAAAAATAGCAAAGCATTTAAAGTAATATGGTTTGTACCTTTTCCCATTAAAAATACTTGAATCTCCAGCACAATGTAATATGTCTTAGAACCCATATACCTCTCATGCCAAGGAAACATCCTTATAGAGTTTAATGCTGGTAATAAGACAATACAGCTTGTAACCATGGTAATCTTGCGTACCAGATGTTCTCTCTACTGGGTTCCCCTTAGTGTTTAGTTGCACCTTCATAAATATCTGGTTCATAACCATTACACCAAGAGTCAGACTATGGAAAGCTACTGTTAGATGAGCAAAATAAGTTTTCCTGAAGGGAATTATATACATGTTTCAAGCAGGAGAGTTAAAACTAAAATGAGCCAAGTTCAAAATGGAAAAGAAGGGAAGTGGTTGAGAAATATCTTCTCCCAACACTGAGAGATCATCAGTGCTAACCTGGTGGGAAAGTAAACGTTTACCCAAGAGAAGCCAGAAGACCACTCTAAGCTGGAGCCAAAAATAGTAGCCATTTAACACTTACAATGTAGCGAACAGCTGAGCAAACTGAGATGCCATTAGAAAGATCCAATGTTCCGTTTCCAGGTTATTGATGTTATAGTAGTGGGCAGAGGTAATACCCAAACAATTCTGAATTTCAGGATGCGGACACAGAGGATTGGAGGCTCTCCCCACCAGATATCTGCTCATTTCCTCCATAGAAAAGAACTAACAGAGCCTGTTCTGATATTTTGATGAAGGTCCATAATGTGAACCCCTCTGAAGGAAAAGCATACGTTACAACAAAGAAGAAATGTAGATTTAACAACTCAGTCAATATTCAGAGGACTTACCTGTTTAAGGTGTGGTGGTGAACATTTTTATTTTAAATTTCTCCAGCTCTTGAAAAGGTAAAATGATTTGTCCACTATTCAAAAGCTATGACTTTATACATCTGAAACTCTGAACCTAAAGCAATTTCAATGTGCGTGTGTGTTGGGGAGTGGACATAGTGGGAGCAGGGATGGGGGAACCAGGGAGATATTTGATAACTATTTAGCAAAATCAAGACACTATAAAAATTTTTTAGCTTTCAAAAAGTCTCTCCTGTGACTAATGTAGGAGCCAGGAAAATGCAAAAGAGCCGAAAAGCAACTGTGTTGATAAAAGTCAAATGCTTTTGCTATTCAGGAATGCATTCACACTTATTAGCCATTAATACCGTTTGTCAATTTTCTTTGATTCTCAATTTCTGACCCCTGATGCTTCTCTCTGATAACACATTTGCATCCATTTGTCACTAGAAACAAAATACACATTAATAAAGCTATTAGTTCAAAACCAAGGATGAAGCAGAGACAAGTAGAAGGGAAAACAACACCCTAGAAAGGTGTTTTGTTGTTTTTTTTTTTTTTTTTGCATGAAGCTATGTTAACCAGTCCTCATGGACTGATGCTTATGTCCCTCAGATTTTACATGTTGAAGCCCTAACCCCCAATGTGACCATATTTGGAGATAGGGCCTTCATGGAAGTAACCAAAGTGAAACGAGATTGTAAGGGTGGGGCCCTAATCTGATGGGACTGGTGTACTTATACGAGGAGGAGACACCAAGAGCTCTCTCGCTATCTCTGTCAACGAGGACACAGCGAGAAGGCTGCCACCTCCAAGGTCAGAAGAGAGCCCTCATCGGAAACCCGACTGGATGGCACCCTGATCCTGGACATCCAGCCTCCAGAACTGGGAGAAACAAATTTCTGTTGTTTAAGCCACCCAGTCTGTGGTGTTTTGTTCTGACAGCCCCACATGCTGACTAATATGCTAAATGAGGAGACTGTCCCCAAGTGAGAAATCACTCTTCTCATAAAGAAGCCATGAAAAGAAGAACATGGTCACACGACACGTTCTACTTGGTCTGGCTTGAGGCCGCCACTCATGACATTTACACAGTGTTTTTAAAATCAACCTTGAAATACAAATACTAAACCTCTGTTTCTTCTCCATTTAATTCCACACCTTCTACAGACCTACAGACCTGCAAGCCAGAACTACAAACCTACCCCTGTCCCTTCTGTTGGGGGTAAGAAAACACCTCTCTTACCTGCTGCTTCAGGTAACTGCAGGAAAAAAACCCAAAGGGAAGACAGAATGACAACTTGTATGACAGGGAACATGGACTCCACTGAGGTTCTTTCAGAAATGAGAAGAAAATACTGGGGAAATTCTATGGACAGTTTTTGTCTAGCAACATTTATTTGCCTTCCCAAACTCCAGAGAAGACAAGGGATTGATCTTAACAGAGCTTTAAGTTTAAACACATTCCCTGGGTAAGAAAGACATACTTGCCTTTATCTTAGAACCCACTCTAGTCTTGGTTCCTAGTCTTTACTGGGGTCCTGAGCCCCAATTCTCACTTCCTTTCTCCACAGGATTCATCACAGGACATGTGTTGAAAAGTCAGAGGCAAAATCTTCATGTTGGAAAGTCTCTAAGATGCATCAAATGGTGTCTCCTTGCCCAACTGACAGACTTGGACACAAACAAAGAAGAAAACAACCGATTTTCAGTGCTCTGAAGCTCAGTCTTTCAGACAAAGGAGGACTCACCCAATGAATTTCATTTTCTCATCACTGAGCCACAGTTAAATGCAGTCAGTTTTAAAGAGCATTTCAAAGTCTATTGATGGATAAATTGTACTATTGATTGGGACCAGTTGTAAACTCAAAGTTTCTCAACCAAATCCCTTTAATTGGTCTTGAGTGACACTCCTTTAAATGACTTTGGGAAGAGAAGAGAAAGAAATGTACCAAGGATAACTCACACAGAGGAAACTTAGATGCCGTCTTTGTCTCCCTTCCTCTGGCATAGATACTGACTCCCAATTTATTATTTTTTTTCCTTAAGGAAAGTAGTGAGAATGTGTGCAGCAGTCTGGATTTTTCTTGTTCTGTTACCATAATTAGAAAAGTAGGATAAAATTATGCAGGAGCAGATTGAGGGGGAAATACAGCTTGGCTTACATGTGAAAGAGTTACCTCTTTTACAAATTCAAGGTTTTTCTCTCCTGCAAATATCTTTCATCTCTGAGTAGTTACGGTTCCTCTTTTAAGTCTATTTTCAGATTGAAAGACAAGCACACTCTTTGCAGAGGTTCAGGCATTGACAGGAAGTGTGTTCAGGACTGTGGCAGCCATTGTTGTGAAACACTGCCCTGTGTACTGGTGTCTTCCCAGTGGAGATGGGCAGATGCCACCCCATAATTACACGGCACTGACAAAAATCAGGTTGGGACTGAAGAAACCAGACAAACCATTTTCACAAAAACTGAAAATGCAACCTGTCAAATCAGCCTTGCTGTAATCATCCTGCCAGACATCATCTGTAGGTCACAGCTAACATTGGCAGGAACTGTGAACATTAATTCAGCAGATGCCCACTTTTTAATGTATCTGAAGAGCTATTCAAGGATTCAGCAGTGTGTCCTCTTTGACATTTTCCTTCCCTTCCACCCCCTTCTTCCTTGGGAGAAAAATGCTGTGTGTCAGCCTGTATTGAAGCCACAGTCAGTTCATAAACATTCAGGGTACAGAAATGTCCCCAACATGAGATTCTTCGGCCACCTGCAACAGAATTACCTGGAGGGGATTTTAAAAACCACACTCATGGAGCCACACCAGACCCAGAGAATGAGAGTCTCAGAGGTTATGGCCCTGGAACTTGGATTTTAAACAGACCATTTATCTAAAGTTTTGAGGACCTTTGAGGTAGCCCAAAGTTCATTGTCACTAGGGCTTTGCTGGGTGGGTGTTTGAAACTCCAGCCACCCTAGCCCTTCTTCCCAGTTCCGTGTCCAACAGAGGGGACTCCATTTTCACCACACAGGCTCCTTGTGTCTTTCAGGACTCCTGTGACCATTCCTACCATCTCCCCTCCCTGGCAAACCTACCCCCTGCTCATGAATCTGTAGTGGATCCTCACTTGTTACCTAGTTCAAAACAAGGTCCTCAGCCTAGAGTTCAAAGCCTGAAGGAAGATCCCTTTCTGGCCTTATTTCCCACCCCACCCCTAGCCGCCCCCTGCACGCCATCTGTGGAACCTCCCAGAACGACAGGTTCCTCTTCCAACATACTGTTGTTTGGTGCACCAGGGGCTCACATGCTCCCCTCTGCTGGGTGTCCCCTCTCCCAGCTCCTCTTCATCAGCCCTGCAAGCTGAACTCCAGTGTGTCCTGAGGGCCCACCACCTCCAGCAACACCTGGACCCCCAGCCAGCTGGGGCTCGTTTCTATCCTGAGTCTCTGCAACACTTTGTGGAGACCTCTCCTGGGCTCTCATCTTACCTGGCCTTGTTTCTCTGTGCCCTCAACCTGCCCACCTTGTAGATCCTTCAGGATCTCCTGATTGGCTTTTGACTGCACTCTAGCCTCTAACATGGGGTTTGAGCACAGCAGACCAGCAGTTAATACTTTCTGGATTATTTAACAGATGCACCCCCCACCGGCATGTGGTGTCAAAGTCTGTGGCTTCTGCCTTTGATATTCCTCTGTGTTCCACCCACGCTGTCCATCTTTAGTGCATCCTCAGCTCAGGACCTTTGTAGCCGGGCACCTGGAACACTGCCCGGGGCTCCCCGCCCATTGCCCCAGCTTCAATCTCCTCTTCCCACCACCATCCCCAGTCTTCCATCTTTTCTTAAACATCTATTCAGGTCCTGAAAAACAGCTATCTCCTTCTCTAAAGGTTGGACAAATTTAGATCAGTTCACAAAGCTCTGGAACAAAGAAGGATGCCACTTTACATAGGGGACCCTAAGAAAGGTTCACTTCAAATTCAGGTGGCTGAGTGTGAGAGCCCAGACCATGAGCCATTTTAGATCTAGAGGACTGTTCTACACACACTAGACATCTTCCTTCTCCCAAACGCCCCTTCCAGTAGATCACACTCAGCTTCTGTTTTCCTATATATTCCTACCAACAAGCATCGCTTTTGGTCACGTGGTCGCAGCCCATCCCACGGGTGCCTCTCCATTTCCTCTCCTACCCCTGCAAACCCAGGCCAACACCCACCTTCTCAAAGCATCCCCAGCGGCTTCCACCCAAAGCCACCTCTTCCTTCTTTGCATTGCCAAGTACGAACAGTTAACCTATGCATTGTAGCATTTAGATACTGATTTGGAGTTGGCCTTTCATCATTTAAATTTTATATGTTGATTTCTCAACCCAGACTGTAAGACCACTGAAGGTAGAGACCTGATAGTTTTTCTTGGATGTCTCTCCTCGGCGTTAAACAATGACTGGAACTCCATGCATGTTAATGGATTAAATCCCAGTCCCAGATATGTGCTTACTAAATGTGTCAGTTTCATTGTGCTTCCTGTTAAAATTAATTTGATACGTAAATCTGAGGAAGAGATGAAATTTGGGTACAATTCTTGGGATATAAAATTAAAAGGCCATCTGCCTTTGAGATGGAACAGATGTGTAATTGATATTCACTGCTCATTTGCCACTTGAATTTTGCAGACATTTAATGTGCTAATTGCTTATACAGTAAAATTCTAAATGCCCTTTGGAGAATAGCTCCCTTTTCCTAAAGTCCCTGTATTCTCTACCAGCAGATAGGAATGGGTTCTTATGTATCGAGAGCTTCAAAAATAGACTTTTAAAAAACAAACTTGCATGGTGCCTTTTGGAAGACAGTCATTTGACGATCTCTGTAGAATTTTTAAATGATATACCTCTGATTCATCATTCTCTATCTAGGAATTTATCCTATGGTATACTCAAGCCATCTGCACAAGATGGAGGCCCATGAAACTTCACTGCAGGACTATTTATAATTACAGAAGATTGAAAATAGCCTAATGTGCATTGATAATGGGTTGATTAAAAAATTATGAGCCAGTCATAATATAATATACTATTATATATCCTTTAAAGAGAATGAGATAGCACTATGCAGAAAATACGTTACATGTGTGTAGACAGTTTCTGAAAAGATATCCAATAATCTACGGGATTAAGGAATTAGGGTAGGAGGTAGATATACACCTATTTCTCCAAAGGGTGAAAAACATATATATATATATATAAAACAGATACATATATCATATAAAGGTATTTTTGTTTTAAAAAATAGCCAAAAAACTTTAATTTGCAAAAAAATGTTATTAGTTTTGGATCCACGGTTTGAATGGCTAAATATCTACCAAGAGTTTCAAAAACCATATTGCTTGTTTGTCTACATAATCATAATTAAAATTATAATATTTATTAAAAAGATAATCTTTCCTTCCTTCCTCCCTTCCCCTCCTTGGATTCTCTCAAATGTGGATGGTGGGATGAATGGTGTTTCAGAGGCGGTTACAGCAGTGACCACAGAGATGAAATAGGTTCAGCTTTTAAACTAATAGCTCTTTCATATAAGCCACTGTTGTAGAATGAAGGCTATACTTGAATTATTTTGATGTTCCCCTAAAAACCTCATGTATCAAATAAAGCAGTCAACTAGTATGTTCTATTGACAAACTTATCTATGTCCACGCATCTTTGGAAGATCCTTTTGGTTCCCGACACAATAGCCATGACCATCATCCCTACTAGAAGAGCTTAAAAAAGCCAGTGATTCTCTTTCCCAGCCTCCCTGACTGCTGGAGCGGTCTTGCATGTTGTTCAAGGTTCTTTGTTGCAGACAACAAAATCCACTTTAATGAGTGTAAGCAAAAAGGAAATTATTACAGGGTACTAGGCAGTTGAAGAATACATGTGAAAATCAGATGACCAAGGTCATTCACCACAGAGTTAAGATGAATGCCAAAGCATACCTCTAGACCCCAACGTGTCAATCAGCTACCACCTCTGACATCAGAGACTGGGCAATGGCACCTTCACAAAAGCAGGTCCCAAAGAATCTTAACACTCTGCCATCTTGCTCATAAGAAAATCTGATCTGCAATCATCACTTCTACCCATTCATTTCACTTCTCCAAGTCTTGTGCCAGAGAGCTTGCTTGGTGGAAGTCATATCACATGCAGAACTCCAGCTGCAAGCGAGGGTGGAAAACACACTTTTTAGATCCCCAGGCTATAAATTCAGAGGGCATTCCAGGGAGGGGGCTGAGTTAACCAATCTACAACATGTCCCATAAGTGACTGTGCTCCAACCAAGAAAAATAAGGGGGAGAATTCTGGGGAAATTTTGAGAGAGATTTTCTTCCTTGATAGAAATTAAGAGACACAAGGAGAGCTCACTTTACTGTTCCTCTTCTGTTCACTTTTGAACAAAGGAATGAGAGACATGATGGTTGGAGCTGCAGCAGCCATCTTGGAACTGTGAGGACAAGCATTGCCAACATCCCCCCAAAGCCCTTATACTTTTAATCTTGCCATCTCTCTGTGCCTCTCCTTTAGTCTATAGCAATACTCATGATTTCTTCTCTGAAATACCTCCCTTGTTTCCCTCCACCTCTCAGGCTACCATCTCTCCTCCCATCTGCTACATCCTGTGTTTACTCACTTCCTATTCCCACTTCATTCACTTGCAACCTGGCTTCTGATTTTATCACATTCAAGAAGCATCTCACCGTAAGGGCACCATTGCCATCCTGATTGGAAAACCCAAAAAGCATGTTCAGTTTTTATTCTCCTTACTCTCTCTGCCACACTCAACGGTCTTCATCATCGCTCCTTGGTCTTTCTTGAAACTCTACTCTCTTGTCACCCAAGACAGTATATGCTCCTGGACCTCCTTCCACCTCCCTGATTTTTTCTTTCTTTGCCTCTTTTTTTGGACTTTGCTCCCACTCCCTACCCTTTCAATGCCTCACCCATGGCTCACGGCTCCACTCAGTCTACACTCCCCAGGTGGTTTCATTCTCTTGTGTTGTTCTAACCCTCACCTGAATACTGTCAACTCTGAATGTGCCTATCCTACCCAGAAATCTTCCCCAATTTCACATACATATACCTCTGACCATGGCTAAAAACCCCTTTCCCCCAGAATGTTTCACTGGCTCTTGGAATGAACCTGTCCAAAATGAAAGTACCATTAGGCCTTTGAAAACTGTTCTTCCCTGTGATCTCCACCTGCCTCCTCACCCAACATAAAGACCTCAGGTCACCCTTGACTCCTTGCTCTGTCTTACACATCCAATCAAAAACTAATCAACAGCTGATTTCACCTCATCATTTCTGTCTCATGTTCCTACAGTGGTTTTCTACTACACTTCATTGTGGAGTGATCTATACAAATGCACATAGGATTATTTCGTTCTCTTGCTTAAATTTTTCAAGTGTCTTCCATTCTCTGTAGGAGGTGATCCAAGCTCCTCAGCAAAGTTTGGCCATTCCCTACCTCTCTGGCCTCTTCCTCGGCCTCTCCCTGTCTTGGACTTCTGTGCCAGTGATTCTAAACTCCTTGACTTCTCTGAAATGTACTATGCAACTGTGAAAGTCTTTATCTTTGCCAATTCATTTAACTCTGCCTAAAACACTTCCTCTACCTCGTCTCATGGCCTGTGCCTGCAAGCTCAGGCACGAGGTCTCCTTAGATGCCTTCACCCAGTCAACAAATTCTTACTGAGCTCTTACTATGTGCCAGGTACCGAGCTCAGAGCCAAAGAATCAACAGTGAATGAGACACAGATCCTGCTCTCAAAAAACTTATAATCCACATACTGACCTCCCTCTTCCTCCAAGTCTCCTGGGTGGGTTGAGGGCCCTTTCCTGTGCCCCAGTCATAGATAGAGTTGGTTGTCTCTACAGCGAACACACCCGCCTTCTTCCCTCCCTTTTATGTGAGACAGTGGAAATTGACCTCATTCCCAGCTGCCATGGTAAATACTGATACATCCAAGCCAAGGAGGGTGACTCCATGCCTCTTGGCTAGTGACCAGTTCAGAATCCCAGGCTTAAGCCAATTGGCATGTGACTTTATCCTGGGGAGGGCAGACGACCTGAGTTGGCGCTCTCAAAAAGAAAGAAAGAATTGATTGCTCCTATTTTGAAGAGAAATGTTTCTTCTCTTCCCCTGGGCTTGAAAAGGTGTTGCTGGCAGCCACTTTGTGACCATGTGAGGCAAGCCAGCCTGCAGACAGAGTCTCCAGACCAGAGCAGGGCCAAGAGATGGAAGCAAGTGAGAGTGGTGGTGGGACCAGAGCCTGGAAACTGCTTTAACTTTGGGCTTGATATACAAACTAAGGAATATCCCTGTTTTCAGCCAGTTGGAGCAGCCATTTATTTTACTTATTAATGGGATCCATGACAAACCACCCGCCTCTGGCTCCCACTTTAGTGGCCCACAAGTCCATCCCTTTCTCCATGCCCACTGACCCGGCATCCGTTCAACAGGATTGTCAAGTTCTTATCCCAGTTCTCTCCCCTCAGGTCACTCCTTTCAAACCATTCTCCGTACTACTTCCAGAATGATATTTCTCTATCTCAACTCTGATCACATCATCCCTTGCTTAAAATTGTTAATGACTATTAGGAAGTTTCAAGTTCAAACTCTTTATCATTTGTTCAGAAGATAGTTTGTGTCCACCCCAGCCAGGATTTTGGCCTCATCTCTGCATTCCCTCTTGCTTTTCCCATACCAAAACATCACATAGTTGCTGAAACACACCACACTCTCATGTTTGTGTATGCAGCTCCCTATATCTGGAACTAGCCCCCCACCCCACATCATTCACCTCCCACCCCTAATCCTTCAAAACTCACCCCAAATATTAGCACTCCTGAGAGGCTGCTGCTCGGTGCTCCTGTGTTCTACAGCACTTGGATGATTTCTTCCTTTCTTTCTTTTTAAATGGAGGCCCTCGGGATTGAACTCAGGACCTCATGCACACTAAGCATGTGTTCTAACACTGAACGATGCCCTCCTCCCAGCACTTTAGTGATTTCTTTGTCATAACAGTAACTCACTTGTTGGAATGGTTTGTTTGCAATAATGTCCTTTCCAACGAAACTCCAAACTTGAGAGCAGGGACCAGGTGGTATTTACATGTATATTCCCATATCCTCAGTGCTTCACCATAATGTCTCTCTGAGTGCTACACCCCATAAATGTGCTTTGAAAGAGGAGGGGAGGGGAGGAGAGAGGACGGAAATGGAGGAGAGAGCAGAGAAGAGGAGGGAAGGGAAGCTTCAAATCTGCCCTGCCGTTGGTGCTTTATGCCTTTGGAGTGTGTATGGAAAAGGCTGCCTGGCTCAGCAATCATGCGGACTGGAGAAGAAACAATAGTGTTGACACAGGTAATGTCCGTGTCCCCAATTGTAGCAGCATATGGCCATAGTTGTAATGGCCTCGCATAAAGCATTCCTGGACAGTATTAATGACCAGCTAGGTTAATGACCGAAGACTAAGCCTCAGGCCATGAACACATTCTCCCTGTCATTAATCCCTGGGAAATGACCTCAGCCGTGTTCATTACAGCTCAATTATGCTCACACTCCTCAAGAGGGGGGAAAAGGTGTTCCAGTTCTAACACTGAGCTACATTCCCTTTTTTTTTTTACCCTGACACATGGACCACAAAGACACAAAACAAATGATGAGTCCAAATATCAAGTGTGTAAAGGAAGCAACATCATCACTTTATCAGCTCCCAGTCATCAGGAGGGACTAAACTCGGGGACCTCAGAGATCACAGATCAGGCAGATTAGACCATTCCTCATGACTCACACATCCTCTGGGTGTTCTCTGAAGGTATAACCTGGTAGCACTAAACACATGGGACTCCCTAGATGGTGTTTAGATGAACACCTGAACACTCAAAGGCGACTCTTTGCTAATAGGCAATCAATCAATCAATCAATCAAACCAGCTTATTCTGATATCGGCCTACCATTCCATCAATAACTGTCTATGGAATGCTTCACGGAGCAAAGTCCCGTAGACAAGTAAAGACCCTCAAGGACCATGACCATAGGTAACAAAGAATGAACACAGACCGTGGTGGTTATATTTATTTATTTTTATGACTTTAAAAAAAATAAAATTTATTTATTTATTTATTTATTTATCCCTCTACAGAGGCTTTGGGGGTGGGACCCAGGATCCTGTGCAAGCTGAGTATGTGCTCTGCCACTGAGCTATCCTCTCCACACCCCACTATGGTGGTTTTAAATACATCTTAATATATGTTGACACATTTGCCTCTAGAAATGGGGTCTAATCCTCTCCCTTTGAGTTTAGCCTTAGTGACTTGTTTGCAAACAAGAAAATTCAGGAGAAGCAAGGCTATGTGACTGCTGAGGCTAGGTCACCAAAGGTCAGACAGCTCTGCCTTGGTAGCTCAGATACTCAGTTTGGGGCCCTCAGACCTCACGTGAGTGGTGCAATTACCTTGAAGCAGCCATGTCATGAGGAAGCCCAAGCCATGCGTCGAGGCCCTGGGCAAGCACCGTGGTCAACAGAACTAACTGTGGTCCAGCTGACAGTAACCCCCACTGCCACTAAATGAGTGGAGACACCTCCAAGAGATTCCAGACTCCAGCTGTCCGGTGACCCCGGACTCCGACTCTTCCTGGCTGAGGCTCCAGACACTGTTGAGCAGTGACAAGCCATTCCCACCGTCACCTGTTGGAATTTCCAACCCATAGAACTGGTGAGCCCAACAGAATGGTTGTGTTAAGTCACAGAGTGTGGGATAGCTGCAGTGCAGCCGTAGTAACTGGAAGGCACACAAAGGTACACACAGAGATAGAAACATCCAGCTGCTCTGTGAAGTTTAGTAATAATTTGCAAATGTACACTTGGTCATGCACTACAGAAACCTCCAAGTGCATGCAGTCATTTGCTGAAACCACATTTAACCTACATCTAGCAAAGAAAAAAAAAAAAAAAAAAAGCTCCTTGGCTGCTTCAGTGAGGCCCTGAGGTACATTTGATGTAAGGAAAATTGATTCCACAGTCGAGGTAACATTGATCTGGTCCAAATGTGGCCGTACACCAAGGTATTATGAACTCTTTCTAACCAGAGCCATTGGAATTCCCCTTTCGCAGGCTGGGCCTCCTGTTCTTTTCTCTCTACCACTTTTCTTTAGGGTTCCTGTGTTTTTGGTCTCACTCTCAGTTCTGCCCTCCAGATCTAATCATAGACCTGAGGGGACCAGAATCTCCAAACACCCATCAGCCATCTCTGCTGGGAACTCCCACTATGACCTCAGCACCTTCCACTCGTGATCCTAAGTTAATTGCAGCCTAGTCTTCTTCAAACTGTACTTCCCACCTCAGAGTGGTTCCTGTCGGTCACCACTCCCTGCAGCTCCAATACCCAACCCTCCGTCGTCCTGGCTGACTCCTCCCTGTGCATGGTCTCCTGTTGTCAATCCTTCATACAGTGCTGATGATTCTGCCTTCAGAAAGCTCCTTGAATTCCTCCACTTTCCTCTTTTCTCACAACCACCACCAGGCTGCCTCTTCCCCTCCCTCCTGAGTTTGGGCAAGTGACTCTACACATCCCCATCCCCAAGCCCATTAAGTCAGTCCCACCCCAGAAAGCAGAAAAGCTCTTTGGTAGCCCAGGCTCCACTCCAGGTGCTCACAGAAGCATCTGCAGCATCTTTCTTCATCATCCTTCACCTGATGCTACCAGCTTTCTTCCTCCTCTACAACCCAAGTCCTCTCCTTCATTTAGTCCCATATGCTTCTGACCAATCTCTCCTTCCCTCCTGCCCTCTTCACACTTCCTCCTGAATCTCCCTCATCATTTTGTTCCCTTTGCTAGGAAGACAACTTCTCTCCTCCCTCTCTCATCAAAAATAAATGCACCCCAATCCCACTCCTGGGTATGTATCCAAAGGAAATGAAAAAAGGATCTCATAGAGATATCTGCACACCCATGTTCATCACAGCATCATTTACAATTGCCAAGACAGGGGAAACAACCTACATGCCCATCAACGGATGAATAGATAAAGAAGATGTGGAATGTTGTACACAATGGAATATTATTCAGTCATAAACATAAGGAAATCCTGCCGTTTACAACAACATGGGTGGACTCTGAAGGCATTTTGCTCAGTGAGGTAAGCCAGACAGAGAAGGAAATACTGTGTTATCTCTCTTACACGTGGAATCATCTAAAAGAGCCAAACTTGCAGAAAGAGAGAGTTGAATGCCAGTTACCAGGGGCTGGGGATGAGGGAAAAGGGTGCAAACTTCCAGTTAGGAGAGGAATAAATTCTGGGATCTAATGTACAGCATGGTGACTATAGTTAATAAGGTATTACATGCCTGAAAGTCGCTCAAAGAGTAGATTTTAGATGTTCTCACCAGAAAAAAGAACCTGTAATGATATGACATGATGGAGGTGTCAGCTAACACCACGATAGTAATCATTTTTTTATCTATATCAAATCAACATCTTGTGCACTTTAAACTTATGCAATGTTATAGGTCAATTATCTCCATAAAGCTGGGGAAAATGCAGCATTTGAAATGGCTTGCTGTCCTTTTCTTCTGTAGACTCCATCTTAACTAGGTCTCTAAGTCTCACCCCCATCTGCCACCACTCCTCTGAATTCCTCCCTATATACTGCTGGTACCAACCCCATTAACATGGGGCCATTTCCTTTCATGCAGTATTACTCAGATGTTTTCTGTAATTCCATTTCTCTAATGAGAGTTAACTCTGGGTAAGGGCCATGTGCTGTACGTATCTCATATTCCTCCCAGAGCCTGATCCAGTGCTGAAGCTTGGAAGTGTTCAGTCTAGACCTCAATCTAGACCTCAATCTACTGAATCTACTGAGTGCACTGCCAGGTGCTAGGGCTTGTTAAACTCCATCCATTCCTGCTGCCTTTTCCCTGGTTGGAATGCCCATCCCAGAGCTTCCAACCATTGTTCTCTCCTTACCAATAACCCTTCAACTTAAATGCCCCCTCCTTGGAGGAGGCCTCCTTGATTACCTGCTCTCAAGTATTACCTTCTCATCATTGTTTTATCTTCCCAATAGAGAACTTACGATTCTTTGAGATTTCTATTTATTTTCAATAGATTTATTTTGATCTCTCCCCCGGCTGTCCTTGTGAGCTTAAGGATAGTGGAATCCCCCTCCATCTTGTTCATTGCTGCATCTTTCACATTAAAACAGTGCCCAGAAGACAGTAGGTGCTCAGTAAATATTTGTTGAATGAATGGATGACAGATATTCTCTATTTTTGGTATGCTCACATTCTATTAAGTAAAATAGATATAAAAGTTAAATGTCAGACACTTGTCATCAATAAGTGAGATGACAGAAAAAATGTAAAGGAGAAACTGAATAATAATAGTCCAGATAGTAGAAAGAGCACATCCAATAGTGCACGGGCTTGAGCCTGCATGGCGTCTGTGAGAAGTGAGGGGTACATACAACACTAGAGTAGAATTTTAGGGGGTGGTGGAGGAGCAGTGGGAAATGAGGCTGGGCAGGTGGGCAGAGGCCAGAGCTTGAAGCGGCCAATGTGGTAATATTAAAAAGCTTGAGCCTTATTCTACGTGTAATCAGGTGTAATCAGAAGATCTTTGGTATAGAAAGTAGACATTCATTTTATAAATATCACTCTGGAAAATGTACAGAGGACAGACATAGAGGCAGGAAGACCAGGTAGACAGCTCTGCAGGTGGCTCAAGTGCATGCGATTATAGACTTGAACTATGGCTGAGGGAGGGGGATGGAAGGGATGCGCCAGATGAGGGAAAAATGGAGGAAGCAGAAGCAACAGGACCTGGTGATAACTGGACAAGTTGGATAAGGGCAAAGAAAGAGTCGAAGATGAATTCTAGGAAGACAGGGAAAAGGATGTTTTCACCAGTGAAGCTGAGACATGCAGACTAGGGAGGAGAATATAAGTCCTTTTTGGGGTGACTTGAGTCTGGGGTTCCTGTGGGACAAGCAGGAGGATAACGTGATAATCATTGGGACTGGCAGGCATCAGGAGGTTTGGGAGCAAGCCTGAGCCACAGACACGATCAGAGTCAAGAATGTAAGATGAGAGTTAAAACCATGAGTGTGTGTGACGTTGCCTGGGGAGAGGAAGTGCATCTGCCACTCAGGAAATTGCTTCTCCAGGTCTAGACGGCGAGACTGAGATTTCAATATCCAGGGTCATAAAGAACAATTCATTACTGTGCAACATGAGATGCAGGTCATTATTACCTTGACATTGGAACTGTGTCCTCACATGGTCTCAGTCAAGCATGTTTCCAGGACCTTTGATGATAACCAGATTAAATATCACATGTTCCATTAGACTTCCTATTTTGGCAAAGAAATCAATGAAAAATTGCTACCTGTACCAGTAGCATATGCACTCCATGCCACTATTAACCTTTGCAAAGCAGCTGCACAAATTTTTTAGCAGAGATGCACTCATAGCTGCCCAGTCATCAGTACCAGGCCTGGATGGCCTGCATTTTGCATTTGCCAGAGAGAACATATTGCAGCCCATATTTTAATCATCACCCCTCAGAGGGTAAGAAAATTTTGTTAGTTATTCAAGATAGGAATGCAAATTTCAATTTGCTCACAAGTGCAATCGTTCACCTGATCCTCGGAGCACCTGTTTTTCTAAAACCATTGGCTGCCTGTCCAAAAGCGGTCACTGATTGTCCAGAGACTGGGTTGCAGAAAGAGAGAATTGGGCAACTTTTTCTTTTAGGTTGACTTTGCCTCATGCAGGAATCCAATGAGATGAGTGGATTGGTGGATGGTCATTTCACATCATTTTAAGACAAAGAAAGTAATTGCTAATACAATCAGCTCTCCATATGCATGGGTCCTGCATCCCTGGATTCAACCAACTCTGAACAGAAAATAGGCAGAAAAAAAGTCCAGAAAGTTCCAAAAAGCAAAACTTGAATTTGTCACATGCAAAGCACTATGCTGAATACACACAATTGTAGGCACACCCTGCTGTGGCCTCCGCCTCCTCACAGATCCTCCTTCTCTCCCCAGCACTCCTTGTGTGAGTCTTAATTCAACCTCATGTCTTATTCATTCACTGCTTGTGTTGTGTACACCCTTTGTTTCTGTACCAAAAAAAAAAAAAAAAAGGCTCTTACAAAGCAATTAAGGTCAAAGCCATCCCTCAAAGGCTAACAGAGAATATAAAGGGCTATCTCTCAATGAGAAAATTAAAATCTTAGATCTTTTGAAAAGTGGTATGTCACTTGCCAAAGTGAGCCATAGAGTCAGTGAGCATGAATTCAGAAAATAAACCAGAAAGAAACCAAAATTCATGAAAGTGTTTGTGCTGCCCCTACGATGGCAAACAAGGTCACTCTGGTTGTTGACAAAGTACTTGCCAAGACTGAGAAATCATTAAGTGTGTGGCTAGAGGTCATGTCCCAGAGGCATGTCCCTGTTGATGGCAAAGTTATGCATAAAAAAAGCATTAAGCCTGGATGGGCACTACTGGGAGGGGGGTCGAGAAGAGGAAGGAATTTAAAGCTAGTGAGGGATGGTTGGCTAGCTATGTGTAGTGCTACAGCCTCAAGAACTTAAAGATCATGGGAGAAGCCACACTGCCTATACGGAGGCAGCATCGGAGTTCCCAGAAGAGCTCAAGAAACTCACCAAAGAGAAAGGCTACCTCCCAGAACAAGTCTTCAACTTTGATGATACAAGCTTGTTCTGGAGGAAGGTGTCTAATCATACCTACATCCACGATTATCAGTGCCCAGCCGTCCCTGGTGATCCAAGCCTGGAAAGATTGTCTGACTCTGGTGCTGTGTAGCAACATAACAGATCACATGAACAAATGAGCAAGTAATCTACAGGCCCTTAAAAACAAAGACAAAAATTGCCAGCCTTTGTTCTAGCAATACAACAAGAAGGCTTGGGTCATGGCCATCTTGTTCTTGGAGTGATTCCACCAGCATGTCTTCATTCCTGAAGTGAAGAAATACCTTGGAGAAGAAGCTGCTATTCAAGGTCCTCCTCATAACTGACAGTGCTCCCAGACACCCCCAACCTCTCTGCTTCAGTAACAGGAAGCAATGTTCCTGCCTCCTATACCACATCCCTGCTGCAGTCACTTAACCAAGGCATCATCAAGTGCATTAAGGTGACTTACACTTGCCTCACCTGCAGGAGGATTGGGGCTGCCATTGAGGCCAAACTGACCGGAGCATCATGGATTTATGGAAGTGCTTCACAATTACAGAGGCTATCAATGCCCTAAAGCCCGAGACAGTCAATGCATGTCGGAAGCCATTATAGAGTGAGGTAGCCAGTGATTTCAGGTGCTCCCTTTACTCTTGATGCAGATGTCAAGAACACCTTGAATGGTGCCAGGAAAGTTCATGGAGAAGAATTCTCTGACATGATTGAGGATGATGTTTAGGAACATGTAGAAGAGCATAGAGAAACCCTTACCAACGAGGAACTTGAAGATCCGTTGAAATTCTCTACAGATGATGATGATGATGGTGGTGGTGATGGTGATGATGGTGATGATGATGGGGGTGGTGGTGATGATGTTGGTGTTGATGATGATGGTGGTGGTGGTGGTGATGGTGGTGATGGTGATGGTGGTGATGATGCAGCAGAAAATTTAGAGGAGGCAGAGTCATTAATTTGGACATTGAAAAATCTGAAGCAGGTTTTAAACAGGCACAGATGTGAAAGGATATGATTTTTGAGCACAATCCTTCAATGGAACAAAGCTTCCGTGTCACCAGAGGGATGGATAATAACTTGCCTACAACCACCACAATATTTGATGATGCAAAGAGAAAGAAGAAACAGCTTCCTAAAACGTTGCTAACTAAAGTATTTGCAACTGTGAAATATCAGTCTTCCACACTTGAAGATCCTGAGTCCTCAACCTCCACAGATCCCGATGTTAGTCTTACTGACCTCCTCCAAAGCATCAACATCTACAATCAGAACCCAGTTCTTCTGACATAGATGATTCTTCTCACATCCTGTGAGAAGATTCAAGTCAGCCTGATGGCTCACCTACAGCCCACACAACTGGTCACCTCACCACATCAGCACTGTAAGCACCATACAGCAATCATCACCATCATTACCACCATCATCACACACGATTACCAAGAGAGCAGATCCAGGATTTTGGTGTGTGTATGAGTGAGAGAAAGGAGGGGGAGAATAAATTTATATTTTTTCTCTATTTATAATTGGATTTTCTATTTACTTATATTTTAAATAATCCATGTTTCATTCTATGTGTTTCTCTTTCAGGTCATTAAATGAAAGCAATCCTTACTAATATTACGTTGTTGCTGACATGTACTATGTAGTTAGGCCTGAGATGGTTGTGTCTGTACTGAACACTTACAGACCTTTTCCCCCGTCATTATTCCCTAAACAGTACAGAATAACAACTATTTGCATAGCATTTACATTGTATTAGGTATCATAAGTAATCTACGGATGACTTAAAATGTTTGGGAGGAGGTATGTCAGTTATATTCAAATACTATGCCATTTTATTTAAGAAATTTGAGGACTTTGGTATCCATGGGGGGCCTAGAACCAATCTTCCAGAGATGCTGAGGGACGACTGTATTTACTGTGTGTTGACTTTGGTCCAGGAACAGTACAAAGTACTTTGCATGCACATCTCAGTGAATTATTCTCAGTCATATGTAGCAGTTCTTCTTATCCCACTTTATAGATGGTGAGACTTGTTCAACCTAGCATAAACTACTTAGACAAGTGGGCTTTTCCATTTAACTTTACTCTAAGGGAAACTGAACCTATGATTTCGGGTTCACTGATTCTTTACCTCCCTGACTATTTTCTTTTTTTTTTTTTTACATGTTGATTTAATTTTATTTAATTTTATTTTTTTAACATTTTTTATTGATTTATAATCATTATACAATGTGTCAAATTCCAGTGTTCAGCACAATTTTTCAGTCATTCATGGACATATACACACTCATTGTCACATTTTTTTCTCTGTGAGTTATCATAACATTTTGTGTATATTTCCCTGTGCTATACAGTGTAATCTTGTTTATCTATTCTACAATTTTGAAATCCCAGGCTATCCCTTCCCACCCTCCACCCCCCGGTAACCACAAGTCTGTATTCTCTGTCTATGAGTCTATTTCTGTCCTGTATTTACGCTTTGTTTTTGTTTGTTTGCTTTTGTTTTTGTTTTTTAGATTCCACATATGAGCGATCTCATATGGTATTTTTCTTTCTCTTTCTGGCTTACTTCACTTAGAATGACATTCTCCAGGAGCATCCATGTTGCTGCAAATGGCATTATGTTGTCGGTTTTTATGGCTGAGTAGTATTCCATTGTATAAATATACCACATATTCTTTATCCAGTCACCTGTTGATGGACATTTAGGCTGTTCCCATGTTTTGGCTATTGTAAATAGTGCTGCTATGAACATTGGGGTGCAGGTGTCATCCTGAAGTAGATTTCCTTCTGGATACAAGCCCAGGGGTGGGATAAATGCTGGAGAGGCTGTGGAGAAAGGGGAACCCTCCTACACTGCTGGTGGGAATGCAGTTTGGTGCAGCCACTATGGAAAACAGTGTGGAGATTCCTCAAAAGACTAGGAATAGACTTACCATATGACCCTGACTATTTTCGTAGGAGCCCTGTAACGGTACACAAGGTGCAAAGACCATTATAATGGACACATTGTTTCTGCCTTGCTACATCCTTTCCTATCTTTTCGTAAAAGAGTTCTTTTCCTTTTGGAAATTGCCCTTCCCACACTATATTATACAGATGGAATTATTAGCCAACTGACCCAACTCCTTCCTCGCCTGAGGTCTAGAAATAGAAGCCAAACTGCTTGGTCAAAGAACCCATCCCGGGACCCAGTGAGGCCTGGGACAAACCTATTATCCAACATGGACAAACAGATAGTAAGAGATGAACTTGTAAGGAAAGTCTAGCTCATTCTTCTGGGTTCACTAACTCCAAGGACAAGTAACCCTAGAGCTTCTGGGGGAGGAATCTACCAGAGCCTAAAGTCAACACAGAACAAAGTAGAATCAAAACAGGGCTCTGATGCTGTCAGGACCTTGATCCAGCTTTTCCTGGAGCTGTTTCATTTCTTGAACTTCTCAGTTACATTGGTCAATACCTTTCCCTCTATGTTAATGGTAGCTTGAGTAGGTATCTGTCACAACCAGAGAGACACATCTGATGTAAAATGAAATAAAAATATATCCAGCAAAAAAGTGATCTGAGAGAGGGGGTTTGACTGTCATTGATTTCAAATTTTACCCTCTGAGACAGATAAATTTATATATTAAACACTATGACAAAAATTGTTAATATCAATATTTCAGATATGTCAATCAGGAAATTGAACCTTAGAAACTGGATAATTGAGTGTAAGAAGGATTTTTAGCCATTGACTTAGTTGTAACAATGATGTGACATTTTCCAGAGGCTTCTGGATAATTACTCCACTTTAACTAAACCAGAAAGATTAATATACTAAGAACATTCACAGCAGTAGACCAGGACATCCAGGGGCCCCACCCCCAGCCCTGTGCTTAGATGGCCCCACTCCACGTATAGTGCTTTAGATGGCTACCCTCTGTTTGATTCTCTGAATTTCCACAGAAGTTGTCAGTGTCACATTTTCAAACTTATGAGTTAGCCTTCATGGACACCTGGCTAACATCTCAACTTCATCATCAATTAGCTAAGTCATCTTGGGCAAGTCATTTAACATCTCTGAATCTTAGTTTCACCATATCAAAGAAAGACAGAGTCCTCGTTCCACTTGGCTTGTAGAGGACATCTAGTAAGACAACAGATACAAAACCACTTTGAAAAACATAAGGATTATTATTATTAATTCAAGAGCAAGATTCCTCAGGCTGGAACTCAGTTTTATCCTGTGCCCTTTGCCAACTGGGATCTGGAGAAAATCTGTGGTCTTATCAGAAATTCTGAACAGAGACCTGTCACTGGTTGAACTTAAATGAAAATTATGTTATAGCCTAAATGCCCATCAACAGATGACTGGATAAAGAAGCTGTTGTACAGCTATACAATGGACTACTATTCAGCCATAAAAAAGAATAAAATAACGCCATTTGCAGCAACATGGGTGGACCTGGAGATCGTCATTCTAAGTGAAGTTAAGCCAGAAAGAGAAAGACAAATACCATATGATATCACTTACATGTGGAACCTAAAAAAAAAAAAAAAAAGACATGAACTTATTTGCAAAAGAGAAACAGACTCACAGACACAGAAAAACATACTTATGGTTAACAGGAGAGGGGAGGAAAGGGGTAAGGTATAAATTGGGAGTTCAAGATTTGCAGGTACTATTATGTATAGAATAGATATACAACAAGTTTATACTGTATAGCACAGGGAACTATAAACAATATCTTATAGTACCTATAATGAAAAAGAATATAAAAATGAAAAAAAATTAGGTTATAGTAATAGTACAAGAACCTTGGTCACACCCCTAATCTGCCTTTTTGACTATCAGCCCTTTGTCACCAACAAAACTCTATCCAAACCAGTTGATTTTCCATCTCCCAAACACAATCTAGAATTGGTTGTAATTCAATCACTCTCCTCACCTCAAATGTGCTCTCTTGACTCATCTATCCCTCAACATATCACCTAACCTAACCATCCTGCTGTGCTTTTGAACTCAGAGCACCCCAGGGCTCATTTGGTGATGGGTTGGGTTATTCCAGTCCCTATGTGGTTCTCTGAAGTTGTCCTGTGAATTCCTTCAGATAGTCTTCATCTACCCTGTCTCTCCAGTTAGATTTCAAGTCCACTACAGCCAGTGACTGGTTTGTACTCTTCCCGTACAAAGTAGGTACTCAGCAAATATTTGTGAGTTAACTAAGCAGCAAAATGTCCAGATGAGGAAAATGGCTGAAGACAGAAGAATCTATAATGAGATGAAATGAAATGAGGAGAGAAAGTTACAGGACAGCAGGTTGTCAATTGGAAACTGTCAAAACAGACCAAGGAGCTACTCTACTGGAGAGAATTCCAGAAATATGAAATAAAATTTTTGGAATGGAAAGAAACTGCCAGGCAATCTAATTCACACCCTTCATTCACTGAGAATAACCACCTACTAATTTCTCTGACTTATGAATTAGAGTTTTTACATATTTAATTTTTCTATTGTAAAACATGACTCTTGGCAATTTCTCAGAAACAGGGTCCAACAGAATGGGACCTTGAAAACATGGCAAGTCTTTTATGGATATAAGAGATTCTTCATTTTGCTAGAGTCAGACCAGATGTCTTGAGCCATATTTGTGGTATCAATTTTTGATTTTACATTTCTACTTGGAAAAGAATAATGATAACCAGGAAGACAGGATTACTGACCTAGAAACATGGAAAATGCAGAAGGGCTTCACGATCAGCCCTCTTGAGGGACTGACCTCCAAATCCTGGTAGCCAATTTCTCAACCTTTGGTATAGTGTCAGAGAAAGTGAGGTGGGAAACCCCATAAAAAGACAGGCAGGACCCCCAGGCAGGGCCACTACTCTCCTGCCAGTGCCATCTGGTTCCCTGACCCAGTGGCTTTATCTCACTTTTTGCCTCTGAAATGGCTAATTTCTAGGAAAGTGGAGCTCATTCTTGATTGGCCCATTTCCCTCACTCCTGGTTGGTTGATTTGTAGTACTTTATTTGCATGGAGCTCACTCCTAATTGGTTAATTCCCTCACTCCTGATTGGTCCATTTCCTTCACTCATGATTGGTTATTTCTCTCCCCCCTGATTGGTCCATTTGTACAAAGCCTGTTCCTAATCAGTCAACTTTTGTTACACCTTATTTACATATGATGTTGCAAAGTGTAAACTGGCAGCCTATAAAAGCCTGTGTAAACTTGGAGTGTTAACTTTTCTGGGCCTGCTGGCGTAATAAACCTGAGTTCTCCAGTGCTGAGTTCTCTGAGTGCTGCTTGGTCTCTCGCCCAGATCAAGGTTGCTGTCACAACTGAGCTGTAACACCAAGCTGTAACATTGAGCTGTAATATGTTTTTCTGCAACAAAAGCACTGTCTTGAGAGTCTCAGAACCTCAATTTTGAGACTTTACACCATCAATTTTTGATCTGTGACCACTAACAGGTTCCCAAATTCTGATTAGCAATTTTTTTGTCTTAAAAATAGGATCGTTGAAGGGATTAAATGAGATAATATATACAAAAACATTTTGCTTACAGAATAGCACAATGGACACTATTACCCAGCCAGCCAACTTACATTAAAAACCATTTTAATCAGTGCCTGATCTTTCAGAATCTAAGAGCCAAAATGTATTCATACCACCTTGGTAGCCCCTTGGTTATGCATCTCTATCTGGTCACTAAATAGTCAACAAATTCTGGCTCTGGTACGTTCCAGCTGTTCTAGTGTTCCCCCAAACTCACGTGACTTCAGCAAATGACCCACAGCCAATAGCTTTCTGCTCTACAGTTAGTCACATCAGGCTGAAGACTCCCAACAGTGTGTTGAACACAGCAGTATCTTTTCTTGCTTCCCAAGATTTCTGCAAAGATGGGCTCTTCCACAGCATAGGAGCCTATCTCTACTACCAGCACTCGATCTCCCCAAGACCACACTTCTTTGGTTGTTTGAGGGGCTCCATCTTGCACAGATGCTCATCCCCCACAGGGCTACTCCCCACTAAAAGCATCAGTGAAATCCTCCTACCCAGAGACAGTCAGAGCGTGCTCATACCCAGGACCCCTCCCAGATGCCTAAAGCCAGCACCAGCTTGGAAAGTCACCTGAGGCACTCCTCAAAGATCACCTGCTCTTGTCCAACAGAATAACTTAGGCTCTCATAGGGTAGGAGTCCTGACCTCAGAATGTGAACGAACCCTAATGATCACCCATTCCAGCAAATACTGTGAAACATACTTACCTGAGCATAAAAGCCACAAGGAAGGGAACACATTCCCATCTAAAAAGACCATTATTCACATGCTAAGGGACAAATAATAAGACACAATGCGGAATGGAGCATTAGGAGCTCTGATCTAGATACCATTCTGAGAGGTCTCAGATCATGTTTAACAGAGCTGAAAGGGATCCTAGTGACAAGGATGACCCCCTCCATTTGCAAAAGACACAAGTCAGGCACGGAGAGAAGAAGCTGCATACCCAGGATCACCCAGTGAGAGGGAAAGTTGGGAAGAGAACGTAGGGCTCTTTGAGTCCAGACTCTGCTGCCGCTTCCGTAATGAAATAAACATCTTCTGCCCTGAACTGACTATAACCTCTGGCCGCCTCCTTAACCAAAAGGAAGGGGTATGGCCACATGCTCCTGGGCCTGCCCCTCGGGGTTCCCTGCAGCCCAGTGACTCTAGGCACAGAAGTAGAATTGCAGTCAGACAACCTGACGGTGAACTTCCCCCAAACTGGGTATTTTCTCGAGCTCCCGTTCTTGGTCTTATACCATGCTACTTCCCTTGGTCGGTGAGTGCACCACAAATACTGAGAACTGATCGGTGGGGTTGATTCGCTAATAAATAAGGTTTACAGCTTCCTTCCTGAACTTAAAGCCAAAGCAGCTCTGCTCTTTTCCTCCTTTCCTTCCTCCTCGACTTGCTTATAAATTTCAAGACTCATCATGTAGTAGGTCAGGGAAGCAATTACTTTGAGGTTTACCCTCAAAAATGAAAAAAAAAAAGCAATGAAGTCCGTAGGGGAAAATTCCTGTGAACCACATGTGAACCAGAAAACATTCATTGACTCCGATTACACACACGCTTCAGGGTTCTCTAATCTAATGGCCCATCACGGAGTCAAGAGCTATTCCCCTGGCTTCTGAGCGAGACATGCACACAGTCCTTTAATCCAGGCAGGAGGTGAGGACAAGGGGCAGATCTAGGGGCAGAGGCCGCTGACAAACAGAGGATAAAGTCAGAGCTGCAGAGACTCCAGGATGGCAGCCACGATGTTTGGGGGTCTCGGGAACAGGAGGCCCTGGGTGTGTATGTGGCAGGAGGAGCTGGACCAGGATGCTGAACTGCTTGGGTGCTAAGCCCATCCTTAGGGCTCTCAGTCAACCAGACACATGTCCAAGTGCTCAGAAGTACAGGGGAGAATTCAGAGCAGCAATTTAGAGGCAAGCAGGCCATTTTTCAAGAACATGTTTCTTCTCTGTACTAACACAATACAGGATTTATTTCTGTATTATTTAAACAATATTAGATAATTCACATTTGCATACCTACATGTGAGCAGATACATCTCTTTTAAATTTTTGCACAGAGCCCAGACTCCCAGTTTCCCGGGCATCTCCTGGTCCTCACAGTTGCTACCACTCCCATGCCTGCCTCTCCCATCCCCTCATGTGACCACAGGTGGACAACAGAGATGCAGGTATCATCACACCACAGAAGTAGCAAGGAAAGGAAAACACACAGAGGGTAATTTCTCCAGAAAAGAGCTTTGATTCTTTCCACTCCTTCTCCCCCCATGAAATCAGAAGTTAGCAGAGGCCCATGAGATCTCAATCATTTCAAATATCTCTGTGGCCTAAATGACATTTGGGATAACACAGAACCAAGGTATGTGTCTCTTAGTCTGACCTGGCTGCTCGCCATCCAGGAGACAGGCTCCCAAATGGCCCCTCTCCTAAGTCACCTCAATAAACCCCTCGGGTCTCGCAAAGCCGTATCTCCCCTTCTCAGTTGGAAAACAGAGAGCAATATTCAGAGTGGAGGTACTTGTACTTGGTGTGTGAAATCTGCTGTGTCACTGTGAGAGCCATTCACACACTAAGCTTGATATGGGCGACTTCCGCCAGCATTACCCCGGCACATGGGCTATCAGCTGAGGAGGAGGGAGGAGCCACAGGGCAGAGCAAAAGCAAACTCTGAACCCAGCATCCAGAAAAAGGTCAATCGAGTTAAAATAAGGCAATGCCCGCTGACCTTGTTTGCATAAGCAGACTAAGAGTGGAGGCCTTTTTAACATAATGGACATGACAGAGTCCCTTAAAGTAGGTCAGTGATCCAGGCAAGGCCTGCCAGGGTCTCCCAAGGACTCATGGTGGGAGGTAAGGTTTCTTCAGCTCTGGAATCCAAGTGTCACAAAAGGCCACAGCCAACCCCCTTGGCTGCTCCTCCAGTGATCTGTGCAGACACAGGGGCCTCTGGAAAGAAGACTCTATTCAATTACCCCGTGGGCAAAAAATTCCACAGTTGCCATGAGAAGAGATAAACAAACTGAACAACATGATTACCTCGATTTAGATACAAAAGGCATGGGGGCGGGGAAAGGATGCTGGGATCCAGGGAGAGGCGTTGGTGGGAATCTGTTTCCAGGGGCTCTTAGCACCTGTTTGCAAGCACATCTCTCAAAATAGCATTAAGCAACAAGTTTCTAAAACGGCAAATTGCATGCTCCTTTTACCCGGGAGAGCTTTGTCATGGCTGAGATGCTTACCCAAGAAATCTTTTCAAGGGAGCCTATGGGATAAAGCAGAGCAATTTGGAACATGTCTGCGGCCATGGAAGCAGCGGGAGCAGCAGCAGCCCCCGGTGTGTGATGCGGAGAGGCCGGAGCTGGGCGCTGCCTGGGCCCCACCTCCTCCCCAAGCACTCACCATCAGCAGGCTGAGAGCTGAGTCGGGCACCAGCTGCACTGCCATGGTCTCCGATTCCCATGCACGAACGCTCCCGCAGTCAGTCCGCCTGGGCCCTGGGTGACCGCAAAGCATCCACAAAAACCTGCAGCAAAACAGCCAGGAATCCAGACTCAGGGCGCAAAGGACTCAAGATAAAGAGAGGTCGCATTTCACAGTGGGTAGCTGGGGAGCTCAGGGGGATGCTGGAAAGAAGGGGTGGGAATCGTGCATAGGGAGAGAGGGGAAAAAAAGGAAAATAGGAAGCTGCAGGTTATTTAAAGGTGAGCCCTGCCTAGCTCCGCCAAGCTGCACAAGCACAGAAAGCACATCAAACAGAAACAGGAAAGCTTAGAACATAGGATGTTTAACTGGTACCTTTGCCTAGGCAGCAACTCTTCTTTTAACTGGCAATTTAAACATTTCCTACTGCAGATAAATCAACCAGCCCGAACAACCTCCACCCTCCACCCCCTCGCCTTCTCTGCATCATCTTTCAGCAATTCTGCTGCAGAAACACGCTGGATGTCAACCTACCGCTCGCAATCTGGTCAATGTCTTCCTTCCTGCAGAAAGGTGTGTCCCTTTTTGCAAAATCAAGTATCTGGGAGCGAGAGAGAGCACAGCCCTGACCACAAGCTCCAGGCAGTCACTGGAGATCAGCAAATGCCCTCACCATAACCGAGCAGCACGTCGGGGATGAACCGACCCTTCCACCATCCCCAAATCTACTTTTCCTCCCCAAGGAGACTGGCACGCTGAGTTCGCCGTTAGGCTAACGTACTTCGGAGGAACATGTAATTACACTGCCTGTTCTGTGAGCGTTTTGATCTCCCTGCCTGTACCACATGTACAGAGCAGACAGACACCCTCTACCTCTCTCTCCCTCCCTCCCTCCCTTCCTGCCTCCCTCCCTCCCCTTCCCTCCCATCTCTCCACCAGGCTGCCTGCTAGGAATTTTGGAGGAGCCTCTCTAGCTTTGGGAGGCTAATTTGTAGCAAGGGACACTGCTTAAGACACACAAAAAAAGCAAATTAGCCTCAAAAATTATATCAAACAGCATTTTCAATGGGGGAAAAAAAAGGAATCTGCCCAGTCTTTTTATATGATGATTGGCTCAAAGCCTTCCCAGATTCAAAGAGTTAAGAAAATTAAAGCATCCTTTTCTTAAAACTGAACACTGTCAAGTTTATATTTTCTTATAGAATTCACTTTTCAACTAAAAATGGTAATTATAAATACTTTGGGTAACAATTTCTTGTGTCCTTTTCTGATTTCTTCCTTCACTCACCTGCTGTAATGACTCCAAAATTTCCTTGGAATTAACGAGACAGTGCAGAGTATAAGAACATGGAGATTAATTTTTTAAATAAGAAGTGGGGGGAAGAAATGAATAAGCTTTATACGTTCCTGTGAGCAAGAATAGCGCTGCCCCTATGTAATTTATACTTTCAAAAGCATTTATTTGATCACAGTGCTTGGCACAAAGTAAGTGCTCAAAAATATTAATTGAATGAATGAAAAGTTTCTTTTCTCATTGTTTATCCTATGGTAGCCCAATTGGTCAAAACTCCCTTCCATGTTGTTTGGTTGGATTCTAATGCCTTTGACCTCAGAAACCTCAGAGAATCACTCCCCACTGTCAGGCTCTTTGAGATTCACAGCATGATCTGAGTCGTGTGTGTGGCTATGCACTGAGCTGTCAGAACATTCTAGATTTGCTGGTGGGTTTCAGAAAATGATTCAGAATTAACCAAATTAATCAGAAGATGCAAAACTCAATCATAATCTCTCCCTTCAAGGAGCTTTTTTTCTGGTAGATGTGATGATACCAAGAATCATTTATGATACAAGACAACATGTGTTAAATGCCGTAAAGGGACCTAAAAACGACTCAGGCAGCACAGAGCAGAGTGAGTTTACTTTTGGCTTCATGAATGGGGTCATTTTTGAGCTAGAACTTGAAGACTAAGCAGAACACCTTTCTTATGGCTTCTGCTTTATGATTCCATGTGGACCACATGCTTTGGAAATACAGAAAGCATAAGGAAGAAAAACCTGAATATCGGTGCTATTCAACTGGTAGACATGGCAGAGGGGGTGATGTGCCCCACAGAGGGCCCAGCCAGAGCAGTGCCAGATGTGGAGAAGTCCAGGACACACTCAGGGTTGACAGGGAGGCCTGAGAGATTCCATGTCCACCTCGAAATGTTGGATCTCGGCACACCTGACTTCCTCTTTCCGTACTTTGCTTGGAAAGACTCACCCTGAATCTTTGCCAAGAAAGAATCTAGAAAATGGCCTGCAGCAGATCTCACATGTGAAGCCATTATTGGGAGGTGTAATCTCAGGGCAGCAAGAGTGAAGGAGCTGGGAAGGGGCAAGAGCAGGTGCAAGGTGGTACCTACGAAGCTGGTCACAGTACAGATGCTCGGAGGTGAGGACTGGCATCCAGACAGGTGTGGAACTTTATTCCCTGGGATGGTCCATCAAGGAGAGGAAGGTGGGGTTACCAGCCTGCTCCTGCCCATCAGCTGACTCTTGGTCCAATGGACTCCATAGGTCGTGAACTCCCTTACAATTCAGTTATGTTACCAGCTCCTCCAGGTAGCCGTGGACAGTGAGGCATAACATCTGAGCCCAGAAATGGAGGGACACCCCACAGCCTCTGTGGGTCAGTTAGATGGGATCTGGGCACTGGAGCTGCTGAGGGTCCTTCCTCAGCACATGTGATGGAAGCTGTCCCACATGCTGGCTTGCACCTTAGAGGAGGCTGGGACGGCCATCAGTGCTAGAAAGTGAAATGACCATGACAGCAGCTGGGCTCCCCACCAAGCAAAGGGCTAAATACCAGAGTCTATGAGGGGGTCAAGGAAATCTGGGAGGAGCATAAACAGTCTGGTGAAAGTGTATACATTTATGTAACTTTCAATGTGGAAAGTTATATCCTGCATGCAATATTTCCTGATTTTTTCCTTTTGGGCATTCAAAAATGCTTTATTTGTACAACTTTTAAGTTACTCTTTTTTTTTTTTTTAATGACAATGACTCATTTTCTTTTATTGTCCTCCAACTAGAGAGAGAACAACCTGCTGTCAGAACTGGGTACCGTCCCTCTCCGTGCACTCCTGTAGCTCTGAGTGTCAGCTCAGAGTAGTAGATGCTCAATAACATTAAACTGGGCATCGATGGGGACACTAAAATGTTAAATACAAGAAGGAGGGGGCAAAGACAGCACTGTGGAAGAGCTGGGTAGAACGCGGGGAGTTTGTGAGGAAAACTCATAGTCTGACAGAGGAGGACTTCAGAATTCCAGTGACAGTGGTCCCTCCACAAAGATGCCCAGAGCTTTCAGTACACTTACGAATGTAGAAATCAAAGAGGAAGGATTGTGGAGCAATCTGTGAGGAAGAGGAGTCAATTAGTGTGAAACAGAGCCTCATCGAATAAACAGTGAGATATGAGCACTCTAGGTCTTTTCAAGACCTTGCCCAAGAGCAATCAAGGTCACAGAAGTAGAGGGGGAGGGTATAGCTCAGTGGTAAAGAGTGTGCTTAGCATGCATGAGGTCCTGGGTTCAATCCCCAGCACCTCCATTAAAGTAAATAAATAAATAACCTAACTACCCTCCCTGCCAAAAAAAGATCACAAAAGTAGACGGTTTGGGGGACAGCAATCCTCTCCTCTAAGATCCATCCTTGGCTAATGTTACCTCCCGAGAAAACAACATAATTCCTTTTAGTGTAGCTCCTCCACTGAACGTCAGTTCAGTGTCACCTCCACCCAAAGTCACCACAAAATAAATAAATAAATAGAGCCCTCTTCTGTGTTTAGTATGAAGCTGTTGTCCCAATCTGATGACTGGGTTGGGTACACACTGTTGGCTGTATAAATTGCCGCACATAAGAAATTTCTCTTGGAATTTAGTACAGGGAAACTGTCTGTCTGTCTTTCCTGAGGTGACCTGGGTGGCTGATGGCTTTAGGCTCAGAACCCCTGCTGTGCCATTTTTCTCTTGGAAATCAGAAAGCCTATTCTGTCACTTGCTCTGTGACCGTCACTTGCTCTGTGACCCCGGGCCAGCACCATGAGGGTAAGGTAAACATCAAATCAAATACTCTTAGGCTTTTGGTTAAGCAGCACATGGTACGCATTCAGTCACCAATAGTTCCCCTTAAGTCTCCTTTACACTCAGATAATGAAAGTAATGGAACTGATCACAGTTGGTGCATTTGGCTGCCAGAATACCCCAAGCCTAATTTTACTTTCAATTTTAGAGCAGACATTATCATAGTTGGCTTTATTACTTCCTTGATTTTTCTCAACCTTGCTTTTCCTTTTAATTCATAATGTATTACTCTTATTTAGTAGGTCTTTTTGTCAGTAAGCCATCTGAGATTCTATTTTGGAATCAATCATTCTTTAATGTATAAGCTGCTCTCAAATAAACTTGGCACACTGTGGAATATTTTGCAGCTACTAAAAGGGCAATTATGAAAATTATTTAGAAATACAGAAATTGCCTGCCTGAGATATGTTTATTTGATCATTAAATGATACATATACTCTAATTGCAACCATGTAAATATTTGTATTTTAAGAGGATATGAAGGAACTTCTGCTTCCAGCCAGGATGGAGTAACAGGGACCAAGTGAAACAAACAAAAAATGGGCAAAATATATGAACCTCTGCTTTTCAAGATACTGGATGCAGGACAACAAAGGACAATAAGCCATGATATGCCTTGTAATTGTCCCAGATTATTGAATTAAGAGTGTTTCCAGGTCACAGAACAGAGAGGGGATCCCAAGTGAAATCCACAGATTCCCTACATTTCAGACACAGAGCTGAGAATCAGGGAGACCAAGACGGACAGAGTTCACAGGCAGAACACCAGATGGGAGAAGCACAGAGAGGGAGAATTTCAGGGATCAGTAAAAGGGTCCCTTTCGGTATTCAGCTGAGTACTGATCACTGAGAGGAAACTACGTGAAGGTAGGGGAAGAACCACCTAAAATGTTTAGAAAGATTGGTGACCGGTGCTCACACGGGGCCAGGAAGAGTGCCTGTTCACACATTCAGCCAGGAAAGCCACATAATTCATGGTGCATTCGGTAGGATACTCAGAAGCTTCTTGCCTCAGTAGTGAGGAATAATTAGTTATAGATTGATTATTTCCCCAAGTCTGCCAAACAAATCTGAACAGCAAGATCTGAAAAGATCAAACTAATTCCAAGTAAGCTAACTGTGTTTCAAAACAAAGTTAAAGAGCATTTACAGAAATAAAAAAAAATCTAGCATCTGACAAGGTAAAATTTAAAATGTCTGGTATCTAATGAAAACTACCAGCTATGGAAAAAAGATAGGAAATTATGACCACTAAATAAAAGACAAATCAATCAGAATCATCGAAAACTTACACAGATGTAAGAGGAGAAAAGAACATTAAAACAGTTACTAAAATTCTGCAGAATATGTTCAAAAAGTTAAATGTAGACCTGGAAGATATAAAAAAAGAACCAATGTGAACTTTCAGAGGGAAAAACTACAGTGTCAAAAATGAAAAGAAAAAAAAAAAAACAAACCCCACTCTAGGTCAGGTTAAAGGAAGTTAGACATTACAGAAAGAAAAATTAGTGAACTTGAAACTATTCTATTGAAATTGAAACTATTCTAATTGAAAGATAGAGATTTAAATTTTTGTTTGTTTTTTAAATACTTTTTTAAATGGAAGTACTAGGGACTAAACCCAGGACCTCGTGCATGCTAAGCATGTACTCTACCACTGAGCTCTACCCCTACACTGAAAAATTTTCTTTTTAAACAAAGCACCTTCAAGTAGCCCAATACACTTGTAATTTGTATCCCTGAAGAAAGGGAGACTCAGAAGTTATATCTGAAGAAATAATGTCCAAAACTTCCCCAAATTATAAGCTGAAAATTGCACGATATTAGTGGTAAGGAAACTATTTTGAAAGCAACCAGAGGGAGACAAACATATATGACACACAAAGGAGCAAAGGTAAGGGTGACATTAGATTTCTTACCATAAACAATATAAGCGAGGAGACAGCAGAGCAACATTCTTTTAAAAATTTAAAGGAAAAACTATCATTCTAGGATTCTATAATCCGACAAAATTATCTTTCAAAAACAAAAGCAAAATAAAGACTTTTTCAGAAATATAAATAAAAGTCAAATAGTTTAGAAATAAAGAAGTAAAACTTCCCACAAAAAAGAACCAAAACCAAAACCAAACAAACAAAAACACTCTTCAGGCCCAAATGGCTTCAGTGGTGAGTTACAGCAAATATTGAAGGAAGAAATAAAAATTCTACATAAATTCTTTGAGAGAACAGAAGAGGAGGAAATTTTGTGAACTCATTCTATAAGTTCAGCATTACCTTGATATCAAAATCAGACAAAGACAATATAAGAAAGGAACACTAAAAATTAATTACCCTTCATGAACCAGGATGTAAAAATTCCAAACAGAATTATAGACAATAGAATTTAACAATATATTAAAAGGAATACACCATGCCCAGCCAAGGCTCATCCCAAGAATACAAAGTTGGTTTAACATTCTGAAAGCAACCAGCATAATTCACCAGTTTAGTTTGCTGTTAAACAAACTAAAAAAGAAAAACCATAAAATTAGTTCGACAGATATATAAAAAGAGTAATTGACAAAATACAACATCTATTCCTGATTTTTAAAAAAAATTAAGCAAACTAGGAATGGAGGGAACTTTCTCAATCTGATAAAGAGCAACTACAACAAATTACAGCTATTATCATCCTTAACGTGAACGACTGAATGCTTTCCGCTATGATCAAAAACAGGTCAAGTTTATCTATTCATTGGACTTCTCTTTAACATCATACCAGAGATACCAGACAGTGCGATAAGACCAGAAAAGGAAATAAAATCTATTCAGATTGGAAAAGAAAAAGTAAAATGGTCTTTAGTCCCAACCAGCTTGATCTCTCATGTAGAAAGTCGTATGGAATTTATGGGGAAAGAAAAACTGGAACTCATAAGCAAATTTAGCAAAGTTGAAGGTACAAGGTATATTCCAAACTCAACTGTATTTCTATACACCAACAATGAACAATAGGAAATTTAAATTTAAAATACAATACAATTTATAATTGCATCAGACAATGTGACATACTTAGGGATAAATCTGACAAAGATGTGCAAGATCTGTACACTGATAATGATAAAACATTGCTGAAAGTAATTAAAATGGAGAGATACACTGGGCTCATGGATCAGAAAACTTGATGTTATTAAGGTGCCAATTCTCACCAAAATGATTTGTAGATTCAACAGCTTCCCAATCAATATACTGGCTGATTTTTTTTTTTTTTTTTTTTTGGTGGAAAATGACAAGCTGATTCTAAGTTAATACGGAACAGAAAACAAAACTGCCAAAGCAACTTTGAAAAAGAAAAATACCATTGGAGAACTAACATTACCTAACTTCAAGATCTCTTATAAACTTACAGTAATCTGAATAGTGTAATATTGTCAGAAAGACAGACAAAGTGCAACAAAGCTGAAAGGAGTCTAGAAAGGGACCTGTACTTACATAGACAACTGATTTTTGAAGGCAATTTAGTGGAGAAAATCTTTTTAACAAATGGTGCTGGAACAATAGGGTATCCATATGCAAAAGCATAAACTTCAATCCATTCTTTGCAACATATACAAAATTTAACTCAAAATGTAACATAGACCTAATTATAAAACCTGAAACTATAAGATCTGTAGATAAAAACATGGAGGAGAAAATCCTATTACTTTGGGTAAAGCAAAAACTTCTTAGCTATGGCACCAAAAATCACAATCCATAAAACAATAGATCGATAAATTGGGCTTTATCGAAATTAAAACTTCTACACTTCAGAAGACAACATTAAGAGAATGAAAACACAACCTATAGAATAGCAGCAAATATTTGCAAAGCCTAGGTTTGGTAGAGATATTGTATCAGGAATATATAAATGCCTTTCAATAATATTAAGAAAACAAACAACCCAGTTAAAAATGTACAAAACAGTTGAACAAATGCTTCACCAAAGAATATATATGTACGACAAACAAGCACACGGAAAGGTGCTCAGCATCGTGAGTTACTAGGAAAGCACAAATTAAAATCATAATGAGACACCACAACAGACCTATTAGATGGCCATAGTTAAAAAGACTGATGGTACCAAGTGTTGGGCAGCACGCGGAGATCTGGTGGGAGTGCAAAGTACCCACTTTGAAAAACCGTTTGGCAGTTTCTTAAAATGTTAAACACACACCTGCCGTCTGATCCAGCCATCCCAAGAGAAAAATTGAAGTTCATACAAAGGCTTGTACGCGAATCTTAGTGACAGCTTTATTTGCAATAGTCAAAACCTGAAATGACCCAAATATCCATCAAAAAGTCAATATTTGATCAAATTGTATATTCATATCATGAAATCCAATTCAGCAGTAAAAATGAATGTGGTTCTTACATTTGCTACCACACAGATGAACCTTAAAAGCATAAGCTAAGCGAAGAGGCTGTGTGCAAAAAGACACACTTTTATTCCGTTTATAAGAAACATCTGAACAAAGGTAAACCTGTGAGACTAGGATGGGAGTGACTGCACATGGGCACAAGGGTCTTTTGGGCGAGTGGAAGTATTCTAAAACTGGATTGTGGTAGTGGTTGCATGATTGTGGAAATGCACTAAAACCAATCGAACTGCATACTTAAAGTGGGTGAATTTTATTATGTGCAAATCGTACCATTAAAAGCTGGATTGTTTAAAGAAAAGGAATGAACTATCAACACAGGCAATCACCGGGATGAACCTCAAAATAATTATAGTGTGTAAAAGAAGCCAGACCGAAAAAAAAAAAAACCAAAAAACACACTGTGTGATTCCATTCATATAAAATTCTAGATAATTCTAACCAAGTGTAGTGATTTGAAGCAGATCAGTAGTTGCCTGGGGCACAGGGGTGGAGTGGGAAGGAATGAACACCTAACAAGGGGTAGGCAGGAGGGAGGGATTACTGTGGAACACGAGGGAACTTCTGGGGGTAATGAATATGTCCTTATCTTCATTATGGTGGTGGTCTCATGCATGTGTAAATGTGTCAAAACTTTTCCAGCTGTGTACTTCAAATATGTGCAGGTTATTGCATGTCATTTTCACCTCAGTAAAGTTGTTTTTTTCAGGGACATTATGGTATAATAATAACCCCCTCCAAAATTAAATTAGTTCTGTTAGAATGGTGAGATTGAGTGATTTCTTTCCTGTTTCAAATTGTTTGAATTTGTCCTTACATCAGATTTTTCAATAATTAAAATAATGTTTTTAGAAATTGTTTAATGCTAAATAAGAAGGAAGCTAAAGACAGAGGAGCTAGTTGGTCAAGAGAAGATGTTGTTTGTTGCTGTTATTTTGGTGGTGGTGATGTTGAAGGCAGAAGAACCCTGGGTGTCTTTTAAGGCACATAACAGGAACGTAGAAAAGACTCTTTAAATCCCAAAAGAGTTGAGGGAGAGTGGAATCCCAGACAGAGGGTTTATTTTTCATTGGGAGGAGTGCTGTGTCTTCTCATGAAATGAAAAGAAAGGTGAAAATGCAGAGAAGTGTTGAGAAATCATGGAGGAGGCATGGAAATGGAGGTACTTCAATCTGCTAAGGAGGGCGTGAAGCACTTCATTCAAGGGTCTTGATCTCAGCAGAGAGATCTTGGGTTTCTGCTCCCTCTATTCCTCTGCTTCACCAGGATAACATGCCCTGCTAGATGCTAGTCCTGGAAGGATGGTTCACACCCTCCATCCTCCTCCCCAGTGCCAGCCCCACATGGAACTGTAGCTTAACTTGAATGCACAGGGTTCCAGAGAGGAGGCCGCCCCATAAAGGCCTGCGTGAGGGCAGGCTTTCCAGGGCACTCTTCCTAAAGTCTTCCAAAGCCCCCAGCCCAGCAACTATTCTGACCCAGGCTCAAACACCAGGCTTCTGCCCGCTCCTCTGAAGTAGAGCTGTGGATGAGAGCCCCAACCCTGGCCTCCCTGGGCCACCCAAGGGGATTACAGATGCCTCTCACCAGCAAATGCAGTCCTTCCCAGCTCTAAACCAGAGCAAGGAGTGCACTGGCATTGTCCCAAGAATATGTGGTACCCACAGCCTTCATCTGCCACGTCCTTGCTGCACTGGAGGATCCATGTAGCTGGCTTCTGCCTTTGTCCCCTGCCTAGCATCCCAGTTCCAAAGAGACTCCAACCCTATTCGCAAATCCTAGGTCATGTGCCTGTCATGCACACACAGCCAGCCCCACCCACATCAGGACTCCCCACGCCAAAAGCCCACAGAAAAAAGGTGCAACAGCCTTGATGTTTCCGCCACCCCACTTCCAAAATACAATGAATGATACTGCTTAGGGAAAACAAAGCATAGGAAATGGGCAAATCAGTACGTTTCCTGTAACACCCAAATACCTCCAATGAACCCCTTAATATATGTGGATATTTACATAATTCTCTAATGCTGATTTTTAAAAAAAATTTATACAAATTACACCCCAAATTCCTTCACCTAGACCCAACTACCTTTCTTGATAACATCTCTTACCTTTAACCATAGGTAAATGCTTTGTGATATTTGGATCATGGTCAACATTTTGTGTTCTGCTATTTTTCCCTATAATACTTAGCTGATAACTGTTATCCCAATTCCTCACTTCAGGCTCATAATAAACAGCCTTGTATCAGATTATTAAACTAAAAGTTACTTCATTATTCTCAACTGTTGAACATTTATTTGGTTTCTCATTATTGTTGTAACTACCCCAGGTAGTATATTTTCTTTTAAATTATTTTCGTACAAAAACTTCCCAATAGTAAGACTCCTAGAATAAAGCTAAAAATATTTTAATGTTGCCTAAAATATTGCCCCATTGACGAAGTGAGTCCATTTATAGCATCATCTCTATTGCATGAGGCACCTTCGAGATTCACCAGCACTTCCTCTGATGCTGACTTATTTAATAGATGTGTGATTTACCCTGGAACTAGTTTAATTTCTATTTAATTTCTTACAAATGAGGTTAAATTCTTTTTTATGTGACTTATTTGTTTATACATTTTTGTATATATGTACACGTACATATTTATCTATTGGAGATTTGGTGGGATTTTCAGATATATCAGCTCTTAATGTATTTTATATGTTAAATTTCTACCTGTTGCATTAGTACATTTGTAAAACATCAGAAATTCTAAAGGACATTTAATAACACTGCCCATATGACACTTGGACTTCTTTCAAGTACATAAAACAAAAATAGTTTCTTTATTTTGTTGCTATTTTGTCTTTGTTTTATTTTAATTGTACAGATGTTTGAATTTTATTTAAAACCCTTTGCCCATCTTTTCCTAATAACTTTTCTAATAATCTAAAATGGTTTCCGTCTTTGGTTAAATAAATTATCTCTTTACATATGATTTAATTTTCTATTTTAATTCTTTAGGTAAATTTGGTTTATTGCCATATTGAAATAAAGTTACTCTAGAAGCATGTATAAAATAATTATGTTCTTGATAATTCTATTATACTCATTTGCCGTATATCATTTTTTTGTAGGTACTAAAAACTACTTATGTATATCAATTTTATTTCAGTGGTCTATATTTCTCCCTGTAATCCAGGGTTACACTGACTCAGTTAGTTTTGTTTTTTAAACAGTCTATTTAATGAGATAATGATTAGTTCTTCATTAGCCCTTTAATATTTTTGTCTCTCTTTCCAAGTAAACTGCAGAACCAATTATTTTGAATTCTATAAAACGCCAATGACATCATTAGTATTTTAACTGACGTTATCTTAAAACTACAAATTAAACAGAAAAGAACTGCCTTTTCCACTTGAAAACTGCCTTCTTGTTCAGATACAGGGCATATTTCTCTATTTATTCAGGCCTTTTTTCACCATTAAAATTGAGAAGTTTTTTTTAATATATGTTATATACCCTCACACAAGTTTAATTAACACATAATTTAATTTTATGGCTCACATAAATTGGAAGTCTTTTATTGTTATATTTTTATCTGGATAATAAAGGCATTGAGCGTAGGACTTATCTGTGTGACTCTGTCTTCTGACCAGCAATTCTTCTCTGTTGTTCTAATATCTCTAATAGCTCTGGCTGATTACTTCAGCTCTCCTAGGTGTAGAATCATAGTTTTCTAATAGAGTTCCTTTTAAAGCCCATTTCTTTTTTGTACTTTATTATGTGGACAAGAAAATAGAAATATCTACAAAATAGAGATTGTGAAACCACTCCATCCTGCTGGCTGCTGACGCTGAAAAGAAACTCACAGCCACATTTGATCTGTTAGCAAAATGTGCTAGCTCTTCCTTCAAAACCACCCCCAGGGTCCCACTCCTGCCTACCATCTCTGCTCCACCCCCTCAGCCGCCAAGCTCTCTCACGTGCATTATTGCAATGGCCTCCTCATCACAGCCCCAAAGACAGTTAGAGTAGTTTTTGAGCACTTAGATCAGATATTATCCCACTTGTTCTCAAAACCTCCAAAGTCCTGATCACTCCCTGCAAAGCCCTAAATGGTCTGCTTCTTCCATCTGTGCAACCTTCATCTCTTTTCCTCACTAACTTCTTTCTAGCTATGGGAGACTATTATTGCTGGAACGTATCAGATATGTTCCTGCCCCAGGGCCTTTGCACTTGCTGCTGTGGATGCCTGGAAAGCTCTTCCAAGGGGTATTTGGATGACTCACCCCCTTACCTCCTCCAGGTTTGCTCAAATATCAGATTTTCAGTGAGGCCTCCCCTGAATCCCCTATTTAAAGTTACATCCTCCTCCCCTGTGATTCTTTAGCCTTTCCTGCGTTACTTTTCTCCACTGCACTTTTCACCATTTGACCTTGCATATGTGTATTTATTTCTTATCTCCCTCCTTATCTCCTTTCCACACACCCCCTCAAACTTAAATATGAGCTTCAGAGAACAAGGCTTTCTGTCTGTTTTACTCTTTCTTCAACATTAGAAAGTAGGTCCTCAATACATAATCGCATCAAATGAAAGTATTGAATTGAACTGTATTGAATGAAATTGTTTTGTATCAAGTTGAGGGTGACTCACTCTGAATATATGTAAATTCAGTATGATTTTTACCTATGATATTAAGTGGACCTTTTTATCATATTAAAGAAGAATATTTTTATTCCTTCTTTTCATAGGTTTGATTGGGAACTAGTGCTCAGTTTTATTAAACATCTCATCAGGCAGGTGTAATTTTCCATACTATGTCATCCTACAGAGTGTTAATGTATTTTGCTAAACATTTTTCTGTTAAATGATAAAATGAAATTAATCTCCAGGGATATTTCTAAAAATATTGGAAATATTGTTCAACTGGGCGTATTGCCTTCTCATGGATACAGGCCAATGGTTGGTCCCCTAGAGAGCAAAGAAGAGGAAATGCTAATGATTTGGCCAGTATGAGGCTAAGCAAGATGAGGAGAAAATGCTTTGCTGACATATTTTAGATTGGCCCCTGTGAATATGCCTTCTTTGTATATATAACATTGATTAATGATTGTGTCTGGGTTAGTTGATGGGAGTTCGTTATCAACAACTACTTCTATGCAGACAATGTTTCATAGTTAGATTACATAGCCCAAGAGTTACAATTTCTTTTAATCTCCTGAATAACCTGACCCTTTCACCAACATCTGGCAGGTTCCCTAATCTCTATTTCCTACAAATAATAGACCCACAGGTAAGAAAAAGTGAAAGGTAGATTTTAATTCTAACACATGTATCTGTGATAACAGCACAGAGAAGTGTTCAAATATTTTAATGAATTACATTAACCTTTGTCTTTCGGTGGATAATAATCTGGTGTTTATTATAGGACTTCAGATTACTTACAAGGATTCAGAATACTTACAAGTAAATTTTTTTTGTCTTTCTCCTACTTGTAAATATTTAAAAATCAAATGAAACTTTAACCTAGTCAGAAAAGGCAATAATTTTGTCAATTTCGGTAGTTTTGGTTCATTCCACATCCATGCAATCTCTCACTGCCCCACATTAACATTATGGATATAATTTCTTTCAAATAAATCTATGTTTTGATAGGTGGTACATAAAGAAATTTCTTTATTGTCTTTTAAATACGCAGCAGGAATTTGCCTTTTAAAGGGATGCTATGCCGGACAAACACTACCTCAGCCAGGCCAAGATCAACATCAACATTAATATGTTAGGCTGATAGTATGTACCCTTGAGATGATGTGATGAGAGTGGTACTTTGCTTTTACAGTCTTCCTCCTCGAAACCCACAACTCCAGTCTACTCATGAGAAAAGCACCAGGCAAATCCCGATTGAGGGATGTTCTACAAGATACCCAAATAGTGCTCCTTAAAACTGTAATGTCATCAAAAACCAGGGAAGTCTATAAAGACTAGGCTATCCAGTGGTGTTCAACCAAAGATCACCCTAGAGAACAGGTGTCAGACAGCCAAGGCATCACCACAAAATCAGAGATCTCCAGCCCTAATTACACAACTGAGATCAAAGCATCAGCCAGAAGAAAAATTCCTGCCACTGGAGAACACACGTTAAATTCATCACCATCCCATGGGAACTAACAGGACTGGGCTCTGTCAGGTCAATAAGTTGAAAACATACAACCCACAACTTGACATTATCATTCTTTACTCCTTACCCTGAGCTAATGTCAAGAGGGAAAAATTAAGCAAAGAGCTGGGAGCAGAGAAAATTTGGGGTTTATAGACTCAGCCTTGCTATGAATTCGAGTAGACAAATCCCTATATGGCAACCCTCTGTGACTGTACCTTTCAGGGTTGACTTCCAATTTTTCCCTCACGGGAGAATCGAGACCAAACACTCCTGAGCAATGTGTTTTCATATCAAAGGAAGCATGAAGTGGTTTGCGAATGAATCTCAGGAGTTATTTCCAAAGGTCCAGCTTCAATGACCATGAGCTAATCCACCATTATCATGTTATATTTTTCAATGTTTTTATACATTAAATATTTAATAAAGTAACAAGAGAGCAATATTCATATTTCAGAGGAATATGCTAAATATGATATTTCTATTAACGTTCTCAGGAAGAAGTTAACTTAAAAATACTAAAGACATTAAAGGGGAAACTAGTTCAATTGACCCAGTGCAATATAGGAAAATTTTCCATTCCAGAGTATTTTTAAAACCAAAGTTATTCAAGTCATGCAATATAGAAACCAGAGGGAAATCAACCTAAAAATACAAATAATCCAAGAGAGAAAATCTAATGTCTCTCCTAAATATTATTACACTGCCTTATGAAATAGTTCACTAAGTACTTAATTTCCACTTTTGTCATTTGCTCTTTCCCTACATGAATTCCTGTCTTAGTAATGATTTCTCCCAGGGCTGCATACGGGCAGGGCCAGTGTTCACATGGAATTTAAATATTGTGCTTCTAGTTGAGAATCAAACCAGCTGCTGGCAGCCAGCACCTCATTCCTCCTCCTGGCTGCTAACGAGAGGGACCTAGGAGCCCCTGAGCCGGGCCCAATGCAAGAGCAAAAGACAGATGAGGAGGGAGTGGGGAAATGATGGGGGAGTTTTTGCTAGAATAAAACCTAAGAAAGAATTAACTATGTAATGTTCAGGGGTAAGCCCCCCTCCCCCTGTGAGGCTTCTCAAATGGAAACAGAAACACAACCTAATTAGTCCCTGAAAAAAAATATGCAGAGAACGTTCCACATAAAATAATTAATACCAAATGCCCAAAAGGTCAATAAGTAGATGGTAAATTCCAGACTCCTCCAGCCGTGTATCGTGAAATGTCTCAACTATGCAGTTATGTTAAATATTAATGCTCCAATACACCATGTGTTCACATAGAATGAGAGAAAATACATAAATGTTGGGAATTCTACTTCAATTACTAGAGTTTTGTCCATTCTGTTTGTAGCTGCTGCTGGGATTAGGTGTTGAGTATGTGGATGGAATGTGATTAAGACTAACTTACATAATAACTATCTACCTCTCTCATTTTCCATCAAATTGACCAAAAGTGTCCCCTTATGTCCCAATTATCTGCTCATTAGGGCCTTATAAAGCCATTCCTAGGCTTGCACACTTTCTAAAAGAGTTTCGTAAACAAGACTAGGCCTTCTCCTAGAATCTGCGAAGGGGCAGCATTGCCAAATCTCCAGAATCCATTCTAAAGACATCATTTACATGCTGGGTCACACAACTGCTTCTTTCCTGAGCAGCAGGGCCCCTCTGCGTGGGGAGGGAACCTAAGAGCTCTGGGTCAGGTGGTGTGCTGGCTCACTTCCCAGGACAAATCCCTTGTTACGACCTTGAATGGAAGGCAGGCATCAGTGCTGCTGAGTCATCAATCCTGGCTGGCAGTGTGGAAACTCAGACAGCATCCTTCTGGCTGCTGCAATGGCCAAAGCTGTGCTTCAGACCCCTTCCTATTCCCAGAGTCCAAATTCAACTCCGCAACCCAAGTATAAAAAGAGACACTGGCCCGAAGGTCTAGAGCCCAAAGGACCAGAGGCGCTGCTGGCCTAGCAGACTTTGGGCAATGGGCTTATTAGAAAGGTAACAGAATTGAATTTTCCCTTTCGATTCACCCCTTTTTGTTGGTAGGGCTTCCTGCAGGGGCAGGGAAATTCTAGGGGCATATACAATGGGCAGCAGGTGAAAGCAGTCCTTGGAGTATCTGTAACTAAGTTGGGACCAATGAGATGAAATGAAAATGATTTTGGATACTGTTCAACTTTCCCAGGTCCTCAGGTGGTTGGTGCACTGACATCTTAAGAATGGGGACAAGTCTAAGAGGCAGGGGCAGCAAGAGGTACCCACAGACTAAATTCAGAAAAGTTCAGCAAGGAAAGAGTGGGAACTGGGAGCAAGAGGGAGGCAGTAGAGCAAACTCCAACTCAACAAGTCAGACTGCCTGCCGACACCCCTACCTCTGGACTTGGAGGCTCAGAATACTTGATGAGGTTCCACAAACACCCATCTGAGAAGGCCTGATTTCAAATGTCAGGGCATGTGCTCCTAGCAAGTTTGAATTCCATTAGTGATCTTGTAGATAGGCCAGTCCTAAGCAAAGTGGGACACCCTGTGCTCTGGTGACTCTGGCCTGGGACTGTTGTTCTCCAAGTCCCCATGCAGGACCCCTGAAGATGTCTTTCCATGGGGTCTCCTCGCTCCTTCCCCCGGCTCCCTCCTTCACCACTGTGTTTAAATCCTCTGGGAGCACATTTCCTGCTTTGCTGTGTACGGTTATTTATTAACATGCCCGTGGGGCCCACTAAGCTACGTCTCCTTCGGCAGAACCAAGTCTTCTGCATCTTTATGTTCTTCTACAGTTCCCCGAAGACATTGGTGCTCAATAAAGGTTTGCAAAATTAATAAATCATGAAAATATGGACAACATATAATGCAAAGAAATCATCTCTAATAGAATTTCAATTTGTGTGACCCCTGAGCAAAGAAAACCTTTTTTGTACCTAGAAGTCTTTTCTCGTGGGTCTTGTCAACTTCTGCAGACACACGTAAACTGAGAAGCATTATTTGAAAGGTACTTGAGGGACATAAAGCACAAAGAATCTGAAATTGCTCTTCCCTTCCTGGGACATAAAATGTAAACATAACTAATTTTCTCCTTTACATTAAAATTGGACATTTTATGATTCATAATCATAAATCACAAACAGTATTCTTTGACTTCTCCCAACACTAACTTGAATTTTCAGTAATTCAAGAAATTTTTCCATCTTCCAGGCTACCAAAATTATTACTCATTTTTTTTTAGACAATTAGCGTTTAAAAATTTTTAGACAATAGTCCTTCCTAGATCAACTTTTCTTACCTTTGGCATTGTGCCCTTTGGTATTCTCATGGTTCCTATGTCAAGATAAAGTCCTAATCTGTTACCATTAAATTATTACAGATAGTTTTAATTCCTTTCTTCAAAAAGCAAATTAGAGAAAATTATGTCCATTTGTCTAGACTTTAATAAATGCGAATTGGCATATTCAGGGCAAAGAAGAGTTTTTCTCCCATTTTCTTCTTTTGTTTATATATATATAAATGGGTTCTTACTCATAATTAAGTTTTTTTTAATTGAAGTATAGTCAGTTTATGATGTGTCAATTTCTGGTGAACAGCATAATGTTTCAGTCATACATATACATACATATATTCATTTTCAGATTATTTTCATTATAGGTTACTACAAGATATTGCATATAGTTCCCTGTGCTGTACAGTAGAAACTTGTCATAATTAAGTTTTAACACATGAACAAAGCATCTGCTTATTTAAGCACAGAGATAGATGATAGATAGATAGGTAGATAGATAGATAGATAGATAGATAGATAGATAGCCAGACAAATAGAAAGATTAGAGACAGGCATAAATACACATGAGTGGAAGAAACAGTGAACACATATGTGGATTTATATTACACATTCATATCATATAAAGGCAAAATTCCAATCAATTTGGGGATTTTCTTAGGGGTGCTGAGATATGACTTGGACACAAAAAAGAATGAAAGGACAAAAGGTTTACCAGAGGGAGATTACCTACGAAAGACAGAGGCTTACAGGGAAGGCTGGGAACAGTGATGAGCTCAGTAGCCATGACACACAAGTGAGTGATGACAAACGAGTACAGTGGCCAAGCTGGGGCAGAACAGTGAGTTTTAGCCTTAATGATGTTGAGTAAGATCATTAAAGATCAATGTTAGTGAATAAGTAGGGATTCATTGATCGTAGGTATTATTTCATTCATTTTTCTAGCAGTTTCAAAAGAAATACTGTTTATATATAATGACGTATACTCAATTATGGATAAGTGTAATTTACTTGCACACCTAAAACCCGCTTAGATCTTAGTAGTAAATTATACCCATGACAATCTTATCTGAGGGGAGAGAGAGAGAGAAAAGACCCCACAGGTACTCTTCTTGTAGGTTTAGATCCATTCTGTCCAAAGACATAGAAAGTAATGTTACAGGATAAATTAACTGAGAAATGAACTATTCTTTCTTTGTGTTGTTTTGTTTTGGTTTTGTACTGAAGTTCTCTCACAACAGAATAATGTATTTCCCCAGCACTCCACCACTTAAGAAGACAGTCCAAGGCCTTTGAACCCGAGAAATCAAGACATATCTTGCCTGGGAGGAGTTATATTTTGTTTTTAAAAATGTGGGCTACCAAGGTAAGAGAGGTCACTTGTCCAAAAGAGGAGAGTGCTGGGGATTGGAAGAGAGGGAACTGGCCCAACCCAGTCCTGACTCCTCAGGACTGAAGGAGAGGGACGGGGGTACAAAGGGATAGTTCTTCGCACAAGTGGTGGGGATGGGCCCTCGGTCCACTAGCAGCTCCCTGGAGACAGAATGACAGGCTGGACACTAAGTCTGCAGCTTTACAAGATGTACCAAGGGTCCCTTCTGGCAAAGTGCCTGTGGGAAGACCTTAGCAGAGAGCTCTGTGAAGCTCTCCTGGTGCAGCTGGGAGATGAGAGACCAGGGCAGCAAAGGCACTGTGTAGCAGATGTTGCCATGGCAACAACGGTGTAGTGATCAGGATGCTTAAGTTATAAGCAATAAAAACAATGCTGGCGATTAAAAAGGATAAAGGGAGAATCAAGAGAAAACTGAAAAACCAGGTCTCCAGAAAGACATAAATCAAGACAGTCCAGGGTTCTAAAGAACCAGTGGTGTCCACTCCCCTCAGAGCTCCAGTGTTGGGATGCTTTGGCTTCAAGTATTTTCTGTCCAGATATCAAGTACTAGGCTTCAGTCCAAACTTTAAAAAACTGAGTGTGATTGGTTTGGTGTGATTGGTTTGGTGGGCTTGTTACCCACCCCATGGCAAAGGAAAGTCAGGGCACTTCATTTAAAATCCCCCCAGGCAGGACACAACCGAGGGGAAGTCATTTCCCAAGTGAACGTGAGAGGCTGTTTGCTAACACAAAGGAGCAAGCTGGCAGGAACACAGATGTCTACTACAGACAGGACCCACTGTGAGCTAAGGAAAAGGCCACCTCCAGTGTTTCCCATAGTCACAGAGAGCCAGGACATTTTGTCACACAGTGTCACACAAGGGAGCTTCCTAGTGACTGATACTCACTTGTGAACTACCATAAAACTAGATCAAGATGCCATTATTATCTCAGTTTAGAAAAACAAAGCAATGAGGCATTTCTTGTGCCCAAGCATAGTGGGAGAAATTCATTCTAGTACATTCCAGTGTCATTGGTGATTTTCCATTTGTTTCTCCACATCCACTTTGTACCCTAGGTAGGAGGCGGACCTACACAGGCTGTCTGTGAGCTCCTTGCCCTCTGGTTTCTGGCTGGGTTGGCTCAGTGAGAGGTTGGAGGGCAGGAAGAATGTGAGGTTAGTGTGTTTTTCCCCCAAGCCCCTCCCTGCTGGGTGCATGGAGTGGCTGCTTCTCTGAACTGAAGGTCACAGCTCTGGTCAGGCAGCCCTCTCCTTACAACCCATCTCCCCAGGTTCTCAGAATTGCTCCCTCCTCCTAGCCCTTCAGGGAAAATAACAGCTCAGCTCACCAAAGGGGGTTTTGCAGTCCCTTGTTGGTACCCCTACATCACTCCTCTCCACTTTATCAAAATCACCTTAATTAACTCCCTGCAATTATTCCATTGGAGTTGTCCATCTGTTTCCTGCCTGGACCCTGGCTGATACACAGCAAAAATGAATTCAAGTTAAGGAATCAAGGAAGCAACAGCCAACTTGATTCAACCAATCACACCGTATTGTCATGTGCAAGTGCTAGTCTCTCCTCCCAAGATGAAATGTGATCTGAGCAGCTGCAGCAGCGAACTTCTGCCTGTCCAAGAGCTTAGGAAAGATCAGAGAGCAGCTTTCAGGGCCGCCTGCTCATTAGGAGAACATGGAGCCAAAGTCACAGAAGCCCATGAAACTCCTCTCTCTTTACCTCCCACCAAAGCAATGCAAATGCAGTCAGCTCATCTGCCATTCTCACACTCAAAGAGAAGGGGCAAGATGGTGCCTGGGTTTGGGTACCATGGCAACCTCACATGTCCCTCCATGGACCACCTGGGTGCCCTTGCTAGAGCCCATCCACACACCACTGGCTGCTGCCGGCTGTGTGAGAGCGATCTCGGAAGGTCTGTGCCCCAGTTGCCAGAGTGGAAGAGAGTGGCTAGACCACACACATTACATATGTGTGAGTGTGTACTGGTGCCAATTAGCAGCATGTGTTGTTGATCCTATTTCAAAAGCGCCCGACAGTCAGCTGCACCAGGGGAGAGAATTATGCACTGCCGATCAGAGGTAGACTGAGAGGCAGAATGCCACGCGGTGCTATCGTCAGACAAAGATACAGCCTGTCCCAGGAACAGAACTGTGAGAACAAAGGTGATAGCAAAGGGAGGAGGTGCCTAGAGGTTTCGAGAATCACCTTCTGCCTTGAATGTGTTGGGAAGGCAGACCAACCAAACGCGTGGTAGTTTCTCCTATGGACTTGAAATAGATTCTGTGAATTGTCAGAGCTTTTTAAACCAGAGTGCTAATGTCACCTTCACAAAGCAAAGGGCAGGAAAGAGGTAAACCTCAAAACCCAAGACTGCTAGGGGACAAAGAGTGAGAGGTAGATGGAACTTAATATTATGCCCAAAGAAGGAAACGTGGAGAAGTTCTGAGATCCGGAAGACCCTCTGAACTGGCCCAGAAGGCTTTCTCTTCCTGACACAGACCAAGGCAGCAAATGTCCTCCACCTCTAGCAGGTGCCACCAGCTGGCTCCCTCAGCAGCCGTTCCCACTGCTCTGTGTGCCTTCTTGCCATACAGAGACTTAAATGTCAAAAGCTGTATTTCTCAGACTCTCTTGCATCCAAGTAAAGGGGGCTTGGATTTCAAGGTATCTTTGTAGGGGAAATAATTCAACCCACAGCAGTCCTCTTTTCTCCCTTTGTAAAAGAGGACTGAAGTTCAATCCAGACTCTTGCTGCGGTAATGGTTGTGTAGCTTGGTGGTTGCTGAGTTAATTGAAAAACATTTCAACTTTCACTCAGTGGAATGTGTCTAGCCTCTCAGTTTTTCCTTTTGTTGCCTTTGAACCCAGTCAGAGCCTCAATAGCCACTGTGGTATGCAAGAGCTCTACAATGAAAATTAAAAATATGCAACTGAGAGAAAATAAAGAAAAAGTAAATGGATCACGGGGCATGCTATGTGCATGGACCAAAGGACATGATATTATAAACATATCAAGTGCTCTCCTAATATATCTATAAGTTTAATGCAATCCCCAATCTCAAATCCTAGAATTTTATTCCTTTTCTTGTTTTAGAAGTTGACAAGCTGATCCTAAAATTCAGAAGGAAATACAAAAGGCCAAAAAGAGCAAAGACAGTTGTGAAGCAAATGGGCAAAGCTGCAGGACTTCCACCTCTAGATATCAAAACCTATTCTAAAACTACAGTAATTAAGATATTATGAAAATAGAAGAGACGTAAGAATAGATAAACTGAAAAATGGAATAGAATAGACGAAGGTGAAGCCCCATAAGAACATCCCCATGACTTGAAATAGACAAAGATTTCTTAAACAGGACACCAAAAATATTGAACTTAAAGGAAAAATTGATAAATCAGGCTATATTAAAATTAAGAAATTCTGTCCATCGAAAGTCACCACCAAGAGAGTAAAAGGACAATTCACAGAGTGGGAGGATTTATGTACATCGACCTGACAGATGACTCATATCCAGAATATGTAAAGAATTCTCACCAATCAATAAGAAAAAGACCAAAAACCCAATAGAAAAACTGGCAAAAGACTGGAACCCAACACTTCACAAAAGAGGATTTCCAAATGGCCGTATACACACTGGAAGCGTCCATCATCACTAGTCATCAGAGAAATGCAAATTCAAGCTACAGTGTGACACCACTACACTACTTGGTAAAGAGCTGCTGTTGCAGGACCACCAAGTACCCCTACCCAACCATCCTAATGTCCCTCTCTGCACATGGCCTCCGAGTAGGGCCGGACAGTGGTGAGGGAGATGACCAGCCTGGTGACACTGTTGGCATCATGGTAGGCAAGTGCCCCTATGCCTCCCGGTGGGAGCCCTGGTGGCCCTGAGGATACAGCCTCCCACGGCCGGCCAGGGCTCCCTCAGCCCCATCCATTGGGGGAATTAGCACTTCCTCAAGATGCCTTACAGGTTGGTGTTCCCCCATCCATAGCTGCCCGTGCCTGCACTAGCCAGTCACTTAGCTTGTCATACTGGAGTTGCCTGGTTGCCCTTGTCCTGTAAACTATGCTGTAGGCGGGGCCAGGAAAAGGAAATGTTCATTCATCTTCACACCCAGCACCAAGCCCAGATGGGTACACCAGCAGCGATGGTGGAAACACTCAGTTATCCACAGATCAGCCAAACTCCCCGCCTCTATTCAGGTGACTCAGCGATGGTTGTAATTCCAGAGGCATCTGGGCACTCAGATGTAGGGAGGCTACACCAAACTGCTGACGTCCCAGCTTCTCCCACACCCCCTTCTAAAACCAGAGGACCCTCCCGGCAGGGCTGCCAGCTGCCTGCCGTCAACTGAGCCCTTGGGAAGTGCCACCCACACAGCCAGGCCGCTGACCTGAACAGGCCCAGCATCACATCATGAATCCTAAATAGAAATAAAAGCCATCGTCTGGCACTGAGCATCCTCTGTCCCACCCAATTTAAATAATACTCTCTCCAGGCATGTTGGCTCTCCATTTTAATAGCTCAGCCTAGTGCTCTAGGTAGAGAATCTGCTGTCTTCAGAGTAGCCTCCAGTGCTTGCCATTAAGTCATCAAATCCTTCCCTGCCAAAACTCACTCCCTTAATGTTGAAATATTCCTTGTTTTATTATCTCCAGTAAACAGCTGGTTTTCCCCAAAGCCGGCAGCCGGCCAGTGATCTGCCTTCCGGCCTAGGTGATCAGCTGCACTAGTTCCTTACTCACGATGCTCTTCCAAGCGCCTTGTCACATGCCAAGGCCTCCATTCCCCGCCAGGTTTGATGTCGACAACTGCTGTTCCCTGTGGGCAACAGGGGGCTGTCAGTGGAATTCTTGGGGAGAGTGTTATAGACAAGCTGTTTGCTCTACGCCCAGGCTCTGCTGTAGCACAGAAGAGGGGAAGGTGCCTGGCAGACCAGAGTTCAAATCCCAGCCCCACTGGATATCATCTGTGTGACCTCAGGTGAGTGGCTTATCCTCTCTGAATTCCAGTTTCTGCTTCTACAGAAATTGGCCTACCATACTCAGCTTTGGTGTGAGGATTACATGAAATAACATATAAAGTGCCCGGTACTTAACAGACCTTAGATAAATGCTAGTTCACCTTTCCTTCCTTCCCCTCAACCAGAGTGGTGTTAACCAGTGTCATTAACATTGTATTTTGTGAAATACTGAGAACGTTAGAGCTGGAAGGAAACTTACCCGAAAGAATCTGGTACAAGCTGCTTCATTTACAGATAATGAAGATGATGTAGAGACTAATCTCCTTCGAAAACAAATAAGAATTTGTGGCCGTGCAAACTCTCCCTCTCCCCCTTGACCACCCAGTGCCCTAGCTCCCCAGTAGAGATGGAAACCCTTCATGTCCACTAGAGAGAGATTCTGTTTGAGGCCTCAGCACTGGCACATACAGTTGTACAGGCTGTGCACTGCACAATTAAGGAAGTGCATTCATATAAAAAAAAAAAAGTGAAGTGGCTTATCCTCTCTGAATTCCAGTTTCTGCTTCTACAGAAATTGGCCTACCATACTCAGCTTTGGTGTGAGGATTACATGAAGTAACATATAAAGTGCCCGGTACTTAACAGACCTTAGATAAATGCTAGTTCACCTTTCCTTCCTTCCAGCATAGACCCCTGGACTTCATCATGAGAAGGACACGTTCTTCTCTTCTTAGGTGGAGCCAGCAAAAGGGGTAGATACTTCACACCTAGCTGCCACTGTGGAGCCCAGAATGCTGCAGAGAGCTGACTAGGATGCCAGCCTCAATGGCATCCTCTTTTTCTATTGAAGTATAGTCAGTTTATAATGTTGTGTTAATTTCTGGTACACAGCATAATAGTTCAGTCATACATATACACATATATATTCACTTTCATAATCTTTTTCATTATAGGTTACCATAAAATATTGAATATAGTTCCCTGTGCTATACAGTAGAAACTTACTGTTTATCTATTTTATATATAGCAGTTAGTATCTGCAAATCTCAGTGGCCTCTGACAGCTACCCAACCTGGAAAATGTACCAGACTGTAACCACTCAATTGGTAAACAGTTATGAAAACTGTACTCTGAGGTCTGGCACAGACTGATTCAATGATAGGTCCTAATTTGTTTGCACTTCCTGTCTCTATGCCTTTGGGTATCGCCTCCTCCACTGGCTCTGAACTTGACCCTGTGACTTCATTTGCATATGAGGACAGTAGAAAACTATGACAGAAGCAAGGTTTTAGACAGTGCTTATGCCTCTTTGGTGCTCTTGGGCCCTGGAACCAGTCTGTTAGCAAGCCCAAGCTAGCTTGCTAGAGCATCAGAGGCCACGTGGAAAGAAGCCCCAATATCCAGCCATCCAATGTGGGCCTGTGACAAACCAGCCCTCCCCTGGATGGCCGTCTAGCTGACCACAGACACATTAAAAAGCCCAGCTGAGACCAGCAGAGCCCAGCCTAGATCAGAACTGCCCAGCCAAGCTCAGCCCAAGTTGCCAACCTGCAAAACGATCATCTAAGTAAATCATTATTAGGTCAATAAGCTTTAAGGTTGTTCGTTATGCAGCAAAAGCTAACTGATACAGGTGCATGCTAAACTTGGAAGAAGATTCCTGAGATTAATAAGAGATGGAGAAAGAAACTAGAGAGCCCATAATCTAGTTGAGGAGAAAGGCTTGTGCCTATAAAGATATACATTGGGTTACAGCTAAGCTTTAACTCTCCTTGAAAGACATCACTTAATCAACCCAGCAAATATCTATCATGTGTTTAATGGGAACAGGTCTGATGCTGTGCATATCTGATGTATACAGCATTCTCCTGTCTCCACAGCCCCTAGGTCATGACTGGCTGTCATCCCCACTTGCAGATGAGGTTAAGGAACTTGCCCCAATTTACACAGGAAGAAAGTGGCCAAGCCTGAATTTGAATCCAGGCAGTCTCACTCCAGAATACAGCCTTCATCAAATAGTCTTCCTAAAATCACAGGCAATATACGCAAAGTCCAATATGCAAGTTCTAGGGCTGTCTTGTGCCCTGCCTGTCAGCTGTGAGTCACATCCCCAGAGGAGCAGCCCTCTAATTCTACACTGAATACTTTGTACTGACCTGACCCTTCCCACCAATGAGAGTAGATGCTGAAGGAATTGTTTTACCCATTTATGGTACCTGTTTTGGGGGTGGCAGGCAAGGAGGGGCAGAGAATGGGAGCCCAGTGTCTGGTGGTGATGACCAGGGGGAAAGAGCCCCCCTCCCCCCCATGAGGCTTCCATCACCCAAGAGAGCCAAATGGAAAGAGCCAGATGGGAACATGAATGCAGGAGGGAAGAGGCAAGCACCGCGAGTTCTGCCTGTTAGCACCGAGATAAAACAGACAAGGAAATAATACCAGAATCTTCCCTTTATAAACCTCTGAGCAACTAACAAACTCCTTGTGTGCATATTAACTTTAATCTGTGAACATAAATAGATCTGGGTCCTACTTATGTCCATGTTTGCAGAAAATACAGTTTCACTTCTTTGTGCCTGTAAATAGACAGGGTGAATCTAATTTACTCATAGGACTTTTGGAGGGGAGTTTTGGGTATGTTGACGAGACTGTTTGAAATGTGCTTAAGGACTCTCAAGAATGGAAGACCATAAATGTTAGAAGCATTACCATGTCAGTCAGGCGTGGCTTTAAAAAATCCTCTGTCATTACATATGGTGCTGAAGTTATTTCATACACAGGAAAGTAAACCTATAAAGTAAATTCCTAAAGTAGGAGTTCTGCACGAAAGGGCAAATACAATTGTCATTTTGTAACTATTAAAGCACAGCGTTCCTCAACTTAAAACTAAAAAAAAGAAATCTAAATTTGAAGAAGGATATCTACTGTGTATTGAAAGAATCAGTTTTTCAAAATAATTCACAATCAGATTTTTTAAAGATGAAAAGAAGATTGTCTTTTCTAAGGAAATAGACCATGAAAATAGTCAGGGCAAATGATTTGACTGTCACTGGAATATTTTGTCACATTCACAGTGAACCAGGTGTGAAAAATCACTCCAGCTTAGCTCTTTTTACAAACACAGAGCATCTGAACCCAGTGATTTTCTTGGCATTTACAAAAAGGCCATTTCTGCCTGGGGTTTGTACTACTACACAGCTTTTAATGGAGCTGCAGACAAATGACAAATTCCCCACGTCGGCGGCCCTTTCCTGGAAGCAAGCAGTGTGGCTGCACACGCCACTCCGGGAGCTTTGAAAATATCACAACACATCAGATTGCTGGGCCATCTGTGGTTTCCCGCCCATGGGTGGGGAGGGGCAGGAGCTGCCTTTCTGGACCTCAGCAAACATACTGGGGTGGAGTCACAGCCATGGCCATCTGCATCCAACCAACAGATGCCCTTCTGCGAGCCCAGGGTTCCCGCCTCCTGTCTGCACCAGCACAGGAATCCCAGCTCAAACACCCTCCTCACGAGAGCTGGTCTTCGGGGAGCTTATGTATTTAGTAGCATGTCTGAGGTCACCAAGACCAGAGCTTAGCAGGTGTCAAGGACTAGAAAGAGGTAAGGAGAGCCAGTGGCCCCAGCCCGGCCACAAAGGAGACCTCAGTCCGTCCCTCTTGTGTAGGAGGCGGCAGGGTGCTGCTCACCTCAGCACAAAGTGCTCCTGGACCAGGACACGTGCGGCAGGTGGAACACACGGTCCCAGCCCTGGGGCCTGGGACAGCAGCGGGAGTGGGTGACCCCTCCCGTGGGCTTATTGGTGATTCCAGAGCCTGGCGTGTCTGCTGGGAGGCAGGGAGATTTGGGGGAAAATTCACAATAGACCAAGTGATGGAGAAGACAGCTCTTGTCCTCAGGGTCCCTGAATCCTCCCTCATACTGACCTTCCTTTGCAGGGTCCCCACTGTCATTTCCCACCTGGGTTGTGGCTAGAACCTCCCAGCTGATCTACGGTCTACACTTCTGTCTATCCTGACCCCAGTGGCCAGAGTGATACATTTCCCTTTATGTCTGACGATGCAGCTCCTCAGCTCAAAGCCCTGCAGTGGTGCCCACTACTCTCCAAGCTGAGGGCTGAGGGCTGTGCATGAGCTGATATCCTCCAGCCTCTAACCTCACCCCTCCTCTCTCCCCACCTCCGCCACTCCAGCCTCCCGGCCTCCTTGCAGCTCCTCAGTCACCATCACGATCCCAAATCCCACCTCCTGGCTTCTGCACTTGCTGTTCCTTCCAGCTGGAATACCTCCCACCCCCACAACTGCATCACCTCCTCCTTCAGGTCGTTGCTTCTCCCTTCAGACTTTCCTGGCCTTCCTACTTACAAGGGCGTCACTAATCCCCCTTCCACTGTCACCTCCCTGTTTTGTCTTCCTCTAAAATACTTGTCACCTTCTAGACACTCTATTCATTCTACTTATTTATTTCTTCATTATCTGCCCCGCCCGACACCAGCATATAAGCTCCGTGGGGGCGCGGACTTCTATCTGCTGTGCTGATTGTTCTGTCCCCACATGTGAACAGTGCCTGGTACACAGCACTCCTTCAAATATTTGCCAGCTGGATGTATACAGGAAGGCGGAGATGCATTCTCCATAAGTGACCTCATCTCCCTGGTCACAGAAGAAAAGAAGACAGTCTAGAAACTGCTCCCCCCACCTTCCAGCACAGTCAGAAATGACCACAATGAGATATCACCTCACACCTCTCAGGAGGGCTGTCGTCAAAAAGAACACAATTAACGAATGGCAAGGATGTGGAGAAAAGGGAACCCTTGTGCACTCTTGGTGGGAATGTAAATTGTTACAGCCACTATAGAAAACAGTATGGAAACACTTCAAAAAATTAAAAATTGAACTACCATATGATCCTGCAATTCCACCCGAGTATAAATTGGAAAAAAAACTAATTCAAAAAGATACATGCACCCCAATGTTCACATAAGCATTTACAATTGCCAAGATGTGGAAGCAACCTAAGTGTCCATCAAAAGATGACTGGGTAAAGAAGATGGTGTGTGCGTGTTGTGTGTGTCTGTGTGTATACACACACACACATATACATACATACATATGTATATACACATACACATATACAATGGAAAATTACTAATAAAAGAATTTGCTACTTGCAACGACTTGGATGGACCTGGAGGGTTTTATGCTTAGTGAAATAAGTCAGACAGAAAAAGACAAATGTTTTATAACATATATGGATTCAAACAAATGAATGAATATAACAAAACAGAAATGGACTCACAGATATAGATGGCAAAGTAGTGGTTCCCAGTGGGGAGGGAACTGAGGTGTACAAATGATCCCACAGGAAATAAATAAGCTACAAGGATGTACCGAATGCAGGGATTATAGCCAATATTTTATAATAAGTTTAAGTGGAGTGTAATCTACAAAAATATTGAATCACTCTGCTTTACACCTGAAACTAATATAACTATATTTCAATATAAATAATTCAGCAATTAATTTGCTGGACTTTAACACAAAGAGTGTCTGATGCCACAGTCAGGGGATCATTTCGGGCAGGGAGCTTCCCCTGATGCCCAGGGCCCTCCCACGCCATCTGCTCCCAGCCAGACTCGGGCAGTGACAGAATGAAGGAGCTCACAGAGGTCTCGACCGGGTCAGCATAGCCAGCTGGAACCCCATGAGCTGCAGTGGTTATGAGCTGAGTCACACGCCAGAGGTGAACTCTGATCCCTCGGACCTCGGCTGCCTGAGGCATGTCAGCCTAGAGTGCCCCAAGCACCCGTCCCTACAGCTCAAGCACTGTGACTTCCATCAACAAAGAGCAGGGGACGCTGGTCCTCCTCCACCAAAGCATCCTATGCTAGGTAGTTTGTGCTGGACATCAAGGGGGAAGGACAGTCACCTTCAAAAGATTTCATTTCTATAGAGACCTAATGGCTGATACATTTAAAATGTTATCAAAAAAATACAATATATATCATAAAATATATTTAAAATTTTTATGTATAAAGTATATTTAGACATATAAATATATATATGCACACGAACAGATGTGTCCCCACACACGCACATATAGATGACTCTCTCATTTTGTGTGCCTTTGATGTGATCCTTGCTCGGTCTTTCTAGAAAGTCGTAGGCTATAAGGTAATAAGTTCTCTCTGTGGTCCTGGGTACATCTTTCGCTTCAGGCATGTTGCTGTGGTTGCAAGGATGACAATGACTGTCAACACAACTGGGAAGCCCCCGAGGTGATGCAGGCAGGTCAGCATCCACGACTGGAGGAGGAAGAACCCAGGCAAGGGCGTCCAAAGCCCTCTGTCCAGTCCTCCTTCCTCCCACCGCAGCCCTGAGACCCGGGGACATAATGTGAATTCATTCTCTCCATTGCTTTTACCACGGTCTGATTATCTTGCTTGTTTGTTGACTACTTGTTCATCACCTGCCTCTCTGCCGTCAGAAGGGGTCTCGCCTCCCCCATTCACTGCTCCATCCCCAGTGCTAGTGCAGTCCCTGGCACAGAGTACGCCCTCAAATCCTGTTTGTTGAGTGAATCAATGGTGTCAGGCACCTTAAGAAAAGCCAGACATCCTTTTGTCCTTCACCCTCACACTATATCACGGGCATTTCTTTCAGTAAATTCTTCTAGCATCTCATCCAATGATGCTTCTTACTCATGTGGTGAAGGTAAATGTGACAGTTTACTCTCGAGGGTACATCATAACAAAGCTGTTAGCAGTCATTAATTACACACCATTGAGCACCCCTCATGGCCCCAGGCAGCTAATGGACAGCACCAGTCACACCCTGACGGGCATGTCCACTCTGCCGATGAAGTAAAAAAGTGAAGTGAGGGTGAAATCCCCCATCCAGTCCACCTACCAGGTCAGATGCACAAGCCCAACAAAACAGAAAACAACCCCAAAACGGTCTCTCCTGTCGGCCTGAACCAGCCATGACGTGGGTGGTGGCGAGTGTCTCCTAGTGGCCCCCAGGGCCATACGCTCCCATCGTTACAGAGTCACCTCCCCAGCTTGGCTCCTGCCCTCGGAGAGGCTCTGGCTACCTCACAAGTCTCCCTAGCGGTCGCTCTCAGACATTCTCAGGGCTTCCTTGGATGTGACTTTGGCTCCCCCTCAACCCCCCGACAGCTGCTCAGTGCTGGCTCTCCCAGCCCTCACCTGGACGGTCCACACCACCTCCTAACTGCAGGCAGCCAGATGTCCTTCCTAAAGGGCGAAAGGGACCTCCTTGCTCACCTCTGTTTACGTGCTCTGAACCATGTCCCGTGAGGGTTAAAGGGGTATCAGAGACGTCCTGTCTTCACGGAGGGCAGCTTAGGGAGTGTTACTGTCTCCCCCACAACTGCCGGCTCTTCAGTCTGACAAACACTTTCACCAGCAGCTCCTGCTTCCTCGCCCAGCCTGGGTGCCAGGCACCCCCTACCTGCTCCCTGCACCCCTGCCACATGGGCCATGGGAGCCAGCCGAACCTTCACCTCCCTCTCCCACTCGGCTCCCTTTGTGTCCATGAAGCCTCATCTAATTGTACCGACTTTTTAATCCAGACTAAGTTCCCTTCCTCCTCTGATGCCCGGTAGTTCCTGGGTACCATGCTAGTAAAGTTCTTCCCCCGTGGCTCTCTGTGTGCTTTCTCTTTAAGTCATTCATTTTTTTGTCTCTCTTTACTGCTCGGCTGTGCTTCTTGAGGACAAGTTGGTATGCACTTTACTCAAGCCAGGCAGGGTGCCTGGCGCTCTCAGAAAGCAATAAAACTTGCATTTGGTAAACGAGTGGCTGCTCTGTGAAATGAGTCAGAACCTGTTTCCTTGCTTGGACTGGGTCGGCCCTGCAGCCCAGCTGGAATTCCTTAATGACACGAAGCACGTGCCCAAGCTTGAGAGGTCCAAGCTCCCGCCCAAGGGAGGTAATGCCGTTGCTCAGGCCGCCTCCTCCCAATCCGCTTCTCCTGTCTTCACGATAAAGAACACTGGCTCCTCATCCTGGGCTCATCAATTCTAAACCAGGCAAATGGTTTTAACATAATGCTACTGTAAATCCAAGAGAGGCATCTGTCTTAAATAAACCAGGCTACACCTGCATTTGCATCGTTAGAGACCATCATCATGGCGTGACTCGCACAGGAGAAGCTAGGACTTTCTGTGGCCGTACCCCAGAGAACGTCACTCGTGTCCCCCCACATCCTGCCCCTGCTCTCTTGAGCCCCTGCAGCCGGGCTCCCATCCCACTGCCCCAAGGAGCCGCTTTACCTATGAAAGAGCCATCAGCCATCAGGTCATGATTTGGAAGGAAAAGGAAAAGACAGGGTAGAGCACATAAGAAAGCAGGGGCATATTTGAGAATACTGTGTTGAACAGAACAGTAGAAACCCCAAAATGGGAGAGAAGAGGAAAGCTAGGAGATGCAGAAACTTAATGGGAGGGGAGAACCCTAAGGAAACGGCTGTATGCAAGATTTGCGATGGACAAATTTCCTTGAGGCACGAAACAATTTTTATGCCAATCACTTTGATAGTGCACCTTACAGCATCATGTTCATGGTACTATAACCCCACACCATGGCCCCAAACACACAGACAAGCATCAGCAGCTGATGTGAGTAGGACTTATGGGATGGACAGGACACTGGACCACCGTCGCATGAGCCGGGTAGGCAAGATAACCCAGAGACCCAGGCACAAGGGTGAGGAGCAGCGAAGCCAGCTTCATTCTGAGACCTTGTGAAAAACCACTTTTGTTAACAAGCAAAAAGACATGGCCCTGAGAAACTGTGTTCTCCAAAATTATAAACTTCCAGAAACTTTCTTGTTCAACACCGTTTCCATAAGGATGGAACATCCCATCCCTACCTGGGAGATCCAAGCTGTCCCTGATGCAGAGAAGCTGCTTGGTTTTCCAACCCAGGTGCAGAGCATCAGATCAGGGGGTCTGGGCTACACTTCTTTTTACCCTGTAGTTGCCAAGGAAACGAGTCTGCCCCTCATTCCTTTACAACAGCCCTACTTGGCTTCGAGCCCATCACAACATTGATTTATTTGAATTTCCTAAATCCCTCTGCACACCCCCCGGTCCTGTGATAACCTCCGCACCCCCTTTGTGTCTCCCCTGAAGCATTCTCCCCCATTGTAACAAGTCGACAGACCTCATGGGGGATGACACACGTAGCCCTGCTGATCTCGACTTTACTTCAGCTATTCCAGGAAAAACGACCTCAGGAAAGTAGACAGGAATATTGTGGAAAGTGAGGAATTCCATCAGTACCAGAGAGAGGCAGGAATGGCTCCAAAAGATACAAGACTTAGAATTCTCGGGGTTTTATACACATATGTACATAATAAAGAGGTGCAGAGTGGTGGGAGGATAACTGGGATTTGGGGAGTCTAACAGTCCTGGGTGAAATTTCAGGTCCAGTGAGTTCTGCTTCCTAGCTGGGTGTTATTCAACCTGTCCAAGCTTTTGTGGCCTTTAATCTGGGGTGTTGTGAGGATTCAAGGAAATAATGCATGAGAAATGCTTATTACAGGGACTGGCACACACTAACCACTCAGTGATGTTAACTTTTCCTGTGTGTAAACCAGGAATGAATAGTAATGTGAGATGGAAATAATCACAAAAATATAAAAATGCCAGCGCTGTTGAGGCTGCAGGATCTGGGTGATTTCCCTTCTGTTATCTGATATTGTTTTCCTCTTCTTGTGACATTTCCCTGTTCTCCTGGGCACCCAGCGAGACCACAGGCCTGCCTCCCCCACAGAGTCTCCGTCTCTGTTAATTAATGGCAACTGTAATTCCAGCTGCTCAGCAAAGAACGCAGAATCATCCTTGCTCCTCTCTCTTTTGCCTCCCATCTAAATGGGTTCTTCCTGCAAAACCCTCCCACTTGTCACCCCTTCACCTCTACATCCTGTCCGCTCAGCCACCACTACTTGCCCTGGTTACTGAACCCACATCTTAACTGGCCTTCCTGCTCCCACCCCGGCTGCCCACCTCCCCACCCCACCACCCCCACAAGCATAACTCCAGAGTGGAGTGCACGCCCCACTCAGCAACCAGGAAGCCTTTTAATTTGTAAATCTGACTGTACCCTTCCTTGGATCAAGACCCTCCAGTGATGTCCAACCCACCAAAATCTTTACATTAACTTACAAGGTCCTATGCAATCTGGTCCCGGTCACCTCTCTGAATTTCCCTCTCACCCTCTCCCTTTTCCTTGTTGCTGTACATCAGCCACACTAGCATCTTGGCTATTCCCTGAAATGCCAAGGGTGCTCTCACCCCAGGGCCTTTTCACGTGCTGCTCCCTCTGCCTGGAACACTTTTCTTCTAGAATTCCATGTGGCTCACTCCCTCATTTCCTCTACGTCTATGCTCAAAGGCCACCTTCTCAGAGATGCCTCCCTGACCACTGCATGTGTGCGTGTGTGTACATCACCCCCCACATACAAATGGCAAATTCTTCCATTCCCACCACATCCTATCTCCTACACTCTATTTTCCCCCACATCATCTATCACCATTGGACATACAGCATATTCACCTTTCTATTTGTTTATTTCATATCCCTGCCACTAGGAAAAATGTCCCACTTGATCAGGGACTTGTTTTGTTCACTGCTGTATTTCCGGCATGTAGAACAAAGGTAGATGTTTGATTAGTATTTTTTTTTTATAAACTTCATGAATGAAATCAAAGGTTGTAATGGGTGTCAGTTAATGACCATGGACTCTTGAGCCATAAAGACAATATCCCTATTCCTTTTCATCATGAAACAAACAGTAGAAAAAGAGTGATTTCTTCCAGCTACCTCACGGCCTGGGACATTTCCTGGGACTTGCTGCTTCTGCACAGAAAAGCAGCAGGCTTTGAAGAATCCCCAGAGTTATGGGCTCCCATGTCAGTGTGTATACATACACACACACACACACACACACACACACACACACACCCCTTGCAAATCATAGTGCAGAAGAAAACTTCCCCAAAGGCCAGCAGCCCTGATACACAGCACCTGCAACGACTGTGATTTGAATAACTCAAAATCAGCTTGCTCTGTGACCCCAAAGAGCTATGCTCAGTGTCTTCATGTGGCGGCTCTCAAAAAGGGGCTCACGTCAGCTGCAACAGCAACTCCTGGGAACCTGAGGGAAAGGCAGGTTCTTGAGCCCACCCCAGACTCACCAAGTCAGAGGTCTGGGAAGACTGGGCCCAGCACTCTGTAACTTAACAGGCCCTCCGACTGTCACGCACCCAAGTTTGAGAACCACCGCCTTGGTGGGTAAACAAGAAAATGCAGGAAGAATGAAATGTGAAAAATTGGTCAAATTATCAAGCGCTCTGTCAAGTCAACACCGAGTTCTGACTTGAATGTATCAGGCTGTATAAAACCAAATGACCGCCGGGGTGAGGGGATCTGGCTCTCACAAGAGCAGAAATCCTGTTGCTTCCCCATCAATGATCTCTCACTCTTATTCAGCTGTTCCTGTTCGGCTGGTGTGAAATGAATTAACAGTGTTACCAGCTTCCCAAGGAACAGGTGTCTGCCATAATCACACCAACCAATACCAGCACTGGTACGAATTGGGCTGCCCTGGTCGGGCCCTTTAAGAATCACACGCTAAATGGACCCTGGAGATTGAACCACTCTCACAGGCTCAGAGCTGTCTTTGCCCCACCCCCACCCCATCTCAGCCTCAGTCTATGGGAAATAGGGGACACTATGGGAGCAGCATGGAAAATAGGGCGTTGCTGAAGTTTGTGGGAGGAAAAATAGAACCCAAGCCTTCTGTCCTAATTCTACTACATTTTTAGCTCACAGGGAACTCTTGTGGCTAGTGATGTCATCAGTATCCACCCACACTGCTTCTAGTCCCAGCAGCCAGCATTGCTGGAGAATATGACAGAATCCCTTGGAGAAAGGCACAAGTTCTCCCCAGCTTGAGCACCATGATGTCTCTCCACGGCACTGAGAAAAAATGCTAACCTCCTAACAACAAGAAGAACTAAACAACTCAATTTAAAAATGGGTATAGGATTTGAACAGCCCTTTCTCCAAAGATGTACAAATGGCCAATCAACACATGAAAATATGCTCAACATCACTAGTCATTAGACAGATGCAAATCGAAACCATAGTGAGGTACCATTTCACACCCATTACTCCAGTAATTAAAAAAAAAAAAACAGAAAATTATAAATGTTGGTAAGAATGCAGAGAAAACAGACCCTTTGTACCTTACTGATGGGAATGCAAAATGGTGCAGCCGTTGAGGAAAACACTGTGGTGGTTCCTCAAAAAAAACATAGAATTTCCATATGATTTTTCTTCTTGGTATATATCCAAAAGAACTGAAAGCAGGGACTCAAACAGATATGTATACACCAACGTTCAGAGCAGCATTATTTAACCAAAAGGGGGAAACAACTCAATCGTCCATTGATGTAAGATGATTGGATAAACAAAATGTGGGATATATATGCAATGGAATATTAACTGGTCTTTAAAAAGAATAAAATTCTGATAGTGCTGCATCACGAATGAACCTTGAAGACATTGTGCTAAGGGCAATAAGCCAGACACAAAAATTCTGATTGATCTTATACACAGTCCCTAAAGTAGTCAAACTCATAAAGACAGGAAGTAAGCTAGTGGTTGCCAACGACTGGGTGGAGAGGAGACTGGGAGTTAGTGTTTCGTGGGTACAGAGTCTCAGCTGGGGATGACGGACAGTGGTGATGACTGCTCATTGATGTGAAATGTCCTTAATGCCACTGAACTATATACTTAAAAATGGTTAAAATGGTAAACTTGATGTTACGTATATTTTACCACAATCTAAAATTTATGAACCCCGAGCCCCTCTCCTAATTAGACCCCTGACCATTTCTTCACCTCTCTCACATTGCTGCATGTCCACATTCCGTGCTTCAGCCAGCCTATTCTTTTTTTCTTTATTTAATGTCTTTATGAGGGAGGTAATTGGGTTAGTTTGTTTTAAATGGAGGTAGTGGGGATTGAACCCAGGACCTCGTGCATGCTAAGCATGTGCTCTACTGCTCACCTGTGCCCTCCCCTCCAGCCACCTTGTTCTTATTTCATCTCCTCAAACCTACCAAGTGCTTTCTTGCCTCAGAGCCTTGCGTGTATCTTTTCCTCCGTCAAGAACATTTGCCCCTCTCTTCTTTGAGGGCATAAATTCTTTAAATCCTTTAAGTCTAAGGCAGAAACTAGATGTTCACCAGCCTCTTCCTCCTTCCTGGGCACACAGTTGGACCTTACTTCCCAGCCTCCCTTGCAGTTAGATGTGTCAAGCGATGGTGAACAAAAATAATGTGCATCACTCACAGGCTTGCTACCCCCAGCTGGGAAGAAAATCATGATGCATAACAGCATGGCAACCATGAAAGTTACCTACTGAAAACTGAGAAGCCACAAGATGGAAGAGGCCAGTGTCCCTGAATCACTGAATGGAAAAGAGCCAACTGCTGGTCAGAAATATTCATTTTTGATTTTATGTGAGTAAAGAAAAAGAAAAAACTTGTCTTCGAGCCCTTGTCTGTTCTGGGGGTGTTCCTGTTATGCTTAAAACACTTGTCTCATGCTAACACAAATCTCAGCCAGGGGTTTTCTCCATCCCACCAATGTCAAAAAGCTATCCACCACTCCCTCATTCTCTGTGGCACCATGGTTTTCTCTTGTCCTCTTTTCATTATAACTTATTCACTTTAACATATTGATTTTGGTATGTGTTTCCCACTAGATAGTAACCTTCTTTGATATGTAAACTGTGTGTCTTGCTTCTCACTGTATTTCCCGGTGCCTGATACAAACTTAATAAACAGATACTGCACGAATGAATAAAGGTCTAAATTTCAGCCTAGGAATCAATGGCATGTGTCCGTTCTGCATGGCTTTCCTCCACACGCACACCATTCTACAGACCATGTCTTCCTCAGTCCTCTCCTTGACGATCTCCGAGCTTTCTGAAACTTACGCACACTTATGTCCTTAACGCCGTGTTTTGTAATGTTGCAATTGATGCTGTAAGAGCTATCTGTCCCCCGCAGATGGAGTTTCTCCAGGGTGTGTTTGCAATGCTCATCTCTAGAAGCAGGCAGTCAAATGAACTGAGTTAGCAAGTGAATTTGTCAGGAGAAGGATATGAGATTGGTCCTATCTCAAGTCAGAGGCAGAGGAAAGAATGAGCCATTTGCAAAGTTTGGCCTGTTCCTGTCTAGGCACGTGTCATGGGTCACCACACCCCAGGGATGAAGAACCATCTGCAAAGAGCCCTGACCAAGGAGGTACAGGACATGGGTTCAGAGCCCACATTGTGCCCAGCTTACCACGCACCCTTGGCAGGTCACTTTACCTGTCCCAGACTCAACTCCCTTATCCGTAAAATATGGGATATGCGTTAAATAATATTGAAAGACTGTTTTGATTTTTAAATGACATTTCAGTCGTGCCTCGGTATCTGCAGGGGATTGGTTCCAGCACCCAAATGGATACCAGAGTCGCAGACGCTCAAGTCCCTTAAATAAAATGGTGCAGTACACTCGGCCCTCCATAATCAGGAATTCTGCATCTGCAGATTCCATCCTCCATTGGTTGAATCTGCAGATGCGAAATCCTGGGATACAGAGGCTGACTGCATTTTCAGCCCAGGCAGCCACAGACAGAATGGAGAAGGATGCTTTGTTTGTGCTGATTCAGAAACAGCCACCCACATGTGACAACAGAGTGCTTGAAACGTGACTGGTCCAGACTGCTCACTGATTTCAAAGACTTGGTACAAAAAAATGTAAATATCAATCATTTCTATATTGATTACTGTGGAAATGATAATATTTTAGATAAACTAAGTTAAATGAAGTACGCTATTAAAATTAACTTTACCCATTTCTTTTTACGTTTTTAAGTGTGGTTACTAGAGATGTAAAAATTAACACATTGCATTGTGTGACATCATTAGTTCTGTAATCCAGCTACCTAATCCAAACTACGATGTGTGAATCATTGCTTCCAAATCCTCTGAGTTCTCCAAATTTGTGGTCAGATAAATCCAAAAATGGTTCACTAAAGTGGAATTATCTGTAATGAAACTTCATTATAAATGTGTGCCCATATAGACATGCAGTTCCGTTTTGTAAGTTTATTTTAGGTTAAAAGTATTAGTGAGAAAGAAAACAGCTGAAGCAATAGAAAAACAGTAAGGGTGAAACAATCTTAATGGAGAAAACAAAAGGGACAGAATAAAGGGCGTCTTCTCTAGATATGGCATGGATTTACGTGCCCCCTCTAAGCCACAAACGCAATGTCTGTGTTGCTGGAAAAGTAAAACGAGTATCTCTCCTTGTTTCATTCTCTTCAGAAGTGACCAAAGTGTGAGTGGTGGGGCTGGTGGAATCACAGAAAGGAGAAATTGTGATGAGAAGTGTGGGTGAAAATGTGTCCACATGAGAAGTGAAAAATGTGAGGGGCGCAGAGAGGGGCCAGGGAGAGAAACCAGAGAGCAGTTATGGAGGTGGCTTGCAGGACCAGCAATGCCAGCATCACCTGGGAACTTGAGGGAAATGCAGATTCTGGGGCTCATCCCGAGTGGTCGATATGAGGTCACTCATCTCCTTTCCAGGACTTTTCCCCTTTTGTGGAGTCTTGGGGAAACACTCATCTAAGCCTGGGGTTTCCAAGGAGTAGATCTCAAAGATTTTCACGGTGGATCCCCAAGCCAGTTACTGTCACTCATTCTCTTCTACACCAACCTTCTGCCTGTAGGGCAGCTGGCACTACCTAAAGGAGCGGCAGAGAAAGGCATCTCTGCTGGCTGCTTGGAGTCTTAACTGTCAGCAAAGTCTTCCTCCTCCCTTTCTATCAGTCCTGTTCCCTCCCCAGGAACCTCATCACCTCCTCATCACCATCACAGGAAAAAAGGACTAATGTGTAGGACTTTGACTCTAGCACTTTCCAAATGAGTTGCTCGGATTCTAAAAACCCAGTGCTAAAAAAATAGATTATCTCTGGATATTTTGTGGTTTTCTGATCTCAATCATCAAGCACTAAAGGTGACAGGGATGGGGGGAAATGCCCAGCCAAATTCATTTTTAATAGCTACAAGAGTTGTTTCAGTTCTCAATCACATGCCCTTAATCGGAGTGGAATCTAAACATAATGTAAATGGAGAAGTAACCCTTTTGAGCCAGAAAGTCACCTCCTCTGGGAAGCCTTCATCTCAATCAGGCCCCCAGTTTGGATGATTTTCCCTTCACTCTTTTTCACAACACTTTCCAAATTGGGAAATTAAGAGCATACATATACTTTCTCGTTTCATATAGATCTGTTCCACTTGGCTGTAAGCTTCTTGGGAACAGAAACCTCGTTTATATTTTCATTTCCCCAGGTGCCTGGTTCATATTGGACACCCAGTAAATATCTGATAAAGGACTAAACATCCAGGAAGTGCTTTATGATCGTGAAATAACTACAAGATGTAGTGCTCCATTTTTTTCTGAAAAGAAAACTGGGTCTATAGAAGGATTGTGGCCAAGAGCAGCAGGGACATGAGAGAAAGGGTTGGGGCTCTGAGAGCTTTGGGCTCTGGTTGTCCACAACAGCTTGGGACATGGGTCCAAAACCTGGGTAGGAATCAGGGCCAAAACCCCACCTGGCATGAAAGGGGAGGGAAGTGATTCTGGGAGAAGCAGCTTGAGGTATGCTGGACTCATAACCACAAAGGAGATAAGAAAAAAAAAAAATCCAGAAGTTGAATTGAAAAAAAAAAAGACAAAATTTATGTTGAAATTTCCCAAAGGTGAATTAAGGAACAGATTCCTTTCTGAAGTAGGTCTAAGTTGGGTCGAGTCACAGCTGAGTCTCAAAGTATTTATTTGATCTTATTTCTCACAGCCATGTGGACAGCCCTGGCCCATTACTTTTTGGTCTACACAGCATTGCGATCTGGAGCTATTTACTTCAGTTTCCAGCTGTCCCTGTTGACACCACGCTGTTAACCTGTAGGAATCCCCATGCTGGGAACGTCAGCCACTAATCAACCACTAATCTACCCCACTACCAGAACCTTCTCACCCGAAGACACCAGAAGAGGGGGCAGAAGAAGTCACTATCAGGAACCCCCCAGCATGCAGTTTCTCTCTTTCCTCCTCAGATCTAGCACCCCAGTTGTTCGGCTGGGGACACTAGTAGGCCACTTCTCTTATCCTAAATAAATAAATCAGCTTTGCAGAATTGAACAGATGGAGGAACATTTCAAAGCAGCATGTGGGCGTTTCAGGCTCAAATCCCATTAACAGATAACAGGATTTATAACAGCCGCTCCCACACAGAGCTTTGGAAATTTTAAACTGGTGTGTAATAGATGGCCCTCCCCCTCCCAAAAATGATCTGCATTGAGTTCAGAGACATGATGTCCTTTCATTTGGGTCTGACCTCTTTCTCCAAACTGAAGAGTCCACACTGCCACCCAAGAAGTGTGTTAGGGGCTGCAGGGGTGGGAAAGGGGACCACAGGTGGGCAGCTCTAGGGGTGATCATATTGCTTCTTAGTTCTCTCCTTTTCTCCCAGGGGCGTTGTGCAACTTCTGAAGGAGCAATGAGTTGATTACAGTAAACTGGAACCTTGACTCAAAGGAAAGAAGATGACCAACATGGATGCTCTTCTTAACCCTAAGCACATGGCTGCCTCGTTTCAACAGAACAAGGGAACCTAGACCCAAGTTAATTTCAAAATACTCAGAGGCAAGGCACACACTGGCATTCTCGCAAAGGCACTGGCACAGTTAAGAAACCACACAGTGAGCAAAATGGGGGGATCCTTCTGGGACAGCCGGGAAAGGATTCTCAGAGTCACTCCACTCAGAAGTAGATGGAGGAGACCCCCCCAAGAATCCCTGGCTGGGATGGCAAGGATGTGTAGGTCATACTCACAGAGGGAGCTGTGGACTAGAAGCCGTTGTGAGTGAGATCCACATTTACGTGATTTCCCTTCCCACTGAGAGGGGAGTAGAAACCAGAATTACCCTTGTCATTAGTACTCAGGCAGAGAGGAAGGCTCTTCATTAACTCACTGACTATCCTGCAACTCGGGATACTCGAGGATAAAAATCCCTAACAGCCATGACTCAAAATTGAAGGAAACCCTTACGTTCCGTGTAGCCCCTGACCTGGGCGCAGGCTCCCTAGTTCCATGCATGGCCCATTGACTCACAGACTCCTGGAAATGCAGGGACAAGTGGAACAACATTTATGGCCAATTCAAGGTGCCACCAGAGCATAGTAAGAGGGACTCAGGGACCCAAGCACATCTTAAAACCCAGTAAAATCAGCATCCATGCTACACACTGATAAATAAGTATCATCTATCTCATTTCAGCTTAAACTTCCTCGAAGAAACCTCCCTGACTTCCCCAACTTTGATCTCCCTGTGCAATGTTCCCATAGCACCCAGTTCTCCTTTACAGCACTTCACTTACCTGTAATCATGCATTTAATTAGTCATCATTATATGCTTAGTATAATGACATTATATACTTACTATAAATCCGTATTTCTTACTCGACTGTGAACTCTGTGATAGTTGAAAATATGTCTATTTTTCTCACTGCCTTATTCCTAGAGCTTAAAAAGTATACATTGACTAACTCTGGACTAGTGGGCAAGAAAAATCCAGGCATTATTTTTAAACAAACAAACAAAAAAACCCTGAATGAATAGAGTCAATTAATCAATAGCATTTTATAACGGAGGAGAGTTTATGAAATAATTTCAAGCGGGAAGCACTTAGTGTGGAGAGGTACAGTACACACCCCGGGTTATACACTATGGAATCCAAAAAGTGTGAGCAGAACTTGGTTGGACTGGATGGAGACATTGACCTTGGAAGAGTCCAATGAAAAGCCTCGTTCAAAGGTCATGAGCCAAGAATTCAACTTCAATGGTTGGTCAAATGCCTGTTTCTCCAGTTCAGCATACCTTCAGCAGCTCAAGATAAGCAAAAAATGTCTTGATATTTTTGGTTTGCTGAACTGGATATCCCAGAAGAATTAAGGTATCATTTCTAGCAATGATCTCTTGTGGGTTTAATAAGCTTAATGGGTGTTAAGTGAGAATTCAGAATGTACAGTGCAGTGTGTAAATAATCAAGTTCTAAGGCACATGAATCATAGGAGGAATCTTCGCTCAGTCCACACATACACACTATTTACGAGGCTATTTTTATGCTGAAAGTCTAAAACGTGGCCTCCCTGAGCAAGTTAGGTGGCTATCCCAAGTGCCCTGTATTCACTACATAGCCCTGACTTTGTACTTTAATTTAGATAAAATCAATCAGACTCCCAGTTGGATGCAGGTGGACCATAGACCCATCCACATATATTAATCTCATTAAGTTTACTGAGGCTCTTGTATCTGACTTAAGAGGGAGTGTTTGAATGTTCCCAGCTCCCCCACTTCTGCTCAGTGGCATCAGAAAACCAGGTATCAGTGTCTTGGGTTCTGGTGGCTGAACGCATGGGGAAGCCTGGTACACTCGTGCAGCCTTAAGAACGAGGTTTGACAGGCCTTGTGTTAGACCTTATAAGCTCTCCAGGGTTCTCCTGTTTCTTGGAGGAGAGACCCCCCTCCTCCCAGGAAAGACTGGACTTCCCTACTATCTTGAGGGGGTGGGGGTGAGCTGTGAAATAATGAGAATTTATGGTTTTGGACATAAACAAAATCTTATTTCGCTTGTATAGTTGACTCTCAGGGAAGAAATTCTGGTGTGTGAAATATTTTTCTGACAAGCAAGAGAACATACCTTATTTTAGTACTGTGGCCAGTAAGACCACAGATAGAAGTTCAATTATTAGTGAGTAAATTCAGTTTCCTATGCCAGGGTTTATAAGTTTAAGGGAATAAATGTGGTTCCTTTTAACAACTACTTTTAAATAAACTTTGAGGTTAATGCAGGCCGATGACTGTCAGTTCCAACCCTGGGTGATAATTATCCAAAAATAAATAATCTCTGAAGGAGAGGCCAGATCCCCTCTAAAGGGCTCTATGCCCTTCATTAATCAAAACTGAGAAGGAACCATCTTTATACCTGCAAGAGTCAGAGCATGTAAAAATTTAAAAGACATAAAAATTTAAAAGACCAGTTTTCTCCCTTGGGCTGGGGGTCATCGGTCCATTGTGTTTTCTGACTCACCAAGTATGAGCCCGCTTGATTTAATCATTCTTTCTTCACTGAGATTTGGAATTTCTTAGCCCTGCACTTTGAATTCTTAAACCAGTTTTATTAGCAAACTTTGTGTCAAGATTGGACCCCATCAAAGCCATTATAAACTCATTTCTTTTAGTCTTAACCAAGACTGTAATAATATGATTTTAAGCTTACCATTTTTTGTTTTCACAGGCTAGTTTGAATTTACTTGGGGGAGATAAAGGAGACATGACAATATTTACAACCCAAGGGTTACAAAACAGTCCATACCTCTTACTTTAAAATATAAGCATAGCATTCAATTTTCCACTAAGTAGCCCTCATAGCATGACCTTGTGTGAGAGTCCTTGTCCTCCTCCCAACAGGGCATCAGGAGAGCTAAGGAAGGGGTCTAAGCGTCCAGCAGCGGTCTATGAAATGCTGTGTCGAGTTGGGGGTAGAGGGGAGGAACGAGAAATAGAATATATTGAAAAGTATCAAGCTGTGTTTTACACCCAGAAATAAATCATCTAAGACAAAGCCCCTGGACCATAATCAACACTGCTGTATTTTAAGCCACAGGCTGGGTAGTCTCTCTAGGAGAGCAGAATTCTAACCGAGCCTTCTTTCTCACTGCCACCGTCATCCAAGACATCCTGATTTTCCATCACTCTGTTCCTTAATGGTGCCAAGCCCAGGAAAGTACATGAAGTTAGCCTCACTCTTTACTCACAGCCCCTCTCCTGATTCCTCACACCACTCAAATGTCCAGTGCTGTCTTTCTCCCTCCTTCAGCCTTCCAACAAAATCTTATCTCGGCAAGTGATCTGACAAACGCATGCATCTGTAAGTAGACGTGTCTGAAAACAGACGACCTTGCTCTTCAATAAAAGAACAGGCTTAAGTCAAGAGAATGCTTCTCTGTTGGTCTCAAATTTCAGGACTCCTTGACCTGGTGGTCATGAACAGATATCCTGGTGACCTTGACATCACACATCAGGAGACCTTCTACTCTCCCACCTTCTTGTTGATTTGTCTGGTATCCCTTCCCCCACCTCCACCCCCAACTCACAGCTTTATTAGTTATTTCGGCTTTGAAATTCCCTCTGAGATGCAGAACACTCCAAGTTCTGGCATCGTATAAGAAGAACAGGGAATGAAAGTCAGCTTCAAAAGTATCTTGGATTCTAATCACGGCACGATCAGCCCCAGGACTGTTGGCCTCAGTGGTAGAGGCTTGAGAAAGCTGTGACTATAGAAAGGAAAAGCGTCAAGAGCTCACAAAATCTGCCTGTTGTCTGAAAGGCCAGGGGCCAAAGGAATTAAGAAAGCACCTGAGCACTTAAATCACAATAGGACTGGGATAACAGTGGCTGCTGCTGACCACAAGCAGCATGGCGTAGATCTGCCCCATGTGCTGGGCATCTCATCCTAATCACAGGCAATTCAGGGACTGGCAGGCTACCACCGAGCTCAAGCAGCAACGTGCCAGAGCCCACAGCTGCACAGCTGATAAATTCACGTCAGGGGCTGGCCAGCCACCTCCCTTGCTCTGAACGCTGCCTACAGCAGGCTGAGTGGGGCTGGCAGGACTGGCCGGCCAGCTGTGTCTGATGTCACTGCTCTAGAGGGGCCTTACCTTTCTTTTCCCAAACCCGTTAAGTCTCGGCTTCAAAGGTAACGAAAGATGAGTCTGAGATTTGCAGACACTGACTGGTATAAATAAAATAGATAAACAAGTTTACACTGTACAGCACAGGGAAATATATTCAATATCTTGTAGTAGCTTACAGTGGAAAGAATATGAAATGATTATATGTACACTCATGTATGACTGAAGCATTGTGCTGTACACCAGCAATTGACACAACACTGTAAACTGACTATACCTCAATTAAAAAAAAATAACAAGAGATGCAAGTCCAAGCAATTTAGCAACCAGGGAATTTAGCCTTGTTTCCTACACAATCCAAATATTAGACTTTCCTGCAGGATATTCCAGCAGGAACTCGGGTTTGAAAGAGTCTACAAGGGACTCAATTCAACTTCTGGTTCATTTTATGAAATCACGTAAGGTATGGAAGCAGAGATTGCTCTGTTGCAGTACCTGGCACCAGGCAAATGACAAGCAAATGAAAATCAGTAAGGAAACACATTGAGTCAATTTCCTTTCAAAATTTTAAAACAGACCATCCTTGTGGGTGTACTCTGGGCATAACTTCACTTGAGCTGCCATTGTGTTCTGAGCCACGTGGGAAATAGAAGTGGTCCCTCACCCCTGGATGTCACTTATTTTACAAAGATCCGAGGGGAATTTCTGAATAAAGATTTAGCTATTTATTGAGCACTTAGCATGTGAGGGCATCTTACCAGGGCAGCACGTTCCCATGCGTGACCTCACTTGATCTCAGCAAGCTTGGGATGAAGGAGAAGCGGTGAGTGTGGGTCTTACAACCACAGAGCAAAACAACAAAGTCACAGAGTAGCTGATGCAACTAGGGTAATACTCAGGTTGTCTTACCCTCTCTTCAGGACAGTCCACCATTCCAAGTTGACTTTCCCAAGAATTTTGCAATCTACCTGGGAGAAAAAGAAATGCGGGAAAAAAGCCAGACTAATACAAAGTGTTATATAAAATATGCCTCATGAACAGTAAACAAAAGCCAAAAGAGGAGGGGGTATAGCTCAGTGGTAGAGCATGTGCTTGGTGTGCACGAGGTCCTGGGTTTAATCCCCAGTGCCTCGATTAAGGCAAAAGAAATAAAAATAAAATTTTTTTAAAAGCTAAAAGAAGCCAGAAGGAAAAAAAAATCTGGTATAAGGCTGAAACAGTGAGGGAAGAAATCACAAAAGATATGGGACGTGAGTTGGAGCTTGAAAATATGTTGGATAAGCATAAATGGAGACAAGAAGTGAGGAATTCCGGTACACACGAATGTAATCAGAGCAGTTTCGAGATGGTTGTGTGAGGTATGTAAGTAGAGGTTGTTTGTAGTACCTGGTACCAGACAAACAACAAATGACAGAAAACCACTAATGAAACACTTTTAAATAGGGAAAGTAGCAAACTCTAGAAATATTCTAACCCATCAAAAGTCTCATTCTTCTTCTCTGGAAACTCCATGATTCTGTGACCAGTGAAACAAAATCAGGGGAGAGAGGACTAGAAGTGTGGACAACACCTAGATCTTTCCTAGGTAAGTCTAGCACAGGTGATGAGGGTGAGCACTAAGACGGAGGATGAGGAAAAGAAGGGATGGGTGACAAGATGCACTGAGAAGGCACAGTCATCAGGATTCGGTCATGGACAGTACATCTGAGTCAGCGCACTGATCTCAGCATAGCCCCTGCGCTGCCACTGATCCTCTATGTGACTTTGGAGAGGTCAGTTCCACTCCAGGAAAGGGCTGTAACCAGCCATCAACAATCCTTGGGGATTCACATATTTTCCTTAGTCCACTACACTTCCATTTAGCTACATCTCTTGACCCGTAGCACCTTCACCCAGCTTATGTGTTTCCCTTTCACCAGCGTGGGACTGATGGAGAATTCATGAAATGTGACGTTATCTGGATTGAAATGAGAACATTTTAAGTTATTGTTAATAACTATTTAATATCCCGTATTTAGGCATTCTACCCTTCCTTGTAAAAGAAGAAGGAGAAGCATAGATAGAGATAGAAACAGCAGAGAAGTTCATATAAAGATGAAGGCAGAGGTTAGAGGGATGAGTCTACAAGCAAAGGGATGCTAAGGATTGCTGGCATCCACCAGAAGCTAGCATAGATGCAGGGAATAGATTCTCCCTAGAGCTTCCAGTAGGAACCAACCCAGCTGATTCCTTGATTTGGGCTTCTACCCTCCAGAACTGTGAGAGAATAACTTTCAGTGGTTCGAAGTCACCCAGTTTGTGGTTCTTTGTTACAGCATCTCTAGGATACTAATACTGATGGTGATAACTCTCAAATCAATATCACTGGCTTAGCCCTCTCCTCAAGCCCCAAACTCATGTTTCCACCTGGCTCCTCGACCTGGATGTCCTCCATGTGGATACTCATTATAGAAATCAGAATCTCCCCTTCAAACTCCGCTTCCCTGTGCCCTTCACTCACTTGGTGCCACCACCATTCCTCCAGCCACCCAATCTGGAAATCTAGAGGACAACTTTTCTCTCTCCTTTTCTCTCAGGGTATTCAGTAACTAAATTCAGGTCTTTATCATGTTTTGACTGAATTTCTGCAAAATCTTCCTGAACTGGTCTCCTGTCCCCTCTCCCTCAAATCTCTTCTGCATTACCAGGAGCATCCTCTACTGAGCAAATCTGACTCTACGATGCTTAAAATGCCAAAGAACCCTCGAGGATATCCCATAGAACAAGAGCCATGCACTATACTTGGCACAGCGAGGCTGTCCATAATCTGCCTACTGCCATAGACTCATCAAGCACTCCCACCTCCCTTCTCAGTGTCATGAGAACCCTGTACTGGCTCTAGGTTTTTATATTGGTTGATGTGCCCCAGTGCCTTTGCTCATGCAGTCAGTTCCCTGAGCCTGGTAAGCCCTTACCCTCTTACTACTCTCTCCACCATGGATATCTTTTGTGTCCAACTTGACTCCTTAACTCAGATTTGAGCCTCTATCACCTCCTTCAGGAAGCCTGAAGTGACAAACCACTCAACCCCCATCCCCCACTTGGTTGCATGCTCCCCCTCGGCACTCATAATACTTTGAGAATAGCTCAAGCTGTGGACTCACTGTATTGTTTTATAATTAAAACTTTTTTCCTGCCTGTTCCTCTCCAGATTAGTGCTCCATAAGCATAGAAACAGTGTCTTTTTCGTCTTTCTATCCCTGGTATGTAGCACACAGTAGTCCCAGGGACAGAGTAGGTGCTCAATTCATGTTTGTTGAATGAATCAATGAGGGCCACATTATTTACCAGTCAAAATTCATGTTTCATTTTGATCAGTTAATTACTGATTCATTTTCAGTGCTAGTAAATGTGCCTGTTCATATTTTCTATTTCTTCCTGATTCAGTCTTGGGAGACTGTACCCTTCTAGGAACTTGTCCATTTTTCCTAGGTTTCTTTGATGTATAATTGCCCATAGCAGCTGCTTATGATCCTTTGTATTTATGTGGTGTCAGCTACAACTTCTCCTTTTTCATTTCTGACTATTAATTTGGGCCCTCTCCCTTTTTTTTCCTTGATGTGTTTGGCTAATGGTTTATCAGTTTTGTTTATCTTTTCAAATAACGAGCTTTTAGTTTCATTGATTCTTTCTATTGTTTTTTTAGTCTTTATTTCATTGATTTCTCATTTTGATCAGTTAAATGATGTCTTTCTAATCAGATCTCTCTCCTTCTACCACATCTACACCTCTAAGCACCAGAGACTTATGGTGGGTTAGTACAACATTCAGCCAAAGCCAAGTCTATTGGTTTAATTCCTTCTAGGTTTATTCCATTTCCAATACCCAGGTCTCACCCCAACAATAGTCAGATGAGGAGAGTTGAACATTGGCCCCCAAAAATGTATGGCCATGTTCTGGAACTGTGATTGTGAACAGGAGCTTATTTAGAAAAAAAGTCTTGCACGTATAATTAAGTTAAGGATCTCACAGTGAGATCAGGGATGAAATGAAATCCTGGATTATCCAGATAGGTCCTAAATCCAATGATGAATGTCCTTATAAGGGACACACATAGGACAGACATGTAGAGAAGAGAAGAAGGCAATGTGAAGATGGAGGTAGAGAGTTGGGTGATGTGGGCACAAGCCAAGGAACTCTGGGTACCACCTGAAGGTGGAAGAGGCAAGGAAGTCTCCTTCCCTACAGCCTTCAGAGGGAGCACGGACCGGCTGACCCCTTGACTTTGGACTTCTGGCCTCCAGAACTGTGAGATAATATATGTCTACCGTTTTCACCCACCAACTTTGCAGTTACTTCTTACAGCAGCCTCAGGAGACTAATGCTCAGGGCACCTTAGATCCTCCCCAAGGGATCACCTTAGGACCAGGCTATGGAGCACAAACTCCATGGCACAAGCATCCCTACTCCCAGAAAACAACTCAGAGAAAATGTTGAGTCAATAATAAAAGTAAGTTATTTTTTAAACATTGTTTATTGAGTTATAGTCATTTGACTGGATAAAAAAACCTAAGTTATTTTCATACAACAACAGCAGCAAGAATAATTTCTGTCTACTGAGCTCATCTCAAGTGCCAGCCGCTGTTCTCATCCTTCCACACCTAGAGCTCATGTAGTTGTCCTGACCCCGCATGACACAGCTAGTGATTTTATCCCCATTTAGCAGACAACAAACTGACCTCCGAGTGACTCATTCACTTGCCTAGGTTCTCACAGACATGAGCAGCAGGGCACACTTGACCACGTCTTTGCATAAAGTGTAATAAGATGTGGAGGAGAGAACATTTGCTCCAAGTTGGAGGGCCCTGTTCTCAAATCAGATGTCCTTGGGCAGGTTTCCTGGCCTTCCTGAACTGGACCAAAGCTCTGGCCGGTCTCCCTGACTCTGACATTCTGGGGTCTCTCAAATCTGTTCTCGTTCTGAAATGTTATGATTTGCAAAGCAGGTTTTTCCTATTAACACTGATTTGCTTTCACATTTGCACAATGCCTTCCTGCCAGAATCTGGACACCTGGTCCGCTCTGCCACTCAGTCAGGGAAAATAACCCAAAATACAACAGAATCAGCACATTCCCTGAGCCATACGGAGGGGAGGGGCACAGTGCACCTCATATTTTAAAATGTCCTTCTCCTCCTGTAGCCAGGCCTCCCTGACAAAGTGGGCCCCAGGGCTGCCAGGAAACCAAGCTGCCTGTCATTCTTATATTTAAATTTAATTTAACCTAGCGTTACCCTGCATGTCAACATTTTGGGACAAATTGATGGATTCTAGTTTAACTCTTTAGCTGTGCCAGTGGTAATACATTCAATCATGCATTAAATTAAAAATGACACTTGGAAATATATATATCCTGGGCCTCAGTTCTGTGCACCAAATAGGAAAAGATTTAAAATGCTGTCTGGTGGCAGATTACCACTGAAGAAGCATGAATCTCATTACCGTAGGCCGCATGGAACACATTTGCAAAGCTCCGTTTAAAAGGCTCTGATGGGAGCAGCTTGGTTATCTGGCCGGCTAAACACGCCATTTCCTTTCCACGGGAGAAAACCCAGCGGCTGCCAAAGCTAAGCCATTCCTATCTAATTCCAATGCCCAGGCACTTAACTAAGGACAGTGCTGCTACTGAAAACATCAGTCTGGAAAATGCCCATTTAAGCAAGTTTCTGTTCACCCTCACTCCCACCCACCCGAATGAGCCCACAGTATGTTTGAGGTAAGAATCACAGAGTAAGGAGCATTCACTTGGGATTCCCCCAGCGTTTGGCCGTGGCTTTTCCCTCCAGAGGCAGAGAAGCCTTATACTACTAGACCATGGATTTTCTACAGGCAAGGATCAGACTTGCTTATCTCATATACTCAAATGCTCAGCCGCATGTCCAGTCTAGAGCAGGGGCTCATGGCCATTGGTTGAGCTACACTGAACTGGGTGCTGGGGCAAAGAAGGGAGAGAAGTCAGGGCACCACCAAGGAAAGGAGCCGACGGTGGGCAGAGGACCAGCCCATCAGAGGAATACAATCAGCAGACATTTAATTGTGGGAGAGAAAAAGCGCATTATTTTCCCTTTCAGACTAATGGAAAGGCATTTTCCCTGAGGGGCAACGTAACTGTTACCATGAAATTCTTTCATCTTTCCAAAATTTCAGTTCAAACCACTTTGACTCTGAATCACAAAAGAAAAAAATAAGAGGAAATTTTCACAGTGTAGGTACAAACTTGAGTAAACAAGTAAGCAAAAGAGAGTGCAGTGAAAAAAGATAAAGACAAATGATCCTTGGACTGCTCAGCTCTCTCTTTCTGTTTCTCCATGTGGACACGCACCACTGTCGCGATGGGAAGGTACGTATAAACCTTGTGGTTTCATAAAAATTTCAGTCACACAGACCAAGTAAGTCCACTGTTTCTGAAGCAACTTCACCTTCCAGGAAATGAACGCAGATCAAGCCTCAGATATTTTCCTGTTCGCCCGCCTCTCCTTCTGAGCATTTGCCTCTTGTTTTCTGTGTTCTGCTGTACTTCCATCTCCTAATGATAGGCTGGCAATGTCTATTCCAAATAGAAGCCATACAGCCACCCAGGTCTGCATTTATTTAGCAGATGTCCCACTGAGAAATGTCCGTTAGTGGGAGCTTTACCATGACCTAACCTTGGGAGTTCTGGGTTGAGCTGGCATTGGCTGTGAGCGGGCAGCCTCAGGACGGGGCTGAAATTAACCTGATTTTAGCAGTTGGCTTCTGAGTGTGTTTGCATCTGTTGTCTTAATGGACTGTGAGGGCAGCCAGGTTGTCTTCCAGAACCTGCTGTCAAGGTCGAAGGACACAGGCAGGCAGCCCAACGGGATACTGGATGCTCAGTGGTCACCCTTGATCAGTGAACCCGAGCTGTCAAGCAAGTTTATCTGGAAGCCTTCGGCTCCTCCATTTTCCTTTAAATTTAAAAATAAAGGAACCACTAAACATGTGCTGAGTTTGTTCCATCAGAACAAAACTAGACATTTTCATCAGCCTTGTTTCCTGGGGATCGTTTTTGCATTTTATCCTTGGTGGGAAGGCAGCCTCTTCCACATCTGGAATTCCCCATTACCAAACCCAGGCAAAGCAGAGTCCTGACAGCACTTGACCATAAACTGCGGTTCTGTCCAATTAAAATGAAATGTCACAGTCTTAGCCTCTTAGAAAAGTTACAGCTGTTGCTATCTTTAAAAAAAATAGCTTTTATTCATTGACTATTAATGGCATTCCAAGCTTTATGGTAAAAACTCTAAGTAGCTCTATTATTGTTCCCATAGTACAGATAAGAAAATTGAGGCAAATAGAGGCTGTGGGACTTGGCCAGAGTTATATAGCTAAGAGTGGAGGGGACAGGCTGGAATTCTAACCCAAGTCATTTGATTCCATGGTCCATTCTTGGTCATTCCTGTAAGGGGAACACGTTCTACTTTCATGAGCTAAATAAAGTGATGGTAGGTCTGGAGAACTTGGTGCTATCCTGAATTTCATTTTCTGCTCCACTAACTTCAATCTTTCCCAACATTAGAATTCCTTTGTACTTTTCAAAAAAATATCATGATAATCATTATACTGTTAATACACATTGAATGAGGTAAAATCTACTATGAATTTAATACTGTTTATAAACAGGTTTGTATCTTATTTCTTGCAATAATTGAACACTGCATATGTGTGTAAGTCATTATTATATAGTTAACACACAGTGCATAGGGCACATAGGGATTCGTGGATCCCTTGAACTAATTGAGAAAACCACAGCCAGCACTGATTTCAGCTCTTTGTCTCATGGTTGCCCAAAATAGATGGCGTAACGATGGGTAAGCATTCTGGCTTAAAAATAACAATAACAAATGAAGCACATTTAAAAGTTTAAATAAAGGGGTAATTTAAGGGGACACTGAATTTACTATCAATGTTCTCTTCCTCTTAGGATAAGGACCAAAGTCAGCCCACCGAAACGTTAATGATTCTGGGCTTGGAGAGGATGTTTCCCTTTGGAGAGAGCCTCCAAAGTTTAAAAGAAAAATGAACCCTGTGACTGAAATGAGTGGTTTCCCTCACCAGGACAAAGTGCCCAGAACTGCCCGCTGACTGCCAGGGGTCAGCCTGGACTCTGTGCCCTATTGTTTTGCTTCGTTGGCTTCTGTTAGGATACCAGAGGCTTGTCTAGTACACTTCATAGCTCACCATCAGCTTACCACCACACTCAGCAAGAGGCCACCAAATCAATACATCACTGCTCTTGGATCCAATCTGTTAGGAATCAGCTCTAAGAAAAAGCAAAGAAACTTTCAAATTGCTGTAAGTCTCTGGATGGAATGACTTTATTCTCTGAGTTTCTTGGTCTCAGAGGCTTCAGGAAAGTTAGGCAATCTGCCACCATAAGGCTGCCTGACCACAAAACACAAGATCTTCCCAATGCCAAAGAGTTTGGGTTCTCTTACTCTTCAGATGGGTGCTGAGCAACTCCTGGTGTCAAAGGAATCACTGCTCTTCATCCAAGCAGTCCCTGAGTTACAGAAAAGCTTGCAAAGTAAGAAGGGCCCCTCGCTGGATGGGTGTTTATCATGAAATCAACATGGGCAAGAGAATTGACTTGCTTTTATTTGATTTGAGGCCTAGAATTTAAGTCCCTATTACTGACACCGCCATTTATCCCAAATAGAAGCAGCTAAAGAAGGATTACTCGTGTGTGCAATATGACCTGTGACCCATCAAGTCACGCGTCTATGTTTGGATAGTGTTTATTCTATGGGGTCTGGTACTCAAGTCCACAAATGAACATGTCAACTTGAAGACACGGACATCTTGAGACCATTTCTGGCCCCATCCCTTCTCGCCTCCACTTCTCACGTAGCAGAAGTGCAGCTCAGGTTCTACATTCTGCCTCAGCAACAGAACCAGAGTCCCAGTCAGTCCTTGACTTGCCAAGGCATTCATTTACTGAGGTTTTATGAGGAAGACCTCAGGATGACCATGGGAGGGATCCCATTCTTGTTGATTCTACTGAGTGCTCTTCTCCTGAGGGGTTGAATGGGAGCTCTTGCCTTGCCAATCTTCACGATCTCTCTGTGAGAATAAGAATGATGTTTCTATGTCTGTTTTTCACTTGGCAAAGTCTGAGGCAGAGACTTTAAGTCCCCTGAGATCAAACAAGCCAGTCAGCAAAGCCATACATAAGGCTAACATTTCATCACCCATTTTTTCTGCAGAACATCTTCTAGGGAAGAAGGAGGAGACTTTTGATGGGGTCCCCCAAATCAAAAGAACAGAGAAGAATCGATCTTGAGCTAGGAAAAGTTTGTTTAGGAAGAGTGGAAAGGGTTCAGAGCGTAGGGTTTGCCCACTGGAGACTGAGTATGGGTACAAGTTGTTGGTACTTGATCATCCCAAGCATTTTCCCCAAATCTCAGTTTTCCTTACCCATAAGTGAGATTAAAGAGCATCAGCATTAGACAGGTTTTATGAGGATTATATATGATAACATGCATTAAGCTCAGAATGAGCAGGCTTCTGAACTTCAATGTGGATCTCACTTAGGGTTGAGACGATCTCCTGTCACTTGGAGCTAACACCCCTTCTGTGGCCCTAACCCTTACTGCACCTTGTGGATCAGAGCTTCAGTGAAAGAAGACTGGTCCAGAAGGGAGTTTCCATCCTCATTTCTCTCTCAGCAGTTAAGGAAAGTCAGAGAATTGATCCATGCAACTCTTATTAGGATCTTCTCTCCTTTAGACTTCTCTGGCTCCCCAAGTCTCCAGGGATTTGCTCACTCTTTTGCCCTAACCAAATCGCCCCAACTACCCTATCCTGGTCCCATCTTTGCCCCCAGTTCCCATGATCCTCCATGTACATTGCCTTACTCCCTCTACCTCCAAGAAATGTTTCTTTTACAAGCATCTGTGCATGTGGCTTTTGTCTTTTTCTTCCTCAGAAAAAGCAGGGTTGGAGGAGATGCTGAGGCAAAGGGGATCAGGAGCTGTGAACTTCCACACGTCAATAATTTTTATACCATCTCACAGAATTAAAACACAAGACTTTATTTTCTCAAATACTAGCTTGGCTTGTGTAGCTTTAAAATTTCCCAGGAGTTTAAATAAAACATCTTATATGGTCCATGAATTGTGATATTAGCCTTTGGATGGCCTGGGAACCAATATTTTTCCTGGCCATCAAAATCATAACTAGCATCACTGCCAACTGTGTACATTTTATAACCCTCTCTAGATTTTTTTCTTCATTCCAATTCTTATTTATATTTGAACAGTCATTTGACCATGAACTCCTTTTTCTTCTTAACTGAAGACATATTTTCCACTCTTGACACAGTCATGCTGAATTCTAAACTGTCAGCCTGTTTCCGTAGATTATTATGAAATGAGAATATTATTGAATATACTTACACCACAAGGATCAAGCTTGAAGACTACAAATATCATATAAAGTTTAGATTTGTTCATTATAAATGTTAATTGACAAGGGAAATGATGACAATAGTCAGCTGTAGGTGTGTCTAAATAGCCTTTAAAAAAAGAAATTACATTCCAATAAAAATTAATACCCTACTATTGTGCTCTACACTGGAAGCTGATACAACATTTTAAACTGACTATAACTCAATAAAACATAATTTTAAAAAATTAACACCCTACTACTATTTTTAAATTATAAAATCAGGTGGAAGAAATATCTGGATCCCAATTCTCTTGAGCCCAGACCCTCTCACTGGGCTTCTCGACCCCTCTTATTTCCACATGTTGGTTTTTCCCTTGATTTGATTTCTACCCTCATGCCACCCCATGAGTGCTTCTCACCTCCAGGCCCTTCATCCCATCCATGGCCATCTGACCTCCAGTGGGTGACTGTCTCTTTTTTGTCTGTCCCTTTAGTCTTGTCCTCTCAAATGACCCCCCTCCATCCCTCACCTGTTACTATGGGAATTAAGCTGAATTGAACACTAAATGGTAGCATATGAACACATGCTGCATTTTCAACTAAAATTCTTTGCTTAAAATACCAAAGATTTAAGTGGAGATGCTCCCAGGCAGAAAACCCATTCATCTGAGGACCCATAATAAGAAGCAAGAAAGTTACTGCTTTGACTTGAGATGAAGACAAAGAGAAATTGAGCCAAAATGAAGAATGTGTATGCCATTGCCAGAACTCCCCGTGTCGGCCAAGAGGATGGAGAAGGAGCAATGAAGGATATAAAGTCTAGGGTCGGGGAAGGGAAAAACTGGGAGTTCAAAGTTTGTAGATCCTGGCAGGCATGTGCAGAATAGATAAACAAGACTATACTGTATAGCACAGGGAAATATATACAAGCTCTTGTGGTAGCTCACAGTGAAAAAAATGTAACAATGAATATATGTATGTTCATGTATAACTGAAAAATTGTGCTCTACACTGGAAATTGACACAACATTGTAAAATGACTATAACTCAATAAAAAATGTTAAAAAAAAAAAAAAAGTCTCAGGCTCTGGTTCTGTTCTAGCTGGATTTGTTGCGTCCCTTTACAGGAAGCATTTTATCTCTGGCTGAAATAGATCATCTTAACGTACCAATACCTTTTCAGTCTCATTTTCTTTCCTACGATTTGGCAAAAATGGTACATCCCTCCCACTTTCCACCACTCTTAGCAGGGAGATTGTTGGAAGTGACTAGAAATCCAGACAGCTCCTTACCAGCAAGAGTAATTAGGCAAAGCAGAATCACACGGTTGCTAGCCTGTGTCAGAAAAACACAGATGTCCTGGGAAATAAAACCATGAAAAACAACAACCAATGATTTTGTGTGTGTGAGTCATAGAACTCTGGACAATTAAAAAAAAATTATTCTTGCTTATTTTAATTGTTAAATTTTTCCTAAAGGGACATATATTACTGGAATAGTAAGAAAATTATAAATAATGTTATGAGAATTTATGTGTTATCTAAATTTTTTGCATGATAGATGTTTGTAATTTTTATCAGCAATGTTCTATTTCAAACTACATGTTATCTCATATGAATTAATAACTTCCTTGTGACATCTGTCTATGGGCAGGTGAAATGTTCCTGGCTTCTGAATCTCCCTCAGACATCCTGTGGGTGTGCTACCATGGAATTCAGAGACACAATCAGTTTTTATCAAGAGCGCTGGGAGGGACCATTCCCTTTGCTACAGCTAAAGGCCTGTGTTCTCCAAGCCCTGCTGTCAACAAGATTGCCTCTGTTCCGTAGTGGCTTCCTCCAGATTTCTCCTAAACTACCTGACTTACCCAAAGAGTGAGGATTATCTGAGATTCCATGTCCTTCCATTGAAAAGATTTTGGTTCAAAAAAAATTTTTTTAAACATAAGTGTGTTTTGAAAAAAAAAATCCTTGTAATTAAAACAGACAAATGGTGAAATGCAAAACGCATGTACCAGACACTTGTCTTAGGCTTTACTAGACAAAGCACAAATTGACCTGAAGTGTTATAACAAATGGAATTTTTCAGAAAAAGCTGTTGTTTTCACTCTCCGGTCAGATTTCAGTGACTTTCTGCTGTCTCATCAAGATTTGGAGCACTGGGGAGCCTGCTGGCTACCTAAGCAGGTGTGCTGGGGAACTTAACAGTATGCATCTCATAGATCCACAATGAGGATTTGTTGCATAATTGTATATTTAGAGCTTGGACTGATGACCAGCACCTACTAAACACTGCATGTTAGTTATTGTCCCCTTGGGACCACAGAGCTCAGTGAGATGCTGGTCCCTGCATCTCAGCATCCTCTTCTCACACTGCCAGCTCAGGCTTAAGCCCTAGAAATGTGTGTAGCAGTGCTGGTTTACTCCAACCTCAGAATCGTCTGACCTTGGCTTATTCTTCTATCCAAATATTTATGGAGAGGAATCATCCAGGTTTGAATCCTAACCTAATCATTTTATAGTCAGAGTCCAGCTCATTTGTAAAATGAAGACACCACCTGTAAGGTCATCTTGAGCATCTGAGTCAATGTGTGTGAAGATTACAGCACGACACTTGGTGCATCACACATGCTTCACAAACGGCAAATATAGTATTATTATCATTAGGGTTTTTAAAGCTAAAGACATCGCTGAGTTTGATAGGAGTCTTTTGCTTCCCTGACCTTGGTCTTTCCATGGAGAGAAGGTGAGAAAAGATGCTGAGAACATTTGTGCTCTTCCACAGAGGAAATGGCCAGCGAGAATGCCCCTTTGAAACAGCTCAAGTTCTGCAGGAACACGAGGTGGGTGTGGTGACTTCAGTTTTCCTGCCAGAGCCCTGGCAGATCCAGAAGTACCTTGTGGAGGGTCCTTGGGGGAATAACAGCTCACTCATTGTGACAGCCCCATCTCACTCTAGTGGCAGAACAAACACAAATACCCAGTTACAGCTGCCATGAGTGTTACTCCACATTCCAAACTCCAAAGCTACCACTCCAAGCTAATCCCAGAATAACCTGGTGTCTATCAAAATAAACTATACAGTCGAAGTACCTGTGGGAAGTTACTTTCTAAGCGATTGTCAGCTTACCTTGTGTGGGCTTCATTTGACTTAATTATTTGATTTATAAGTGGTCAATGTTATTGACCATCCAGCTGCCCATAAACCCTTCCACTTAATAAAACAGTGACCTATTAGCCCACTAGTTCAATAAACAAGCATTGAAGGGGAACAGGATCAGTGGGGACATCTAACAGAGGCAGCCAGGCAGGCCTGGCTCCATGAGCAATCTCCCAAAGAAAGTAAAGACTTCACTTTGGATCTATAGCTGCCTTGTTTGATTTTACATTAAAAAAAAAGAATTACTGAGTGATTGACTTCCAGTTCCTCTAAGTAGCAGTGAAACCTCCAAGCATGCTGCTGAAAATGTTACCAAATAGATACACATACACTTATATAAAAAGAGCAGTTTATTTTATCGACTATTCAACTTCCTGGCCATTTGCCAAATATTATAAAAGAAGTATTTCACTCCTGCAGTGCTGGATTTGCTGGTCCTATAAATTAAAGCACAGTAAGTACAGAATACATTGGAAAGAAAGCCTTTTGTGATGCAATAATATTCAGTCCACATTAAGGAAGCTAGAGGTTCCTTAAAATGATAATCCTAGCATGAGAACAAGGTCTGCGTGTCTCTATTCCTTTTGAAGACTTACTGAATAGCCCATCCTCCAAAAGGATTTAACTCTGGGCTGTCCTCATAATGAAATGCTCCCCTACTCTGGTAGGGGTCTGCATCCTCATCTTTCCCACTATAATCCAACTGTAACCCAGGAGTTCTCATTTTAAGCACATGCAACAAAGATCAGAGTCTAATAACTTGTTTCTTGCTGTCTCTGAACAGATTGTGAGTTCAACCTCACAATGTAAAAGCACATTAAAAATTCTAAGTCTCTGACATTCCTTGCTGGAAGTGATGCTTGAGACTTGCTTACAAACCCCACAACAGCATGCAAATGAAAACCTGGTTCTATCTCACTCAGCCTGCGGTCCTGCAGAAAGCCCATGGCAGATTGCACAGTGAGAGCATTCTGTGGCTCTGCACTTACTATCCTTGTCAGCAAGTCTTTGTTCTGTTCTTTCATTTATTCAGACCTCTCATGCAAGCCCCTGAGTCTGGTATGGGTACCTAGGAGGGCTGGAAAGAGGCTGGGAGGGGGCCAGTTCTTGGCAAACAGATCTTAGATGGGTGAGGCCAGAGCTCCAGTTGGTCAGACTCCATGCCAAGGCAGAATTAACATGAAGTGTTACAGCCAACTGAAAAAACCTGGTAACATGTGGAGGGGTTTTGGGGGAGGTAGTTAAGTTCATTTGCTTATTTTTAGAGGTACTGGGAACTGAACCCAGGACCTCGTGCATGCCAAGCATATGCTCTACCACTCGAGCTATACCTTCCCTCCCATAAAACCTAGTAACCTGGAAGCCACTGAGACACACAGGAGAACTGAGAATTGAGAATACTTTTTTCATTTTGTTGAATATTTACAAAGTAACTTTATTATTTATAAGACATTGTTTTTGAATAGATCTACTATACTTGACATCAACAATATTCACTGTTTTGTATGAATTACCCTTAAAACACATAATAATTGCACCTCAATTTGGTTTTCATGGCATTGCAAAGTTGTTACTTATGAAAAAAAAACTGAGGAAGAAAAGGGTAATGCATGTTCGCTATATTACAAAACTTATGTAACAGGAAGAGGAGGTGGGCACCATATACATATATGAGCAACAGCATTTCCATAATTTCTGTGTTGTCATAAGAAATAAAGATTCTTAAAATGGCTTAGAAATTGGCATTTTTACATCTAGCTATGTGGCACTTTGATTTATGAAAACATAAACAGAACCTTCAAGTAAACGGAATGTTGCTCATTCCACTTTTGAATAGAAAAGATTGATGAAAACCAAGCAAACTCATATCAGGAATTTATTTTGTAACTTCTTTTATACCATCCAGATATATATGTAGATCACGTACCTTCTACATAGAACTGCCAGTGCTATAAGATGGTCTTCAGGGGGAGGCCAAGATGGCAGAGTAGTAGGATGCTTGTAGCTCACCCTCTCCCACAGATACACCAAGACTCATATCCATGGACCCACTCAGCCAAATAGCACCTTCGGAACACTGACAGAACATCGTCCTCTTCAAAACACAAAGATGCCAAAAATCTGTTTTATTCCTACATAGGCATTAGATAGATAAATAAATAAACTCCTTAAAGGACTACAATAGATAACTGATACTCCATAAGCCACAGTGCCAGAGAGATATGAGCAAGATGAAGAAACAGGGAAACTATTCCCAATTAAAAGTACAAGAGAAATCCCCTGAAAGAACAATCAATGAAATAGACTTCGATAGCCTACTAGATCAAGATTTCAAAAAAGGAGTGATCAAAGTATTAAAGGAACTAAAAGAGATAAGTGTTTAGAAATATAAAATACATCAAAAATGAAATCGAAGCTATAAAGAAGAGCCAAGTAGAATTGGTAAACTCATTGGCTGACATGAAAACGGATCAAAAGGCTGTACAAAGCAGACTAGATAATGCAGAGGAACGAATTAGTAACCTAGAAGACAAGACAACAGAAAGCACCCAGTCAGAACAACAGCAAGATAAACAAATAAAAACAAATGCAAGCAATTTAAGGGACCTATGGGATAATATAAAGCATGCCAATCTTCGCATAATAGGGGTCCCAGAAGGGGAAGAAAGATCAAAGGGGATTGAAAAGATTTTTGAAGAAGTCATGACTGAAAACTTCCCAAACTTAAAGAAGGAATCAGATATCCAAGTACAGGAAGTTCAAAGGGTACCAAACAGACTCACACAAAGACATATCATAATCAAGGTAGCTAGAGTCAAGGATAAAGAAATGATCCTAAAGGCAGCAAGAGAAAAGCAAAGAGTGAGTTACAAGGGAACCCCCATAAGGCTCTCAGCTGATTTCTCTATACAAACAGTATAGGCCATAAGGGAGTGGCAAGATATATTCAAAGTCCTGAATGAAAAAAAGATGCAGCCTAGGATACTTTATCCAGCAAGGCTATCCTTTAGGATAGAAGGAGAGATAAAGAATTTCACAGACAAGCAAAAACTTTAAGAGTTTAGCAACACTAAACCCATGCTAAAAGAAATATTGAAAGGACTACTCTAAATAGAAAAGCAGCAGGATGCTACAGAAATGAGAAACTCACAACTGGAAAGGTGATAATTCATGAATTACAAATAAAATAAACATGAAATTGTAAAAGAAGACATTAAATCATTAAGACTGTGAGAGGGAAGCAAGAAAATACAGAGTATTTTTTTTCTTTCTTTTTTAAATTTTTTGTTTTCAGTAGGATGGATTCAAGATACAGTAATGGGCTAATAGACTTACAGAAAAGGGTAACCACGAGCCAAAAACTTACAAGGGAGTCACAAAAACTAAATAAAATCCATGATAATACAAAGGAAAATTACCAAATGATGAAAGGAACAAAGAGGAAATACCAAATCAACTGCAAAGATAAGTTCAAAATGGCAATAAACACACATCTATCATTAATTACTGTACATGTTAATGGACTATATGCTCCAGTCAAAAGACATAGAGTGGCAGACTGGATAATAAAGCAAGAGCCTTCAATATACTGTATGTAAGAGACCCACTTTAGGGAGAAGGACACATATAGATTGAGAGTGAAAGGATATTCCATGCAAATGGAAAAGTCAAAAAAAGCAGGTGTTGCAGTACTGATTTCAGACAAAATAGACTGTAAAACAAAGGCCATAAAGAAAGATAAAGAAGGACATTTTATAATGATTAAAGGAGTGATACAAGATGAGGATATTACACTCGTTAATATATATGCACCCAATATAGGAGCCCCTAAATACATAAAACAATTACTAACAGAGATAAAGGTGGGTACTGATGGGAATACAGTCATAGCTGGAGATTTTAACACCACATTAACATCACTAGACAGATCTTCCAGACAGAAAATAGATAAGGCAACAGAGAAATTAAATAATAGAATAGAAAAATTAGATTTGGGGGATATTTTCAGAGCATTACCCCCCCCCCAAATAGGATATACATTCTTTTCAAGTGCACATGGAACATTTTCCAGGATTGATCATGTACTTGGGCACAAAAGAAACCTCAACAATTTTAAGAAGATAGAAATTATCTCAAGCATCTTTACTGACCACAATGCCATGAAACTAGATATCAACAACAGAGAAACAAAGGAGAAAAACAAGGAAAGCATGGAGATTAAACAATATGCTTTTAAAAAAACAATGGGTCAATGGGGATATCAAAGCTGAAATTTAAAAATACCTTGAGACAAATGAAAATGAAAGCACAACCACACAAAACTTATGAGGGTGCTAAGAGGGAAGTTTATAGCAATACAGGCCTTCCTTGAAAAAGAAGAACAATCTCAAATAAACAATTTAACCCACCAACTAAAAGAACTAGAAAAAGAACAAAACCCCCCAAAAGGCAGCAGAAGGAAGGAAATTATAAAGATTAGGGAAGAAATAAATAAAATAGAGATTTAAAAAAAACATAGAGAAATCAATCAAGCCAAAAGCTGGTTTTTTCAAAAAGTAAATAAAATTGACAAACCTCTGGCCAAACTCACAAAGAAGAAAAAAGAGAGAGTACAAATTAACAAAATAAGGAAGGAAAATGGAGAAATTACAACAAATAAAATAGAAATACAGAATATCATACGAGAATATTACAAAAAACTATACGGAACCAAAATGGATAACCTAGAGGAGATGGACAAGTTTCTGGAAACATACAGTCCACAAAGACTGAATCAAGAAGAAACTGACCACTTGAACAAACCGATCACTAGAAATGAAATCGAAATAGCAATAAAAAACCTTCCTACAAATAAAAGTCCAGGACCAGACGGCTTCACTGGGGAATTCTACCAAACATACAAAGAAGAACTCATACCAGTCCTTCTCAAACTCTTCCAGAAGATTGAAAAGGAGGGAATACTCCCAAACTCATTCTATGAAGCCACCATCACACTGAGACCAAAACCAGGCAAAGACACTACCAAAAAAGAGAATTATAGGCCAATATCACTGATGAACATAGATGCCAAAATCCTCAACAAAATTTTAGCAAATAGAATCCAACAACACATAAAAAAGATTATACATCATGACCAAGTGGGGTTCATCCCAGGGACACAAGGCTGGTTCAACATACACAAATCAATCAATGTAATACATCACATCAATAAGAGAAAGGACAAAAACCACATGATCATCTCAATTGATGCAGAAAAAGCATTTGATAAAATTCAGCACCCATTTATGATAAAAACTCTCACCAAAGTGGGTATAGAGGGAACATATCTCAACATCATAAAAGCTATATATGACAAACTTACAGACAGCATAGTACTCAATGGTGAAAAAGTCAAAAGCTTCCCACTAAAATCTGGGACAAGACATGGCTGCCCACTATCACCACTCATATTCAACATAGTCTTGGAAGTCTTAGCCACAGCTATCAGGCAAGAGAGAGAAATAAAAGGGATCCAAATTGGAAAAGAAGAGGTAAAAGGGTCACTATATCCCGATGATAGGTTACTATATATAGAAAACCCTAAAAGGTCCACACAAAACTACTAGAGCTGATTGAAGAATTCAGCAAGGTAGCAGGATACAAGAGTAATGTTAAAAACTCAGTTGCATTTCTTTACACTAACGATAAATCAACAGAAAAAGAAAGTAAAGAAACAATCCCCTTTAAAATAGCACCCAAAGTAATAAAATACCTAGGAATAAATCTAACCAATGAGGTGAAAGAACTATACACAGAAAACTATAAACCATTGATGAAGGAAATTAAAGAAGACTTTAAAAAAAAATGGAAAGATACTCCATGCTCTTGGATTGGAAGAATCAATATTGTTAAAATGATCACACTGCCCAAGGCAATCTACAGATTTAATGCAATCCCTATCAAATTACCCAGGACATACTGCACAGAACTAGAACAAATCATAATAAAATTTATATGGAACCACAAAAGACCTAGAATTGCCAAAGCATTACTGAAGAGAAAGAAAGAAGCTGGAGGAATAACTCTCCCAGACATCAGACAATACTATAGAGCTACAGTAATCAAGACAGCCTGGTATTGGTACAAAAACAGACATATAGACCAATGAAACAGAACAGAGAGCCCAGAAGTGAACCCACAAACTTCTGGTCAACTAATCTTTGACAAAGGAGGCAAGAATATACAATGGAATAAAGACAGTCTCTTCAGCAAGTGGTGTTGGAAAACTGGTCAGCAGCATGTAAAGCAATGAAGCTAGAACACTCCCTTACACCATACACAAAAATAAACTCAAAATAGATCAAAGACTTAAACATAAGACAAGATACAATAAACCTCCTAGAAGAAAATATAGGCAAAATATTATCTGACATACATCTCAAAAATGTTCTCCTAGGGCAGTCTACCCAAGCAATAGAAATAAAAGCAAGAATAAACAAATGGGGCCTAATTAAACTTACAAGCTTCTGCACAGCAAAGGAAACCATAAACAAAAGAAAAAGACAACCTACAGAATGGGAGAAAACTTTTGCAAAAGATGAAACTGACAAAGGCTTGATCTCCAGAATACATAAGCAACTCATACAACTTAATAAGAAAAAAGCAAACAACCCAATCCAAAAGTAGGCAAAAGACCTAAACAAGCAATTCTCCAAGGAAGACATACAAATGATCGATCGGCACATGAAAAAATGTTCAATATCACTAATTATCAGAGAAATGCAAATCAAAACTATAATGAGGTATCACCTCACACCAGTCAGAATGGCCATTATTCAAAAATCCACAAATGACAAGTGCTGGAGAGGCTGTGGAGAAAAGGGAACCCTCCTACACTGCTGGTGGAAATGCAGTTTGGTGCAGCCATGGTGGAAAACAGTATGGAGATTCCTCAAAAGACTAGGAATAGACTTACCGCTCCTGACCATATATCCAGAAGGAACCCTACTTCAGGATGACACCTGCACCCCAATGTTCATAGCAGTACTACTTACAATAGCCAAGACATGGAGATAGCCTTAATGTCCATCAACAGATGACTGGATAAAGAAGAATTGGTATATTTATACAATGGAATACTACTCAGCCATAAAAACCAACAACATAACGCCATTTTCAGCAACATGGATGCTCCTGGAGAATGTCATTCTAAGTGAAGTAAGCCAGAAAGAGAAGGAAAAATACCACATGAGATCGCTCATATGTGGAGTCTAAAACAAAAAACAAAAACAAAAACAAAGCATAAATACAAAACAGAAACAGACTCATAGACATAGAATACAAACTTGTGATTGCCAAGGGGGTGGAGGGTGGGAAAGGATAGATGGGATTTCAGAATTGTAGAATAGATTAACAAGATTATACCATATAGCACAGAGAAATATATACAAGATCTTATGGTAGCTCACAGAGAAAAAAATGTGACAATGAATATATATATGTTCACATATGACTGAAAAATTGTGCTCTACACTGGAATTTGACACAACATTGTAAAATGATTATAAATCAATAAAAAAATGTTAAAAAAAAAAAAAGATGGTCTTCAAATATTAAATAAGGACTGCAACAGACCCTTTTGGCTCCCCAGGACATCCATTAATTCTAGGACACCTTGCCAAATATTTTAATTAATCATGGTCTTCATGACCAATGAAGCCCAGGAGTACATGTGGGCCTCAGCTCTGACCCACTAAGCTCCACACACAAATCTAGGAGGGAATAATCCTACAAATGTTGAATTATAGATGTCATATCAATGTATTTAGATGTTAATCAACAAGGAGACAGAAACTCATCAACGGATAACCCACAAAGGCCAATCAACCTGGAGGCAGAAACTCACAGACAGGTGCTAAAACCAGTAGGTGAAAGCTTGATGAGAAACAGGACATGTATACAAATCTCATGGTATCTCCCCACAAATTACTTACTCACTACCAAGGGAGTAATGGGAACTTTACAAGGGAGAGACCTCAGAAGCACTATCTTTACCAAACGAGCAGTCACCGTCACCAATATTGAGACAGACAGACGTATGCCTCCTGACATGGTGCACCATTTCCTGCCAGAAATGCACAACGCAAATCTAGTTATGCAGGAATGTCTGATGAGGCAAAGAGAGGGACATTCTATGAAATGAATGGCCTCTACTTTTCAAAAATGTCAAGATCAGGAAGATGAAGACAGGCTGAGAAACTAGATTAAAGAAAAACAAGCTGTAACAAATAAAGGTAATCTGTAATCTTGGATCATCAGATTAAAAATGGCTGGGAAAAGATGGCTCAAAGGGACATGACTGCCACCTATGAGGAAACTAAGTATGGACTGTGGACTCAATAACAGCAATTTATTAAGGTTAAATGTCTTGAGCTTGATCATGATAGTATGACCACATAGTAGAATATTCATGTTTTAAGGAAAGGCATAATGAAGTATTTAGGAGTAAAAGGGGATAATGTCCCCAACTTTCACATAATAAAGAAAATAAAATGTGTATGTGTACAAAGAGTGAGAGAGGAAGATAAAATGTAAACAGTTGGTGATTTGGGGTAAAGGGTCACCAGGAGTTTCAGGAGTTCTTTGTCCTATTCTTGAAAGTTTCTTGTAAGTTTTAAATGTTATTAAAATAGTGTCATGGAAAAAAAATCACAGCTGGAAAAAAAATTAATCCACAAATATTTGTGTCACAGTGCATCAGCTGGGTGGAATTTTGACATTTCTCTAACCCATTCTATCTCCTTTAGGGGCCAGTGTACATCATTTTGAAGCAGGCTTCACTATGTTCCGGAGAGAGTATTTGAGTGGCCACTGTTAGGCGTGTCTGCATAGGGTAACACTTGAAGGGTGCTTTCCCTGGAGGCCTTGATGTAGCCAGACCTGAAGGGGACAAAATGGACTAAAAGCTCAGTGGGAGAGAAGCACCAAGAACTGCTCCAGAAGTGACAGGACAGCCAATGTTCTGATATTCAAATTATGTGTCCTATTTTAATACACTTGGAAAATTCCCTAAAAACAATAATGCAGCATATTTTTTTGACAGTGTGAACCCCTGAGCTGCCATCACATCATAACTTATAAAAAATTTAGCTTGAAGCAAGAGAACTCTGCAGTACCACTTAAATCTCCGCAGTAGCATTTAATTTTTTTCCAGAGGTAAACAGAGAGATAATGCGCTTTTCCAGAAGACAAAAGAAAAAGAGCAAAGCTAAAATCCTCATTTGCAGTTTTATATACTCATTGATTCTGTGAGCATTGTATAATCACCTACTGGGTACTCAGTAGACAAAGGCTCTTGAAACTCTAAATCCCACTACCTGGCATTGGAGATGCACTTACTGGCTCTCTAATTGGCATGTCAGAGTCACACATCCAGACCACAGTCCTGATTCTCACATCATCCTCCCAACCCTGCTCAACATCCTGTCCTTCTCATCTCAGAAAATGGTAATGTCATTTCCTAGTTGCTCAGGCCCCAAAACCTTAGAGACAGTCATCATTCCTCTCTTCATCTCACACCCAGTACATAAGACAAGAGCAAATTCTGTCTGTTCCAACTTCAAAATACATCCCAAATCTGACCACATCACTCCTCCTCCACTTCTACCTCTCAGAAGCACCAGAAAAGCTCACCTGGATTGTTAAACCAACATCTACCTGTTCATGCAGCATTTGCCCTCGCCCCCTGCCTTCTGCCCGCACACAGAGGATAGAATGACCTTGTCTGAAAAGGATGGTCAGGGCTTTAGTCTGCTCACGCTGCCATAAAAAAGTGCTAGCATCTGGGGGGCTTAAACACAGACATTTCTTTCCTCCCCGCAGTCCCAGTGGCTAGAAGTCCAAGATCAAGGTGTTGGCAGGAAGCTCCCCTTCTCGGCTGGTGGATGGCTGTCCTCCTCCTGTCTTCACATAGTCCTCCCTCTGCCCAAGTCTGTGTCCTCATCCCCTCCTGTTACTAGGGCTGCCATCATGTTGGATGCAGGCCCACCCATATGACTGAATTTTACCTAAATTTTCTCCTTAAAGGCCCCACCTTCAAATACATTCATATCCTGAGGTCCCAGGGGTTCAGACTTCAACCTGTGAATTTTTGGGAGGCACATTTCAGCCTATAAAAGCCAGAGCACACACTCCTCTTGAAGCTTTCAGTGGCTTCCCTTAACACTATGCAGAAAAGGCAAAGTTCCTAGAGTGACCTCCAAGCCCTTGAGGATCTGATCCTAAGACCACTGTGACCTTGATTCTGCCCCCTCCCCACTCCTCTCCTGCCCCCACCCAGCCTCTTTGCTCTTCCTACAACATGCCAAGCACATGCCAGCTCGAGGTTCCTTCTGCCTGGATCTCTCTTTCCCCAGAAATCCACAGGGGCTTTACCTCATTGTCTTCAAGTCTATGTACAAATTTCACCATAAGGTGAGGCCCCTCCCCAACTAACTGCTCTGTATATAATAGCCAACAAGCCCCAGTAAACCCCACTCAACCCCCTCTGCTGTTTTCCACAGCCTTCACCACCACCTGCCATTATTTACCTTTTTACTTCCACAGTATTTACATTTATTCATTGATTTGCTCATCATCTCTTCCCCCAACTCAATTTCAAGTTTCTCAAGGCACCGCTTATGTCAAGTTTGCTGACCATTGTTCCCCCAGCTCTTAGAACACAGCATGACTCAGAGGATGCACTGGGCAAATATTTGTTGCAAGCTCAAAGAAAATTAACTAATTTTATTGGCTTGTATTAGGCTCTGGGAGAAATATAAAACTAACTAGCACAGTCCTGCCTTCAAGTAGAGAAGTTTACAGTCTTGAGTGGTAAGAAATCATTTATGAGTTCCAATGGTTTTTTTAACTTGAAGAAATAAAGAGGGAACACCCAATTTGTTGCATTTGTATATTACTTTTTAGATTATATCTAGCATGTGATCAACTCAAAAATAAACTAACCAATACTAACCAAGAAAGGGAAAAGCAACATTCTTTTTAGGTTTGCAAGGTGACTTAAGAGTATTTTCCAGCCAATTCATTTCCTTGAGACGTCTAACAATTTCTATGACAGCATGTACTTCTTTATTATAAAGTTTGTGAGGCACAGAGAAGACATTTTAAAAAGAATTATGCCTGGTGAATGGTGTAACTGCCCCTTTCTATAGAACTAAATCTGCCACAAAACATATCACCACTATATGGTTATTTTTAGGTTTCTTTTTTTAGACTATAAATATATACAACTCCCAGTGGCATCCGCCCACTCTTGTTAACTCTGCCTGGATAATTCCTATTTACAACATTGGTTCCAAAGTTTAATCTCTCTAAAGAGATCTCCATGGGCCCAGGGGGGAATTTTCTGAAAGACCCTAATAGGTGGTATCACTTCATTTAATGGCATTTAGTGACAGCAAAGGCTGAAATTCTGAAGTGGAAAGGAAAGCCTTAATTCTACCCCTAATTATCATGATTAAGCTCTGACATTTGATTTGCTCCTTTTATTTGGGACTCTTGCTGCCTTCCGCCATCTATAATCAACATGCTGGGAAGGCTCTGTGTGGTAATGAGCAGAACTGGGCTGACAGAGGGCATTCTCCCAGCCACACACTCTTCGGGCAGCCAAAGATCTCCATGCATGGTTATCCCACCATGGCGGGCTATTTCAAGCCCCCAAGCCTTGGCCTGGGATGTTTCCAATACACTGAAACATCTCACTTGCCTATTTGCTTACCTAACTCCTGATCATTTTTCCTGACCCAGCTCAAGTTATCTGCTCCAAAGTCCTCCTTTTGACTTTGTCCTCAGACCATGAGTTACTCCCTTCCTGGCGCTCCATGGCACTTAGCTCAACCCTGAATACTATCATTAATCATCATATCAGGCATATTAGGCTAGGTTATGTTACAGTAACAACCAACTCCTCAAATCTTTGTTATGTATAAACAAAGGCTTACTTCTCTTTCAAGCGAAGTCTGTTCAGATAATGGTGATTCTGCAGGACACCCATTCCCCATGCAGACTGTGATCCCAGCTAACAATGATTCTTGTACCTGTACCAACTGGAACATGGAGTCTATTCGTTTAGAAGAACAGGACCATTCATTCGGAAGAACATGACAGGAAAAGACTTACCCAGAAGTGAAATTCCATCCACAGCCCATTGGCCAGAAATGGTCACTCTGGTCCTGCCTGACTGTAAATGTGCACCTGGGGGAAAAGCTTAAAATGTGGATGAATGTAACAAGTTTGAGCACAGTGAATTTTGATATACTCTGTCTAGTCAAGGTAAATATCCCTAACAATAGAATGTGAGCATCTTGACTGGAGGAAGGAATCATAATTACTCATGACACGTCTCTCTTCTCAGTCCTGAAAACAGTGCCTGTGCCCTAGAAGGTGCATTCAATCAATATTGAATGAATGAATGAATAATTTAGACTAATTGAGATCAACTGCCTGGAACTGAGAATGATTCCAGCCTCTCTAAAAGTATATGGTCACCCAATATCAGAAATAAATCAAGATTTGTTTAAAAGGTACAAAACGGCTATTAGGAAAGCATTGGAATTGGCTGTAGCACTTCATAAATATTTGTTGATTGAGCAAATGGATAGATAGATGGATGGATGGATGGATGGATAGATGGGTGGATGGATGGGTGGATGGATGGATGTGTGAATGGGTGGATGGATAAATGGATAAATGGATGGATGGATGGAAAGGTGGATGCTGTAAGGGTGGATGAATGGTTGGCCAGACTACTTCCCTATCCCTATTGCCAATGATCCTACTCTTGCTTAAATCATCATCATTATCACCCAAGTTATTAAAGTTTCCACTATAATGAACATTATTGTCTACAATCTTTTTTTCTTCTTAATATATTCTCTATGCTAATGTCAGAATCATCCTTCCAAAACTCAGATTAAATCCTGACATCACACTATTTTCTTAAAAATATAAAAATCATTCCATCATTTGAAAACAGAAAAACATTCAAAGTCCTTCATGTAATATTCGAGATCCTTTGCAATTGGATTGGAACTTGTGCCTCTACCATCCTCCACCTGCATCCACCTACCACTGTCCTCCCACACATACCCAATTATTAGCTTTGGCCACAAAGATGTGCTATTTGCTATTTTCTGAAAAGGATGTGCATTTTCTCATTTCTGATCCTCTGCTCATTTTTTTCCCTCTTTTCCTCCCTATCACAAGACATTGAAGTCTACTGGTATTTCCTCTTTAAAGCCTTCCCAGTCATCACTCCCTTCTGTGTTCTCTCATTATACCTAATCTACACTTTTAAAACAAATACTGCACTTTGGATAATATGCTTTGTATTTGGATTTCAAACATTAGAGCTGGAAAAGGGACACTCGAGTTGTATAATGGGTATCTATTCAATGGTATTTTCTTAAAAGCAAGGACCACATTTGACTTGATTAAGATAGTGCATTACACATCGTAAGAACACAGTCACTCACCATTTCATTCAACACATACTACTGAGTGTCAAATTTGGTCAGGCAGTGAACAAAACAATTACCATTTGTAGAAACAAATTAAATCCTAAGTAGAGTTCTGTCCCCCAGAGCCCTCTGTCATTTTCACATAGAGAACAATACCATGTGATGGTTATATCAT